>NC_136422.1:175814197-176419197 GCF_052625555.1 Lactuca saligna | reverse complement strand
AAGGATTGGCTCGAGAAATACTCCCATAGTATTTCATGGTTCGCTGCAGCGACGACTCGTTGTTTGAGATATTAGGTAAGTTTTAGGCATGCTGCGTACCACAGTCACTCCCAATCACATGTTGGCCGTGTCTCGAATGAATATAGTTGGCCAGGCTATATTGACCCTAGACACGACTACATAACTGCCCAGGTTTAACCGCAGTGTACAACACCCATTTACTTATGTTTTGTTCTACTTGTAGTTACGGATTTTGACGGTTCGATATACTTGTATACTTTTGAAAATACTTATAGTTTTGAAGATACTTTTAATTCAGAGCACTGAGGCCCTTTAGTGTTTATAGTTTTATACCATGTAAGGTTTGGTATACTCCGTTCACTATAAACAAGGGCTCTGATACCAATCTGTCACACCTCGAAAATCAAAGGCGGAAACATTTCCGGGGTGGACTACCACGTTGTGTATCAAATCCAATGTATATAGTAATCACAATAAACAAACATTACATTACATATATATGAAAGTTTACATTTGTTTCAAAAGTAAAGTTATACAAGATATACATATGCATCATATTAACAAAAGTTGAGACGAGTCTTCCACGCACTCCGTCTTCATCAAAAGAGATCACCGGGTACCTGTCTAACTTGGACCTGAGAATACAAGCGGTTTGAAAATCAGCATAAAGCTGGTGAGTTCATAAGCGGTTTTGTTTTATGAAAATGTATCCGTTTCCTTTAGTTTCCGAAAAGATTTGTTATCCAAGAAAATCCCATATTTTCTTATGTGAAGTTGGTTTAGTTATCATTTGTTACCAATTCGATTATGTGTTGTATTTTACCCCAGGAAAATCCCATATTTTCCTAATTGTAAGATCAGTTGTATATCACAAAGTATAGTTTAACACACAAAACTATATAATGAAAATCTTGGGATCACTATCCCGAAAGAGATATAAGATAGTTTGACACATTTGAAAGTACAGATTTAAGATCATGGGACTATCATCCCGGACTAAACACGAGATAAGTTGATGTATATATGGAAATATAGATTGAAACCATGGGATCACTATCCCGAATAAGATACAGATTTGGAAAACCATGGGATCACTATCCCGTATAAGATATAGATACAAAACCATGGGATCACTATCCCGTATAAGATATAGATACAAAACCATGGGATCATTATCCCGTATAAGATATAGTTAAAGACCATGGGGAAAGACATCCCGTACAAGTTACAGGTATAAAACCATGGGATCACTATCCCGAACTAGATACAAAATAGTTTGATAATACCATGGGATCACTATCCCGAAAGAGATATAGAAACAAAACCATGGGATCACTATCCCGAAAGAGATATAGATTTAAAAACCCAAACTGTGAATAAAATAATATTAATACATGTTGTGAGTCGGGTAACCATGCTAATACGACAACGTGACCTCCTTGACGTTTGTCAGACGTCGAAACGATATCCAGAAATTTGTCACCCCAGGCGTGCCCGCCTAACTGTAGCTAGCAGTTAAGGTGTGGGATTGTCAGTCCCGAATAGATCTATTCACAAATTCCGTGCTCTCCCTCTAGGAGACTCTGGTTACACTTCCGGGGAGGATTTACTGATCATCCATAAAGGGTAGTGACTATCTCACAAACTAGTACTGAACTATTCACAGGTTTCTCATACGATATCGATATACAGAAGATTATGAAACATAATACAGTAAATATAGATACATACATGAAATTATCTGACAATACATTCAAATGATACGGAGATAAACTGAATCAGACATAGTTTATCTAATAACTTTATATAGATATCAACATATGATAGAAAGAACAGTAAAGACCCCCAAATTATTCCCATAACAATTTGATTAGTTTGATTGTTTCCTTAACTAAAATTCTTTTAGTTGTAATTGATAAGTCATTCCTTATGCTCAGCATAATACATAAGGAGTAAAAGAATTTATAAGTTTGTCAGATATTATTTGAAACATATCAATGTTATGATTTTAAAACAATTACAGTTTGCTTGTATTCCCCCCCCCCCCCCCCCTGAAAACATTGAAAACAGTGAAAAAGTCGTAGGGGTATGAACTCACCGGACGAGATATGAGACGGTTTGGATGCTAAGAGTTGATCCGGAACTTGTAAACACACGAGGTTCCTAATTATGATGTAAAGATACACATTTGTATCTAATTAGGACTTAGATTGATTGTTGGATAGGGACGATTGTTTCTAGTCGTGAAAACACTCTGATACGAGTGTTTGGAGGGACCCGGGTGGCGTTTAGGGACATGTAATGATGCGAGGGACTTAGGAAATGAGTTGGGACTTCAAAGGAACACCCCTATTAGGGAGTTTATGGCCACAAGACCCATTCCCCATGAGTTTACGGCCGTAAACTCATGGTGGGGTCAAATATGGGCAAAAATGACTTCAAACACTTAGGGGAATTTTTCTAGGTTTGGTTCAAAGTCTTGGAATGGATTTTTAATATCAAAATGACAAATTTATGGGAGTTTATGGCCTAGCATAGGCTCCTGGCCGTAAACTCCTTAATTCTCATGAAAATGGTGTTAAATGGTGCTAGAACAAATCACATGTGATTGGTAAAATTGTTCCAAGGCCTTATATGCATTTGTTTGAGGATTTGAAAGGATTTTTGGAGTTTACGGCCAATGAGACCCCTCTCATGGCCGTAAACTCTCTTAAGAGCAATTCCATGTGTTTTAATGCCAAAAACTTGTTTGTATGGACTTCTAAAATTCATTCCAAGGCTTTAGGGGTGGTTTAAGGACATTTTGACATGTGTTTATGAGTTTACGGCCAAAGGCTATGTGCTTAGGCCGTAAACTCCTAAATGTGATGCATTTGATGTGTTTAAGGTCTCCAAACCATTTTTAGATGATTCTAGGATTTACCACAAGGACATTGGTTGAGTTTCAGGGCATTTGGACATGTTTAAAGACACTTAATCCCCCATTTAGAGGAGTTTACGGCCCAAGCACATGTCTTGGCCGTAAACTCTTGTTTGTCTCCCAAAAATGATGTTTGAAGTGTCCAAATGCTAAAACCATTAATCTATAATTCATATCTAAGCCATATAAGTGATTTGGAAGGGTTTAAGGGCATGAAAACCCTAGTTATATGAGTTTACGACCCAAGAATGATCCTTGGCCGTAAACTCCTTCAAACCTCATAAAATTCATGTTTTAAATGTTTAAAGTCCATATCTTGAAGCCATTTATCCATATCTAAGTCCCAAACTTGTCAAGGAGGGGTTTAAGGGCTTAAAAACCCACTTAATATGAGTTTACGGCCAATGAATGCTCCATGGCCGTAAACTCATGAATATGGTCATAAATCATGTTTTGAACTTGAATTTCAAGGCTAAGGAGGTTAAAATACAAGCTAAGGAATGTACCTTAGAGATTTGAAGCCTTAAATTTGAGTTTTGGACCCTTAAACTTGGATTTAGGAGAGAGGTTAGAGAGAGAGTAGAGAGAGAAGGAAAAAGCTTCAAATGGATGCTAGAACACGTTTATATAGGTCTTAGAACTTGTACGCGGTGGAATTCTTCCCGATACCGACGTTAAACGCGGCTTTTGGTCGCACCCGATTAAGTTACCGTCACCCGGCGGGGACATTTTTAAAAACTTATGAAATAATTATATTCGGGCTAATTACGTGAGTTCCTGAGTGATTTAGACACTCATTAAATTAAAATAAACATATAAGTTTATATAATTAACTCCAAAGAGAAAATGGAACGAATTTGATAACGGCGACTTTTCGGGTAGAACGGGTTTTGGCGACGAAAAATTTCGGGTTGTTACAAAAAATTACTTTGGTATTTTGGGTAACGATCGATAGAACACAAGACCGAATAATCAATCGTGCAAGGGGAAAAAATATGACTTTTCACATTCGATTCGGTCCTTTTGGACCGAATAAGCCCTTATTCGGGTAACCCGGACCGAATAACCCGAAAACCGAACAAGCCTTATATAGATACCCGAAAACCGAATAAAATTGCTTATTCAGGTCTAATTCGGGTCAGGTCGGGTTTTCGGGCCAAATTCTCACGCTTACCTGAAACAAAACTAAAAACTATAAGCACGAAGCTTAGTGAATTCCCCCATCATACACATATCATACATAACACATACTGCATAACATAATTGGGTACTAACTACCCCTTCGGTCCTGTCGACCGGTACTTTGCATAGAATATTCGGGTGTTGGCCTCTCCTTCGGTCCTGTCAATCGGTACCTTGCCTAGCATATCAGGGTGCTGGTCTCCCTTTTGATCCTGTTGACCGGTACCTTGGTGCTGGACTACCCCTTTGGTCCTTTCGATCGGTGCTGGAGACTATTTCACCCCCTACTCTACCACATAACATCCTAGTGCATAAACATACAAGTCATATACTGCCTAACTTATCTGGGTGCTGGCATACCCCTTCAGCCATATCGACCAGTATTGGGGTCTATCCTACCCTCTCTATCACATATTGCATAACATCATAGCATACTAGCACATAATCAAAACAGATAACAATATACTAGATAATCATCACAATGACAATTATCTCTACTATAACTCTTACTAGTGGGCCAGCCTTGGTGTATTCGACCCACTTATACTGGAAGGTAACTCACCTCAATGTCATGAAGTGTCTGAACTGTCCTCACTGTCGGGATCAACTCCTCTCAATTCCTACACATAACAATCTTCATTAATTACCATTTCATGGTCAACTCAGGTCAAAGTCAAAGTCAAGGTAAACACCTTGGCTAAAGTCAACTATGGGCCGGAGTCAACATCTGGTTGACTCAACTCGCTGAGTTGACCGAACAACTCACCGAATTCCATAATCCTTAGAACGCTAAAACTTCGACCCTACTCATCGAGTCTTTCAAGAGCTTGTTGAGTTCTCCTTTAATAAATCTAGGACCTTCTACAACCGACTCGTCGAGTTCATCCTTGAACTCGTCGACTCCTGTATCTTGCAAGATGGCACATCTAGTCGTGGACTCGCCGAGTTATTCTTCATTCAGTTGGGGCTTAGTCTCAAACTCACCGAGTTTTGTTCTTGAACTCGCCAAGTTCCATGATCTTCAAGTCCACAATGAACCCAACTAGTTGAGTGTTCTTCCAACAACACATTGTCCATTATCCGAAGAGGTTTAAGGGAAAATGCGACCCGACTCGCCGAGTAGTATGAGCGACTCGCCGAGTCCCTCCATATCCAAAACTATTCAGTCAATTTCAGTTGGTCTTAATGCATCCAAACATAGATATGACCTCCTAGGGTCCATATTACACGTAAAATTACAAACTTGGCATTCATACATGGGGTATTTAGCTCAAATGGTCCTAAAAAGATGTTTATATGATGCATGGGACTCCCATAGCCACAAAGTTAGCACCTTTATGCCATGGGGTCCCTTTAAGGCTCTGGATCCGTAGTTATAACTCCCCAAACAAGCTTGTACCCATGTATGGTTCCATAAAATGCTCCATAAAACCCTAACTTATCTCCATGGAGGGATCTAATGAAAGAATAAGAAAGGTATAGGCTTTTTACCTCAAATGAGCTGGAAAAGTGGGACAATCTCTGGACTACTTGCTTCCCCAAGAACCTTCGAGCTTTCTCTTCCTTCTCTAGCTTCAAAATCACCACAAACAAGTAACTATGGCTCAAGGAAAATCAAAATGGGCTAGGGTTTTGTGAATGCTATTTGGAGGTGATGGAGGCTGTAATGAAGGTTAGTTAAGGCGTTTAAATAGGGTGCAAACCCTTAAAATTAGGGTTTCATCCAGATGGGCCTACTCGTCGAGTCAAGGCATCTGAATCGGTGAGTAGGTCCTTCCACCCGCATCCAAGTTTCACCTTTACTCGGCGAGTTGGGGCCTCCAACTCACCGAGTCCCAGAATAAATGTGCAAAAAAATTCATATTTAAAGTACGTACCAGGAAACGGGCACTACATCTAGCAAATGAATAGTCAATGTGTAGACTTTTTACCTTAATATGCCTGCCTTAACAGAGGAACCCCTGGATCCAAAGCTTATTCCTTCAACCAAGCACCTCCAACTTCAACCTCTTCAAGAAATCACCAAATAATCACTCTCTTTTCACTCCTACACACTTAAGAGGGCTCAAGCTCACAAATTAGGGTTTGTTGGACTGAGGGAGGTGATGAGGGAGGCCACAATGAGGCGTTAAGTTCCTTAAATAAGGTGCAAACCCTAAAAATTAGGGTTTCACTCTGGCACTCCTACTCGTTGATTTGGGGCTCCCCAACTCGTCGAGTAGGTTTCTTAACCTACGTCGAAATTCCTAATTCCACTTGACGAGTTTGGGGCCTCCAACTCGTTGAGTCCCTTTGCAAAAATGAGGATTCTTATTTAAAGTACCTACCAGGAACCGGGTGTTACACAGAGGCCACTGAACAATGGTTTCGCATGCATGATTAAAGAAGAGTTATATGCATTTGTTGCAATATTTTCAAAACAAACATGTGGAAAGCCTTATTATCGTCTTACTCATGTTAATTTTCCAATAGGTTTTAGGTTAATTTAAAATGAGCTTTATTACGCCGAATTTATATCCAATTCTTATGAATGTGGTTGTGAAATACCTATGTATGTAGACCATTTTAGTACAACTAACACGCGGGAGTGGTTGAACGAAGAAAGAGAGGAAGTGGTTGATAATATGGAAGAAGAAGTGTGTGATGATATCTAAGTGGATGCACAAACACTTGAGACAAGGCATGAGGATGATAATATCAACCCTCATTTTTTCTTAAAGGAGAAAGGACAACATTCAATAACGAGTGAAAAATTAGGGCATCCATATCTATCCTGAGTCTTTCCTTGAGCTCCACCATTTCAGCATCCATTTCTTGTCGGATGAAGGTCACATCCAGTTAAGTTTGAAGTAGCGTGATAGCCATGTCCTCTATCCGAAATCCATTCGATGGATGGTCATCTAGATGTCGGCGGTCATTGAACGACCAACTATACGTGGGAGATGACGACATTGTTGACGATTGGGGTGTGAGGATTTTTGTAGAAATAGGGTAACAATATCTTTATTTGGGTCATTTTAGGGCAACTATGCTTGGTTTTTATAAGGGGGAAGTAATGCACAGTCACAATCTTGCCCCTTAAGTTTCATAAATAATATGACGGCGTTTTTGCTAATTTAGTCCATGTCGACGATGATTTGGCACTGGTAGATGACATGACATATGTAATTGGCTACTATTGGTTAGGGTGACATCCCTTAAAAAACAAGAAATTAAGTTAAGGGACTTAATCGATCAAAACCCAAAACATTGTAGGGCTACAGTGTCATTTTCCAAAGTTAAATATAGCTAACTATGTTAATGGTGCGGTCATAATATAGAGAAAAAACAAAATATAAGTCACATGCTTGCATTCATAGAGTTAACTTATTCAAAAAATAACAATTCTATTGATTATGTAGGTATTTTGGTATTTAGCACCTTTGCTCATTTGCCATTTGTCTTGCATTTCTTGAACATTCGATGAGATTAACTTTATTTGGGTATATTTTAATTTTACGAACTACAATGCAGTAATAAGAAGGAATAGAAGTATATTTTCCCTTAAAAAATTAATTTATAAAAACTCGTTTGGTGTGTATCTATCAATCGGATAAAAACAAATATTCTTAATATATATACTATTGTAAATCCCATAACCACCTTAATGGTAAAATTATTACAATAAAAATGAAGCTGGTGAGACCGTGAAAAAAGGGTTAAAGATCTAGAAATGTAACTAACTTTGGTCTTTGTCTACATTTAGGTAATCATGTTTTTTCGTACACATTTGACGATCGAACTTGTTTGACATGTTCAAAATAGGATAATATGACTGGTAATTAGCGGTAATATTACCCTATTGTGAAAAGGTTAAACAAGTTTACTGGTCAAATGTGTACGAAAAAAATATGGTTACCTAAATACGGACTAAAACCAAAGTTACTTACCCACTTTGGTAATGTTGGATTCTTTATGCTAAGTGTAATACGTGACATGAAATCAGGCTACCAGGAATTTGGGTTCTCAATACATGCACTCTTCCCACCAAAATCATTCTTAGTTCGGGAGAAACTATCTCCTCATAACTTGATTGTTGGAGCCTGATACCAAGACACGGTCCTGAAGATGGTTTTAACAGTTTTGTTGTATTATTGGCACCTAAGAATCAAGTCAGTAACCCACTAACAAAACCTACTTTAGACCTGACACAAAGACCAGATAGCCTAACTTCATGTCACATCAGTTGGGTATTATGATTACTTACACTTACCATAAAGAACCCAATATAACAAAAAATGGTAAGGAACTTTGGTCTTTGTCTATATTTAAGTAATTATGTTTTTTTCGTACACATTTGACCTGTTTTCAATAGGGTAATATTACCATAAGTACCGGTCATATTATCTTATTTTGAACAAATCAAACAAGTTCAATGATCAAATGTGTACGAAAAAAACATGGTTACCTAAATGTGGATAAAAACCAAAATTCGTTACCTTTCTGGATCGTTAACCCATGAAGAAATGTTGCACAAAGCCTTAAAAAGTTGCATACACCAAAAGCAACCGTTTATCAATAGTTTTCTTAGCCAAAGTCCTCTTTTCTAGAATATGCAACCACTATTCAAAGAATTGCCTATATTGTAGAAATACTTTATAGATTGCAACCCTTTTACAAACAAATGCAACCTTTTGGACACTCTTATGCAACCCTTTTTAATACTAAAATGTGACATTTATTATGTTTTTAGTTACAAAAATACAACCTTTTCACATTCAAATGCAATCTTAATTATGTTTTCTGTTCAATAAATGCAACTTTTTTAATACTCAAATGCAACCTTTATATGCTTTTTTATATGTTTTTAATACTAAAATGTGACATTTATTATGTTTTATTTGAATGGAGCATTATTGTTTCATGCATTGCCATTACTACTAATATACATTACTAATTCCTTTACACCATACCACTAATAACCATAGAAAGTAGTGTACCTAAAAACTATCAATTACAGAAACAAAAAAAAATGTTGAGATCCTAATCCACTTGCATTTTGTTTTATGTAATATACATATCATTTGATCATCTTTGCAAAACGCCACTCATCCCTTCGTGTACTCCAAAACAAAATAGCATGTCACACATAGATGACAATAAGTAGTGAAGTCAAACCAGATGCTATTTAGTTATCGAATCTAACAATTACACATATAATAGGAAAAAAAATCAAAATGCATGACAAAATATCCAAAGAATGAGTAACACGTTACTTAAAGATTAAGCATTGTTTAGTTATTACCCAAGGATACGTTTGATTTGAGAATATTTAGATGGAAAATATCTTAACAATGGAAAACAATTGACACTGCATAAGCTCCGATACAACTACCCATAGGTACGACAATAATATCTCTGAACACCCTCAACGTTGAACAGATACTTCAAAACATATTAATTGCAAGTCTACAATCGGATGGACAAAAACCCATATTTATTTGAAGGTAATGGGAGACAAATAATAGTGATGTCCCTATGTAGCTACTAGGCAGAAAGAGACATCTTTATTTTTCTTTTCCCAACACCTTTGACTCAGTTTGCCTGGTTTGAAAAAAAATGATAATGATAATAAAGAACATGGTAATTTTTCTAAGATGATGAATATGTTATTTAACTCACTTAAAAAGGATATAGATGAAACAACAAAGAGCCTTGTCTTCCAGTGGTATAAGTTGTATCCACTCTCTTAAGGCCGTCCGGTATACGGAGTACGAACCCGTTCGTGGTCTATATGGCCACAAATAACGACCGTACACACCATCCCGACTGGTCGTGGTTTGTCGTTTTCATGATGGGTAGCAACGCATGGTTCGGACTTCTTGACTGATTTCTACTTTGACTAGCCGTTCAATGGTCAAATTTTCGATATATATATATATATATATATATATATATATATATATATATATATATATATATATATATATATATATATATATATAGGATTAAATGAGAACATCAAAAAGGTTGAGAACGCGAGAACAATGTATATTCATTTGTGATTCCATTTAATCATTTGTGGGGAAATGATAAATTTTTACGCATTTAATTTCAATTGAAGAGAAAAGGCATATTCATGGTGATTGTGCATATAAATACCTCACTATATACCCTTATTTTTAAGCATTTTTTTCTTTCTCTATACAATATACACACAAGTTTTTTACAACCACCACCTCAACCAAAAAAAAGGAAAAAAAAAAAGTTGGGTCAAACCAATACACAAGATAGGATACCATGGACAAATGAGGACGAAGAGAATTTAGCGGAGGCATGGTTATCCGCTTCCCAGTATCCAATTGAAGGAGATGAACAAACGTTTAGTTGTTTTTTGGAGAAAGTTCGCATCAAATTTTATGAGATAACGGGAAGTGAAAGTCGAAATCCCAACCAAATTAGCTTGAAGTGGCGCGATATTCGACTAAAATGCATGAAATTCGGAGGAATTTACAACAACCTCCAAAACATACCCAAAAGTGGGTCAAACGATTTCGATGTCTTTAAGACGGCCTTGGATCAATTTGAAAAAACAAGACGAACCCGCAAAGCTTTTCCATATGTGAAACTGTGACTAACTTGAAAGATGCTCCAAAATGGAAATAGCAAACGGAAAGAACTTCACAAACCTCTTCTAGTTCAAAGCGATCAAGAAACCCCAATGCATCTTCCCAACAATCGGATGGGCGAACACACATCGACATCAACGATGACCCGATTGATCTTGAAGACGAGCAACCTCTTCATCGGCCTATTGGAAGAAATAAAGCAAAAAAGCGGGTTTGTCAGCTTCGGGTTCTAGTGTTATTGATCATTTTGAAGAGAAATTTGATCGATATGTCCACATTCAAGAAAGCAAGGAGGAGATGTTAATTTGGGTGGAGCAAAAATGATAGACACGCAAACATCATTCCAAGAGGTGCAGACGACGCTTCAAACAAAAACCGATATGAATATTTTGAAAATGAAAGCGGACGATCTTGAATGCGAAGATTTGGAGATATTTTTCGCAATGAAAGAATCCATGCATTGGATCCCGATATAGGAATAGGGTAATTTTTTAGATATGTTTACCTTTTTTTAGTTTTTTTTTTTTTTAATGTTGTGTTTTTTTCATTAATGTAATGTAGTATTAAATCAATGAAAAACTACTTCAAAAAATATGTGTTTATTATATTTTTGAATTAAATATAATTAAAAAAATAAGATGGAATGGTATGGTAGTGATAAGTATCTTATGGTTTAGTAGTAAAACTTGATGATGATGTGACACACACTATAAGGCCACCTCGAATTGTCATTCAATGTAGAGTTGAATGGGTAAAAAAGGCTTATGTGACATTGAATGAGTATACGGAGCATTGTGGAGTGAGTTTCAACCGCGGTATGTTTTTTTTTTTTTCTCAATATATTATAAAAACTTATTTTTTCTTTCTTTTTTTATTTATCATTTTGTTTTTCTTTCTCAATTTATATAGAAAGTAATATTTAATTTATTTTTTGCAATAAACAAACTATATATATATATATATATATATATATATATATATATATATATATATATATATATATATATATATATATATATATATATATATATATATATATATGAAGTAAAATTTGTATTTTAAATATTGCACTTTTTATTTAGTATATTAATTGTAACTTTTAATTTCTAAATTGTAATCTTTAATTAATATTTAGTAATTGTAACTTTGAATTTCTAATTAATGTAATATTATAGTTTTATTTATTAATATTATTTATAAAAAAATAATTAAAATGATGATGTGGAAATCCATTTAATTCTTAAAAGTTCAATGCATTGGAGATGGTCTAATGGTTAGTGGTGGGTATAATGAATAATCTAAGTTATCGAGGGTTCAAGTCATTTTGGACAAAAGATGTAGAATCAGAAGTATCATTAATGGGTGTGTGTTTCTCATTCTAAAAACGAAGATGAAATAACAAAAGAATTATGATCAATGTAAAAAAGAAGTGTCAAGTTTATATTTTTTTTTATATGTAATAATCATCTATGCATAATAGAACAAGAAACAAAAAAAAAAAAAAAAAAAGTGTGAAAGGGTTTAACTGAATCAGTCCGACTCAAACTAAGCTACGGTTGGAAGTGTTGGTTCTTAATACATGGTGCATGATATGGAGATTTTGAAATAATCTTGTGTTTGATTCATAAAAAAAAAAATGCAGAAAGACAACTTTTTATAGTATTGTTTTATTTTTTTCATTTTCCTGGTTTAAGTATAAATAATCTAATCTTGCGACTTGGAATGATTGCATTAGAAACCGTTGTAATTATATATATATATATATATATATATATATATATATATATATATATATATATATATATATGTGTGTGTGTGTGTGTGTGTCTATGTTTTAGGTTAGAAGATGATTGAAAACTCTCGTCCACATTTGCACTAAAAAGAGGGCGCGCAAACATTTTTTAGTCCGTAGTTTTCAAAAAAACAAACAGTCTGTGAAACCTAATGTTTGCACGTGGTCTGCACAGCTCAAACAGAAGAGGCCAATAAGATCTGCAGACAAAAAACAAACATCTAATTGTCGAATGTTTTTATAATTTAACTTCTAGCTTGATTTAGTTCCATGATTTTTATAAATTACATATTTATCTTCCTCTTTCATAATTTTCATTTTCAACTACAATGTATATATAGTTTAGTAGACGGCAAAAAGATGTAATGTAAAAGAAAGATAATAGTGAAAATTTGAAAATCTTGAAAGTAAATCAAGTTAGGTTTGAAGTTTAAGAACATTATAATGAATATATATTAAACAAAACGACATATTATGATGTGTTTGGGTACTTAAGCTTAGGTACCTAACTCCATAATACTACATCGGTTTGTATCATATTTACATTGTAATTGCCTAAGGTTCTTAAACTTCAACCCCATAATTTGATTACTTCCAAAATCTTTGGACTTTCAACAGAATCTTTCTTTTTCATCATGTCTTTCTATCGAATACCACCTGATGAACTTCATATTATACAGCTACAAATGAAAGGATGTAGGAGAAATATAATGATGAATTTCCAAAATTTTTTGAAGTAAATCAAGTTTAGGGATGAACTTTAAGAACTTTGGATGATTGTAATAAATATTTAATGCAAAATAACGTAGTTTGATGAGATTAGGTACCTAAGCTTATATAAGGTTGTTAGGTATATTCATTATATATATATATATATATATATATATATATATATATATATATATATATATATATATATATATATATATATATATATATATATATATATAAGTGAATATACCCTTAAGTGTATATAAGCTTACGTACCCAAACTCGCTATACTACGTCGTTTTGTATCATATAATACATTTTAATTGTCCAATGTTCTTATAATTTAATTTCTAACTTAATTACTTCCATGATTTTTATAAATTACACATTTATCTTCCTCTTACATAATTTTCATTTTCAACTACAATATATATAGCCTAGTAGGAGTTCCGCAAAAACATGTGATGTAAGAGAGATAATAGTGAAATTTCGAAAATTTTTGTAATATATATATATATATATATATATATATATATATATATATATATATATATATATATATATATATATATATATATATATATATATAACCTAATAAATGAAAATCAATTTTACCAAATATGATGTTGTTATTGAATTTGATACATCTCATATGTCATTTTCTAAGAGTTTTTGAATTATTTTTTTTTCTACTTGTTATTTTTTTGTATTTTTTATTTTCTTAAATTTATTTTAGTGAGATTTATACTTGTTATTTTCTTGTATTTTTTATTTTCTTAAATTTATTTTAGTGAGATTTATATATATGTAAAGTAGATCGTATAAATGCTCTAAAAGGAATGAAATTGATACCAATCAAACTTTATACACGTCTGTTTTTTATTACAACAAATCCTAAAAGGATTTTGTCAAGGTGTAAATCGTTGTCTCATTTTGTTTTTAGCTTGTGTCAATGGTCCGAACAAGAATCCGAAAACGGATCAAATTATGAAAGACTTCGAACCAAACTGTATTTGCTCACAATCCATTTCTATATGTAAAATTTCAATACACCAAATCCCAATATATAATGAACATACTAAAACCACAAAACAAATCAAATCAAATCACCAAATCAATATAAATAAATTCCAAGAATATAATGTATGAATGAAATACGAAGCAGCTTTTTTACTCGCTCTTGAACCTGTAAAGCACCTTCTTCTTCTTGGAGGTCTGATTAAAGAATGTAAGCACCACTTTCCCTGCTTCACCACACTTAAACTTCCCACAAATCACCGATCCATCACTGCTCTCTGTAACCTTCCTCGACTTCTGAACAATAACAGTGTATCCATCTTCTGCACTCGGCACAAATTCAGCCCCATATGAAACTTCACCTCCCACCACTCTCGCCTCCCATATCAACGTGCATGCCTCAGGAGCTTGAAGCTCGATTGTGTGTTCGCAAGAAGGCTTGATGATCTCCTCCGTGATGGAGTCGCCGGCGGTGAACTCTTGTTCGCCGTCCCTGCTAAGCCCGCCGTATTGAACTGGAACAAGCTCCGGTGCTATGTATCTGAAATTGCAGAATAAAATAAAAGGTTAGAAAGATGAAAGATCCATGGAAGAATCGGAGGTATTGTTCGTGGAAAACTCACTTGAAGAGGGTTTCAGAAGTTTTTGAAGGTCCGGCGAAAACGAACTTGCTTTTGGTCCTCTGGGTGAAGAATGGATTAATCATCTTGTAGAAAGCAAGGTACCACCATGGAACATTGATGAACACCTACAGAAAAAAAAGACACAAAACCCAGATCAGAAAAAGATTAAGAACAAACGCATGTGGTAGTTGGGGTCGACCGTTGACTACAGGTCAAAAGACAAAGATCAGAACATGTCATCATGTCCCAGACAAATTAAGATAATTGAACTGACAGATTTATTAATGGAGGTAGGTACCTGTTTGGCGACGAATTCTGGGTAATTGTCCTGGAGCAACTGAAGAACTTGACGGAGTTCTTTCTTGAAGGGGGAGGGGGAAAATTTGAGATCGATGATTTGTACGATGGTGGAGATCCCTTCGGGGCTGAAATCGAGCTTTCTGATGCTCTTTTCCAGGAACTGGATTCTCCATCGGAGGAAATTCTTGCGCTTCTCTTCGTCGGAGAAGGTTGCTTGGTATAATTCCTTGTTTTGATATTCGCCGTATGCGTTGTAGCAGACTGGGTGGCCGTCTTTATCGACGCCGTGCATGTAAACCACCTTCTCTTGCTCTGTTCCCAGATCTTCATCGAGTAGTGATTCGATCCCGAACTCTTTCCTCCATGCCACTACGCTTTTAAGCATGGTGAAGGCTTCTTTGACCTTAAAGTCTCTTGCGCGGAGGAATTTCAGGAGAATAACGTCGCTACGTTCGTCGGCGAGTAACGGGATTCCCCAGATTGAGACTTCTTCAGGTGAGATAGGGATTTCCTCCGCCGCGCACGGTGGTTGCTCGGTTTCCTCTATCTTTGGTGGCTCCGCAGGCATGGTGACTGCTACGATCGTTTCTTGAATCGCTTCGATCTTTTTTGCTCCGTCTTCGTCGATGCAGGATTCGGTTTTCACGACCACTTCAGTCACTTCCTTCACAGGCTCCGATGGCTCTGCCGCCGGTGGTGTAACCTTCTCTTCTTCCTTGCACTCAACCACAGGTTCAGCCACCGGCGTGGGAACAGCTGGATCCTCACAAGGCTTGGCTTCCTCTTCAACGACGGGTGATGGCTTTTCCTCAACCGGCTTCTCCTCCTTCACCGGCGGTGGAGGTGCAGTGAACTCGTGTTTGTTAAGAGCTTCCTGAACCAAATGTTTCAGTTCATCCAAAGCCTTCTTCTGTGGATCAGGAAGTTCACCCACAATGTTACTTTCCTCCTTGAAGGAAGTCGAAGCAGCAACCTTCTCCTTCTCATCTTCAACGATAGCCTCCTTCACCGGCTCCGGCAAGACAGCTTCTTTTGCACAGGTTTCAACCTTCTCGGCCTCTGGGACATTGGAAACAACGGCAACCTCAGCATGAGCTGCCGATTGTGCGGCTGTGTTGAGGGTTTCTTCTGCCATTGATGGATCGAAGAAAGCTTTGGTTTTTGAGAGAAAGGAATCGAAGACAGATGAGAAGAATGAGTTGTGGAAGAGGGAAGGGGGTCTTTTAAGGGTTTGAGAGGGGTTTGAAACAGTCTGTCTCGATGAGTGGGACGAATATAAATCGTGGGCTCCAAACAGCGGTTGAATCACAGCTCAATGTTGGTGTGATGGGGGCAATTATCATGTGTCAAGGACCCCACACCACTTCTCCCGACCGTTGGGTCGCCGTGCGCCGGCAATTGAGTAACGCATTCATTTTTCAGTTTCCTTTTTTACCTAAATTGTACCGTTCCATTTACCTACTTCTTGCCAATATTACTGTAATTTACTTTAGGGTTAAATATAGAAACTAAATAAAGTCGTAAATATTTTGTAAAGTTTTAATGCCAATTAATTTATTTCTTTAAATCATTCAACTACTGTGACAACCTTTTATTTTTAGACAAAATTATATAAATGCTCTCCTAAGACGACACGGTAGGGGTACAAACGAGAAGTAAGGCTGGTGACATGACATGCCTCAACGGCATCGTAACGGGGGAACACCGTCCCCCCAGCTTGTTGAATCTCGTTATAGTGGATCTTGTGATAACGAGGATGAGATAAAACAAGAAGGATGATTGGATATCTCCTTCATCAACCAATCAAATAATTTTCCTTATTTTCTTCCTCTACCTCTTAAAAATATATAACATCTGAAACACCATTTCCCCCTTGGTGTTATGGTGGTGTTATGGATGAGGTGACATTAATTTGATGTTACATTCCGTTGCATACACTCAATGCTCTAAGAAAAGTCACAATGGACTAATTTTAGTCCATGTTAATCTTTTTTTTTTATGCAAATAGTCCTCGTGGTTTTTAAACTTACACAAATGGTCTTTGAACTACCTAGAATGATAAGTATACTCTTTTCCAAAATTATTATTATTATTATTATTATTATTATTATTATTATTATTATTATTATTATTATTATTATTATTATTATATATATATATATATATATATATATATATATATATATATATATACATACACACACAAAAAAAAAATATGAAAACGGATTTTATCTTATAAAAATTAAACACATGTACTTAGAAATTATATTTATTAGCAAGATAATCAGTTTACATGGGAATGTCTTATGGCAATATAGATTTAGAGGTGGTTTTAACAACCGTTTCTCTTTATTTTTTCATGTCCTTAACCATTTTTAAATTCAAGTTTTCATAATAAAAAATCAAAAAAACATGTTTTGCTAATATGAAACAATATTTAATGTATCATCGATTATTATCATGTAGTTCAAATTTTGGATGGATTATTGTCCAAAACATAAGGTTAAAGTGACACAATATCATAGGTTTTCTTTGTTTTCATGTTTTCATAAATTATTTGTAATCCTCATGAGCCCTCCCCAATATATATATATATATATATATATATATATATATATATATATATATATATATATATATATATATATATACACACACACACACACACACACACACACATACATATTGTTGTAACGTCAACTCATGCCGCCGAATCTTGGAGTCAGATCTCGACCGAAGATCTAGTAGTGGTGCATCATGATATCTAGCTTCTATCACAACAAAGTTATTAAAATCATCCTAGGGATTATGCCCCAGGAGCAGGCTCTGATGATCAACTCAGATCGACAGGTGAGATGAGGAGGTTTCTCTTGGATGGAGAGAACCACTTTGATGTCTAGGATGAGTGTATGGGTATGTTGGATGTGCTCTCCCAAGGTGGGAGAAGTATGTGTAACACTCGATTCCATGTATGATTTTTTTCCAAATTGTGCATGATTCCTTTTTGGCCACGGCATGGTGACGCCTCACCACGACGTGGTGGCGACTGGTGGAGAAAACCCTAAAGTTTAAGGGTTGAGCCCTATTTAACGATCTTTAACCCCCCCCCCCCCCCCCATAGCCTCCCTCACATCAACCTCCATTCCCCCAAACGTTCCTTGCAAACCCTAATCATCTTCCTCTATTTTTGAGCTAGTTAGATGCTTTTGAAGCTAAAGAAGGAAGCATAGATCAATCAAGCAAGTTCTCATTCTTCACATTAGCACTCTTCTGGCCTTCGTAAGTATCCAAGACTCGGTTTTTATCATTCCAAGTTGTTAGATCTTGAGTTTTGTCCCTTTACTTTTTTGTTCTTGAATATTGGAATGGTTAGAACTCATAAAGTTTGCAACTTCATGAATCTCCAGGTCAAGATAAGTTAGTAGTGTCTTAGATCTAGATTATAATCAAGTTTTGATGTCATGTATAGAGATTATGTCATAAATCCTCAGTTTGCCCTGATATGGGTTCAAGAAATGCATTGGACATGTATGTCTTTGGGATGGTTTTGGTATTAGAATCACTTCTGGAAAGGATGGACTTAGGACTTTAGGGATTAAGTGCTTATTGGTTAAGCCCTTGCATTATTAAGCTTTATGGATTGGGTTTTAGACCTTTTCGGATAGTCCCAATGGATAGAGTGTTGGATTAGGTGTCTAAGCTTATAACCATAATTGGTATATACTTAAATTGATTGTAGCACAATCCTTTTGGGTTGCCCTCAAGACTAGCAACCAAACAGGAATGTCATAGCGCGTCGCGCCGCTGGCAAGCATATTTTCAGTTTTTTCAAAAAATCATATATTATTCATTCGAGCTCCGTTTTTTACGTTCTTTATATCCACATGTAGCTATCGATGAGATCTATAACCTTCATTTAGGTGCTATTTGTTTTTTCTGAGGCAAAATATATGCAGTCTGTGGACCACATCTGTAGACCTTTGCAGTAAAAGAGGTGGACCAAATGTCTGCAATCTAAAAAAAGAAGACTTTTTTTTAACATCTACACGCTACTAAAATAAACTGAAATCTAAATAAACTGATTTTTTTAAAATTCAAAGTGATTTTTTAATATTTTTATGATTTTGTTATAAATAATTAACGAATCTAGATAAACTTTTATGTATTATTGTATAAAAAATAAAAAAAATGGTATGAATTAATGTATATATATTTGATAAAAACCAACTTTGGTTGCAAAGTTATAACTAAACATTATAATTAGTGATCAAAGAATTTGATACATAAATAGATGGAAATAAATTTCAATTTTTTTTAATTAAATCCATTAAAAACGTACCATAAATATTTTCTCGAGAAATTGACGATATTGTATTAAATAATATTATAAAAAATTTGGCAAAAAATATAAGAATATATTATGATTTTTTTTCATATTTATATAAAAAAAACTTCAACGATTATTATTGTAATAAATCTTTATTTATAAATTTATCAAAAATATCATGTTTATATCGTTGAACGTTTTTTTTTAAGTTTTGTAATTTTTTTTGAAATTGTTTATCATTAATAAAGTTGGAAAAATATAAATTAAAAAAAAAAAAAACTTTATATATATATATATGTGTGTGTGTGTGTGTGTGTGTGTGTGTTTAGGCTAGAAGATGTCTGAAGATGTTAGAAGACTCTGATCCACATCTGCACCAAGAAGAGAGCGCACCAACATTTTTAGATATGTAGTATTCAAAAAAACAAACAGTATGCAAAAGCTAATAGGAAATGGTGTTTAGGTAGTAGATAAGAAGTGAGATGGAGAGAGAAAGAATAAAAACTAAGGAAAGAAAAGACTCTCTCTCTCTCTCTCTCTCTCTCTCTTTCCCTCTCTCTCACTTCTCTCTCTCATGTAGCAGAGTTCACTACATTGGTGTTCTTTGTTTACATCTCATGTGTAACTAAGTATGCTAAGTCATCTAATGGGTAAATTATTCACCCATCCGTATAGCCTACCCTCAACCTAATAACATTTCTCTCTCTCTCTCTCTCTCTCTCTCTCTCTCTCTCTCTCTCTCTCTCTCTCTCTCGTGTGTGTGTAGCAGGGTTCACTAGAACTCACAGGTTCATAAGACATTGGTGTTGTTTGTTTCCATCTCATGTGTAACTGAGTATGCCAAGTCATCTCACGGGTGAGTTACTTACCCATCCGTATAGCCTACCGTCAACCTAATAACATTTCAACGTAGGCATCCTTATGGGTAAACCAACTCTAAGATTATTAGGTTGTGTGTTGTGGTACTTAAAAATTAAATTATCCTTTTAAGAAATAGTAAAATGATACTAAAATATAAATATAAATACTATTCATCATGTGATATCAAGTTTGATAAAGATACAAATATATAATAAATTTTCTATTTTATAACTTTCATCATTTTCTTTTATTAAAAAGCAAATATAAATATTATATAAAAATATATTGAATTGTTATTCAAAATATTGTCCCAGCGAAGGGGAGTTGGGGAATCTTTTACTTTTGAGGTTATGATTAATGATGAGTGCATATTCCTCTGTCACATCCTCATTATATTTTAACTTTAAGATTTTATTCCTTTTTCTAGATTAAACGATTTTCAATTTTTCAGAATCAATATTTAGTATGTAAATAATTAGTTTTTCTTTGGAAAAGTAGCCGTATCCATACATATACGAAAATCTAGTTATTAAATAAAAATAAAGATAACCGTTTTATCCGTTAAGTTCCCAAAAACTTTAAATTTATACTAATTTGCAAAACTAAAAGCATAAATCTCAATAATAAAATCATTTAAGTAATTAAAAAAAACTTACTAATTTGAGTTAGTTTTTTTTTTTTTTTTTTTTTTTATCACAAAAATGATTTTAGAATTAATGTTTTATTAGCTTATGCTTTTTGAGAAATGATTTTTTTTTTTTAGAAATGAGTTTTTAAAAAGGTGTTTTAATTTGCTTTTTAGGTAGGAAAAGATGAAAAGCCAATAATTTGGTTTTAAAAAGTGTTTCATTTAGGTCCTTATGATAAATATCTTTGTAGCTTCAAACAGATATTTCTGACTGAATGGATCGGAAAGATTTTTTGATATGTAAAAAAAAATGGATCTTTTCTGATAAGATATATATTTCCGTGAACACTCTGAAACCATTTTTTTTTTTGGCCGAATAGGTTAGAAAGACAATTGTATCCCAAACTCTTCCAATTTCTTTTTTGAATAATAATTTCTTTTAAATAATTTTTATTGGATTATTATATAATTAATAACTATTAATTTTAATATATAATACTTATGTATTAATTAATATTATTTTATTGGATTATTAATTTCTTTTAGATAATTTTTTTTCTATTTGCTTTTTATGTATTAGTTCTTTTAGTGGATTATTTATTATATATTAATAAATATTATTTATAACTATATAATATTTATATATTAATAAATATTACTATATTGTATTATTAATTTCTTTTAGTTATTTTTTTAATTCATTTTTATTGGGTTAATCATTTTTATAGACAACACCACCATCATCCTAATATATTTAAGAAAAATCATTCATTCCATCACTATTGGATATAAACCGAATCAAGAATCACATGTTGAGTTATAAAAAAAGTTAAAATTGCTAGAAAGAATAACAACGTAACATCAAATTGAAAAAAATAAATAAACTAAAAACAACTTAATCGTCATTCTATTTGGACTTTTAAATGATTATTGTGTGATTTTGATTTTGTATGACAATTTATATTTTTGTATAATTATTCAACAACTTCATCCATCACAATATAGAACAACAATGGTAATATTGTTATTTTTCATCATTCAACACGGTTAATCAAATATATAATCAAACAATATGGTTTCTTTCCCAGTCAGAAAACTTTCTCATACATCACTTTCCCGGACAACATTTTTCTAGACAAAAACTATCAAACAGAATCTTAGCTTTTTTTTGAGAAAAATGACAAAAAAAAAAAAAAGAACATAGTTATAGATTTAGAACCATTTACCATATAATATTTCATAGTTAACGGTTTTTATACACAAAGTTGATAATTTTTTAAACTTTTTCTTTTACAAAATATATAATGTCAATTTCTTTTACAAAGTAATTAATTTTTTTTATTAGACCATGATAATATTAAAATTGTGTTCATACAAAAGTAGAATACAAATTGTAAATAATTCATAAATATATCATAAGTAACGTAATATTACATTCATTCCTACAATTCCATTATATTTTGCGCAGTAATATCTCGTATCACTGTCATATACAAATCATCATTATTTATGCGATGTGTAATTGGACCTTCTTCATAACCTTCACTGCTAATGTCACCTCATGTGAGATTGTAGGATTCTTGTTATGCCCCGTTAGATGCTTCATCAAACCTACAAGCCTTTCTAATATAGTTATGGATCGTCATCGATGTTATCATAATATGCACTTGGTTCTTGTACTTGTAATCAACATGCATGTCTCTTAATAACGCTCATCTAGCTTTCAACACTCTTAAAGTTCGTTTAATGATATTTCAAAATGATGAGTGGTGATAGTTTAATGTCTCTTGCACTCCACATGGAGCACGCATAGAAGAAGTCTGTCTACGTGGAAAATCTGGTATATGATATCGAATATTAGTACCTTTGTATGGAGCAAGATACCCTTCAATATTTGGGTATCTAGCATCAACAACATAATATCTATCTGTAAATAAAACAAATATCTGTTATTCATTTCAAAAACATTTTAAAAGCATAAAAATTGTGTGTATAAAAAAGTTATACGAACAATCCCTTGGATGTGGAAAATGAAGATCCGATCTTTGTAAGGCTTTATTGAATATTCTTCTATCACTGGCAGTCCCCTACCATCCAGCCCACACAAATGTAGAACACATTATAACGTCCCAGAAATTCATAGTAAAAATTTCATTTTTAAAACCATAAACAATATAAATGATTTGTTCCAAAACCAATCAATTGATCATAACGGTTAAACATCAAAGTAAAAGTCGTAAATAGTCGATGTGGAAAACGTTGGAGGGATGATATGTAGTCACGTTGGACCCTTCTCTTTAGAACTGGAAGTACCTAAAAACATAAACATGAAATTGTAAGCACAAAGCTTAAAGAGTTCCCCAAAATACCACATATCATATATACAATTGGGCCTAGCCCGCATATTGGGCCCAACCCATGATAATAGGCCTAGCCCCTTCCTACTCAATGAGCCCAACCCCACATATGGATGGGCCCAACCCGACATTTAATGGGCCTAACCCAATATATAATGGGCCTAACCCAACATACAATGGGCCCAACCCACTCAGGAAAATGAGTCTGACCCTACATGCATGCCAATAGGCCTAACCAACACATCAATACGAGAGTGACAAAGATAACCAACATCCTACATAACACATTCTAATGGGCCAGTATTAGTGCCTTCGACGCCAAACATACGGTGAGGAGACTCACCTTAATCTGCAGATAATCGATCACACACACGCTGCTGCTACAAAGGCTCCTCACACTGAACATATCAAGTACGGATCCTCTGCTTTTAGTAGTACGGGCCCATACTACCTTCCACATCTATCCATACTTTCCTCAAGAATTGCCTTGACTCCACCAAGTCCCTTACTCTACTACTATTTCTCCCAGCACTACTCTCATCCTAGGCTTACCCTAGGGAATCCACTAAACCACCCCGTCCTCAGCTGCTGAAGGACTTCCCACCAATATCATCTAACTACCTCATGAATATAGTCACATGCAGTAGAGATCAGATAATCCTTCGACTAAAGGACTCATCCTTAGAACGGTTAGACTCATACGAGAGCTGCGCAATATGGTCAAATCCAGCACTCTGAGATTATTTAGCCTGTGCCACATGTGACTTAGCGTATTCACTTAATAGTTAGCTCATAATGTTAAGAGTCCCACAAAGCACAGAGCAAGCAGCATTCGGATAATGGAAAGCTAACCATCAATCAAATTGTTATATTCTCTACTCAGGAATCTGTATTAGCATGGCATGCAGTTCTCATAAGCATAACATAAACTTGTATGGGTATTTTGAGGTATTTACTTGAGCTCGGCTGATTGCATGCACCACACCCTTTTCTCTTTTTCAAAATTCATTTCCTTTTTCAAGTTCTTTTTCTTTCCAAAACTCTTTTCTTTTTCTTAAGTTCTTTTCATAAAAATGATTTTCATTTGAAAATTTTCATACTAAGTCCTCAGTTTGAGTTCAGACACACCCGAGAGCGTGCCCGAATCCCTTAAACCAAGGCTCGGATACCAACTTGTAACAACCCAAAATGTCATGGCCAAAAATTTTGTTTTTAATTTTAATAATAAAACCACAAGTGCCAACCATTCATTCAAAACATATCACATCATAGTATCATGTCTAAAACATTATTTTATTTTATCAGAGTAAACATCCCAGGCTAAAACTCCTTTGGTGTGTGTGACATGCGATTACCCCGAGCTCTTCCCTCTGCTACCGGAAGTACCTGAAACCAAAACGGAAAACCGTAAGCACGAAGCTTAGTGAGTTCCCCACCCTACCACATACCACATACATAACCACATATTAGGCCCCTGCCCGCTGCATCAAAAATTGCCAAGCATCAGACTAGCTCCGGCTTCGGGCCCCGCCTTGCATCGAGCCCCGCTCGGTGTACATATCTGTTTCTCTTAGCCCCGCTTGTCTCTTGGCCTCGCCCGCTAAACGCATACAAACATATAACATAACACATAACAAGTAGCTAAGATACTCTACTATAATCCTGATCTAAGGCCTCGCTTAACTAGGGCCTCACCCCTATCCTGCTTCTGACGATTCATGGAACCCCGTCCACGCTCCTGCTGATAGTGAGATACGGGCCCCCTCCCACACTCACCCCTCTCTTATCTCGGGCCTCACCCATGCTCCACTACTAATGAGATACGCAACCCCATCCATACTCTGCTAGTGGTGAGATACGGGACCTCGCCCGCCCTCACATCCCTGCCAGGCACATACGAGTATCACACAGACAACAAGTATAAACTTATCATATAAATATTCCTCATGCACCTGCCCGACATCGGACCTTGATCCAAAATCACATACTGGCATATAGTGCCTAGGGCTAACCCCCGAGTCTTCCTACTCATAAACTACATGGGCCAGCATTGTGGCCTTAGACCCATTCACACAGTGAGGAGACTCACCTCGTACTGCTAAACCCTGTTGATACTCCTCCGATTGCTGACTGGAAATTCCCGAACTGTTGACCCTTCGGCTTCCCGAACTACCAATACCAAACATCACTTAGTCCAATACAATAATCCTTCTTGGGGTAAAATGACCATTCTACCCCTAGACCAACTTGGTCCATATATAAGGCCCAATACTAGGTAAGCTTCCCAATCCCACTAATGGTCCAATTTGCTAAATCGGGCCCAATCCCTCTAATGGGCCTTACCTTAAGCCCAAGTATCTTTTTGGCCCACATCATCTGACTTCTGCTGGCCCAGTAAGGCCCAAAGTCCAAAGCATGGCCCAATCCGAGGCCCAACAACATGAAGCCCAAACTGACAGAGTACGCGAGGCATATTTTCATGTACGCTAAGCGTACTAGGTAATTGGTGAGTATGTTGGGCGTACCTGCACGTACGCTAAGCATAGTCCCCCCCTGCTAAGTCCATTTCTCATTAAGAGCTTAATACTCCACTTCAGAGGTTACAAACATAGATCCAAGTCCTTTTTCACGTCTTAATCCATAAAATCACTGACTTGGTGACTTAACTTGGTCCAAACAAGCCCAAACTCCCAAAATGATATTCTTCTTCCATAAAGAGGGCTAGATCTCATGCATGAATCCATTAAGTCATTCAAGATGGAGACTTTACTGCTTATGGGACCCTTTTAGCTCTGAGGGTGGCAACCCCAAGCTCATAAATGGAATTTCATCATAAAGGTCCAATCTTGGGAGCAAAACTAACTCCAAAACCACACTACACTAGATCTAAGCACCCTTAAGTAAAGTTATGAACTTTATACCTCTAAAGAGTTCCAAATGAGGATGCTATTCCAGATCTACGAGCTCCGACCTTCCAGGTTCTTCCTTGCCAACTCCTTCTTTGCCTCTTCCAAGCTTACACCACCTCACAATAAGTTTTTGAGTCAAAATCACCCAAGGACGAAGAGATGAGGCATTCTAGAGTTTCACTGAGATTGGGGAACGGATAAAGAGGCTAGGGTTTCAGCCATTATGTTATTTATATAGTGGCTCACTGGATGTACGTTGGGCGTACGCCAAAAGCACCCCTGATCTTATGCCTTTATACGTTGGGCGTACTCACGCGTTCATCACCTTGCATGCATGGTCCTTCTTTGCCAACTTTTCCATTAAGAGACAATTAATGTCAATAACTTCAAAGTATTATAACTCCCTCATTCTAAGTCCGTTTTCGACGAAGTTTATATCCGAGAGGAGGTGGCGAGAAGCCCTACGCTTCTAGCTACACACCCCGACCCAAAACCTTTCGAATAAAAACTCAAAACCTGCAAAAGACCAAATGCCCCTGGCCTTCCCTTTGAGATCTATAGGTAGTCATTTTCAGAACATGGTGTTACAATCGGTTCAACACTTGCACCTGAGGATGAACCAGATCCTCTTCTACAAGTACTCATCACTATTCTGAAAAGCAACCATACAATAATCAAAACATACCCACAAAATTCCTCACCCTACAGGCTTCCTAGGTTCTCCTTGACTTTCCTCGATTTTAGTATGGATCATATGCTTTCAGTAGTACGGGTCCAATACTACCTTCCACACCTATCCATACTTTACTCAAGAAATATCTCGGATCCTCTAAGCCATCTTCTCAACCAGGTACTCAAAGTACTCGCTAAACAACACATCCAAGCCCACTAAAACACTTCCTAGGCTTTCCTAGGATCCCGACATCACCTTGCCACCACTGGTGAAGAACTCTCACTTAAGTCAGTTAACTACTTCATTAATAGACTTACATGTAACAAAGCTTAGATAATCTTTCGACTAATAGACTCAACCCTACAACGGTTAGACTCGGACGAGATTTGCGCAATAAGAGCAAATTAATCACTCTGAGATTATTTAACCTTTGCAACATGTAATTTAACATATTCATTTAATAGTTAACTCACATCAACAAGAGTCCCATAAAGTAAAAAGCAAGCAACATTCGTGAAGTAGCACTCCAAGCCACAAATCAATCAAAAAGACATCCCAATCTCACTTGTTACTACCATGCTAGGAACTACCACTCTTACTGTCGGTTGTCTTATGCATGCAAATTATACACAATATGGGATCAAATAGATTGTCGAATGAAAGATTCTACCCTAAGACCACAACTAGACAATGAACAAGAAATAAGGTTAAATCAGTCATTCTAGGGCTATATGATCCTAACCGTATACAATTTTTAAATCATTCACTTAGCAATTACTTCCACCAACATAGATTCCAAATCTAAGATAGAATCCAATTCCTCATAGGCTACAAGGCGTCACATATCAGGCCAATCTATTATGCAATTGTTGAAGGTATCCTTAGCCTTATCCTAACATGCAAACATTCTGTATCATATAACATATTAATATGTATGGGTATTCCGGGAATAACTTACCTGAGCTCGGTTGATTGCACACATCACACCCCCTTTTCATTATAAACACCTTTTATAAAACTTATTTTCTTTCAAAAAGATTACCAATTCCTCGGTTTGAGTTTAGACACACCAGAGAGTGTGCCAAAACCCCTCAAACTAAGGATCTGATACCAATTTCTAACGTCCCAAAAAATCATAGTAAATTTTTCATTTTTAAAACCACAAACAATACAAAAGATTGTTACAAAACCAATCAAGTGATCATATCATTTCAACATCAGAGTAAAAGTCATAAATAGTCAATGGGGAAAACGTTGGGGAGATTATGTGCACTAACGCGGGGACCCTTCTATGACATCCTCATTTTCATGGCCAGAAAAGACCGATTATTTTATGTTGTTTTAAAATCAGAGTAATCGTTTACAGAAAACAGTTGTGGAATTTGTTCCCAAAAAAAAATATGATAAGAATTTATCAAAGCATTTCTTTAAAGAAATGCATTTTTCATTAAATAACAAAATCTCGAGATGTCATGTTCTGATATAGACCAAAAGCATAAACAATATAAAATAGACCTTACAACAGTTATTTACAACTACTAATCTATAATCCAAAATCTCTCGTCAAGTCCACCAACTTATACCCTTGTGCCATTACCTGTAATGCAAAGAAAACTAAGTGGGTCAGGCTTAGGAGCCTGGTGAGCATATAGGGTTTTCAACTCATAATAATATAATTATTATATTTGATCATCAAACAATCAACCCAATTACCCATCCCCATTATCTTCGTTTAATCTTCCTTAAAGATATTATCCTAAGGGTCATTGCCTATATCATATTTACCTCTCATCTCCTTACATCTTATTTCCTTATATGTTTGTTCCTAAGAACTTGTCCTAAGGATCATCGCCTACATCGCATAGATAATACTAATTTAGGGATCACTCCCTCAATATGTGTCTAGTAAGGGTTAGGGTATCATCGCATGATTACGTAGCCACAACATTGCCTGGACTTGTAAATCATAATAAGGGTTAGACTATCATCGCATGAATACGCAACCACAACATCGCCTGGACTCTTAATTCATAATAAGGGTTAGACTATCATTGCATGAACACGCAACCACAACATCTCCTGGACTTGTAATTCATAATAAGGGTTAGATTATCATCGCATGAATATGCAACCACAACATCGCCTGAACTCGTAATTCATAATAAGGGTTAGATTATCATCGAATGAACACGCAGCCACAACATCGCCTGGACTCGTAACTCATTACCTATCTATCATCACCTAATTATCATCACCATTATATCCTCACCTATATCCTATCACATTATTTCATCACACACCAACTATTTCATTTACCCATGTTCTACCCAACATATTTGTAGATATAAATTACATATACAGTTTAAAACTATTTAAAAACCTGTATAAAACATTCATTCAACATCCATCCCAAGTAAACAACAATATTTAAACACATAACATGTATTTCATAGCAAATACTTCATATCTTTGTGTTAGAAGAAAATAACCACACACTCACACATATAAACAACAATATATATATATATATATATATATATATATATATATATATATATATATATATATATACACATAGCACGTATTTTATAAAATACTTCATATCTATGTGTAAGATGAAAGTGACTATACAATCACTTGATCAGAAGATGATCAGACAACACTACGGCTCTAAGAGTAGTACTTCTTCGGTGAAATCATGATCACTTCTGATATGTGCATAATTAGTTAATTATTTTACATATATTCTTAGTTATTTTTGGTTAATTATGAGAATAATGTGGACAAAAGGTACTTAAAATGCTTTGAATTGTGTTTTCAGTCCAAAGGATATGCTTGGAGGCAAAAAGGAGAAAAGGAAAGCAAGTGAAGATTAAAGAGTGAAAGAAGGACCTACTCGGCGAGTAGATCGACCCTACTCGGCGAGTACACAACGATATGCCAGAAGATAAATACGACTGCTAATTCAAGACGGATAAGTATGCACCTACTCGGCGAGTTGATTCTGCTACTCGCCGAGTACCCTCTGTTTTGGGATATCTTTAAAAGACGAATCTTTATCCCATGGGACATTATTCCTGGCGATTTTTGAAGGATTAGCTGCGACTAAAAGGTTCAGAAGGCGCTAAGGAACCCTAAGCTTCAAGAGTTGGAAGAATTCAAGCAATTAGGTTAATTCTACCACTTAGACTTAGGAATTAAACATGTTTGCTTTCATAAACTTTGTTTTTGTATTTGTTTCTACTGCAACTATGAGCTAAACTCGTTTTTGTTTCTGTTTGGGGAATACCAAAGAACTCCTATGATTTAATTATTAATTCTTGTTTAATTGTCTATTGGTGATTTATTAAATCAAGTTTGTTAAAGAACCTTATGTATTAATCACTACTATTTTCTGTTAATTGGAAGGCAATTAGGTTGCATGAACGTCACTTAATTGTTAACCTCATATGTCTATGTGAATGCTAAAACGTATGCTTTGAAGTAATGAGTATGAAACTAAGATTAATAAGAAAATAGGAAGATTAATGTGTGAGCTTGTTTGAGAAACCATCAACAAGAGGTTAATTGAATTGATAACTTAATTAACCATTACAAATCTTATTTAATCCAAATAATTAATCTAGGGAATTAATTAGTTTAAACACTTGATCAACGCTTAAATTAGTTAATTGTCTAAGGGTTAGGAGTAATGGATATGAACCTAACTATTATCATTGGTAACCAATAGCAATTAATCTACCTTAACTTAAATAACCATACGAGTGAATTGGTTGAACCTAAATAGAAACATCTTTATCAAATTTGGTGAATAGTTGTTGCTTTAGTTAATTAGTTAATTTAGTTTGTCTAAGTTTCTAGTCTTGCAAAACTAGAGAAAAACCCTTTACTTTTATTATTTGTTTTAGTGAAAATTAGCTATTAGTTTAATTGCCGTTCCCTGAGTTCGATACCTTACTTATCAATCTATACCACTTAAAGACAGGTTCACTGCCTTTGTGTGCTCAAATTATTAATAAAAAGTAGGGATAAAACTAGTTGAATTTACACACATCAAGTTTTTGGCGCCGTTGCCGGGGAACGGTTCTAAATAATTAAGCTAATTCCTAATTTTTTCGATCCTTTGTGTGAGTTTACTTGCATAAAGTTCATTTATTGCAATTTAGTAACTGGTAATTAGGTTTTAGTATCTGTTTTAGTTAGGTTAAAACTTAGAATTTTTTTTTTTGAAATATCACTGATACTCGCCGAGTGCACTCGCACCTACTCGGCGAGTAACAATTTAGTTAGCAATTTTTTTTATTTGTTTACAATCTTTTTGTTCTTTTTACGCTTTTTATTTGATCAATTTCAGGACTTTCATGACCAGAGGAGCAAACACACCACTGGTACCCCCGTTTGAAGATCCCGAATCCGCATTGAAAAGAAACAAAGGGAAGGACGTGGAGAGTTCAAGCACACCAAAGAAATCACCATTGTCCAACTTGAAGACTGTTTTTGGGAAAAAGAAAAGCAGCAAATCAGGAGCTTCTAGCGCTTCCTTGATAATTGAGGAGCCAATTCAAGAAGATATTGGATACGAAACCGAGGAAGAAAAGGAGGCAACGTATAAACAAGAAACCGAATCGAAGGAAGAGTTAGCATTCACTATGGCTAACATTGATGAAATTCCCATGGGAGAATGGAAGAAGAGGATGCGCGACGACCATGGCCCGGGACTTATGCAACCCGCAATTCCCGCAACTGCCACCTTCGAGCTAAAAGGTCATATCCTAGCTTCACTCAAGGAAATACCTCTCTATGAGATAGATCATGAAGATGCCTACAAACATTTGGATGAAGTGAATGATGTTGCTGATTACTTCAACATTCCAAATGTAACCCGCGAAACTCAACTACTTCGGATGCTTCCGGTAACCTTCAAGGGTGCTGCTAAAGACTGGCTCAAATCACTTTCCCCCGGGTCAGTCACTACTTGGGCCAGAATGAAGGAAGAATTTATTGATCACTTTTGCCCACCATCCAAGATAGCCAAACTCAAGAAGGCCATTGCAAACTTTGAACAACAAGCTGGAGAGTCATTATATGAAGCATGGGAGAGGTACAAAAGTCTGCTACGAAATTGCCCACACCATGATCTAAACAGCCAGCAAGAAGTTTCCATCTTTTATGATGGAGTCAATGTCATGACCCGGCAGTTGCTAGACTCACAAGGCCCACTTACAAAGAAGCCACCCCCGGTGATTAAAGAATTGATTGAAGAATTCTATAAACACTCTAGAGAATACCACAACCCTAGGAATGATGTCACGAGGGGAGCCGCATACGCTGCTACTGAAGATCTATCCGCGGTCATGGCCATGTTAAAAACCATGGATAGGAGAATGGACAAAATGGATCAAACCATCCATGCCATACGGGTGGGTTGCGAAAATTGCAATGGACCTCACCTCACTAGAGATTGCGATTTGGATGAGAACGGCAACAAAAAGGCACAAGTATGTTATTCGAGCGGTGACCGGTATGATGAGGACTGGCGCAAACAAAAGAAGGAGTGGCTGCCTTACGAAGAGTACAAGAAGGCCAAGGAGGAGAAGTACAGACAAAAGGGAGAGGCTTTTACCAAAAGGAGGAGCCGGTGCAAGAGAAGAAGCCAAGCTTGGAGGAAATGCTAACTAAATTTGTGGCCGCTTCCGAGAAAAGACATAGTGACCACGATGCTGCTATCCAAGAAACAAGAACAATGCTCAGGAACCAGCAAGCATCCATCCACAACATAGAAATGCAGCTTGGGCAACTTGCTCAACAACTAAACCAAAGGTCACCGGGTGAGCTTCCTAGCAAAACCGAGAACAACCCACGAGGCGCACAAGTAAATATTGTTACCACAAAAAGTGGGAAGATTATTACTCCCCTGGCCCCCATTCGAACTGAAGCAACCAAGGACTCACAGAAGGAAGGAATGGAAGATCAAGTCGAAAACCAACACTCACAATCTGAGAGTCCTACTCGCCGAGTAGGACCGATGGACTCGGCGAGTACCTCTGCTAAAACAAATGAACAGCCACCCTTGAAACCATACCAGCCTCCAATGCCATACCCAGCCCGAGCCAAGAAAGAGAAGCAGGAAGAGGAATATCAGAAGTTTCTAGATCACATTAAAACTCTTCAAATCAATATTCCTTTCATTGAAGCCGTCATGCAAATGCCCAAGTATGAAAAGTTCCTTAAGGAACTCCTCACTAACAGAAGAAAGATGGAGGAAGTGCAGAAGGTAGTACTTAATGAGAATTGCTCCGCCGCAATGCTAAACAAATTACCAAAGAAGAAGGGTGATCCGGGGAGCTTAACTTTGCCTTGCCAATTTGGCAACTTTGCCTTAGCTGATTCTGGAGCAAGTGTGAACCTTATGCCATACTCGTTCTTTAAGAAGCTGGAACTCCCGGAGCCAAGGCCAATTCGGATGGCAATTCATTTGGCAAACAAGACTGTTACTTTCCCAAGAGGCATTTGTGAAGATTTGCTAGTGAAAGTAGACAAATTTGTCTTCCCGGCTGATTTCATCATTCTCGACATGGAGGCGGATCCGCAAGTGCCAATCATCCTTGGAAGACCCTTCCTCAACACCGCTAGCGCTATCGTAGACATGAGAGATTCTAAGCTCACATTGCGAGTTGGGGACGATTCAGTGACATTCGGGGTAGACCAAGCCATGAAGTACTCAAGGAGTAGTGATGACACGTCGTTCTCAATCGACATGCTTGGCGAATTATTGGAAGAAGACATACCTGAAGATTCCAGCAAGTTTGCAGCTTTGGACGAAGTATTTAATCCAGAAAAGGACTTATTAGAGATTGAAAGACTGTTGGAAGAAGCGGAGTATGAAGAAATAAAGAACCAAGCTGAAAGCCCTACTCGCCGAGTAGACCCGATCTACTCGCCGAGTACATCTGAAGAAAAACCAGAAGTCGTGAATGCCGCCACCAACTCGCCGAGTACCAAACCTGCACTCGGCGAGTCCGTCACTATGCACAACAAATTGGAGCTCAAAACACTACCTGACCATCTGGAATATGCCTTTCTGGAAGAAGGAAATCAGAAGCCGGTGATTATAGCCTCGGATCTATCCAAGACGGAAAAGGAGGAGCTTGTACGCGTGTTGAAGAAAAGGAAAAGAGCCATCGCATGGAGCATCTCCGACATCAAGGGAATAAGCCTATCCTACTGCTCTCACAAAATCAATTTAGAAGAAGGAGCAAGGCCGGTGGTGCAACATCAAAGACGATTAAACCCGAACATGCAAGAAGTCGTCAAGAAGGAGGTGGTCAAGCTTTTGGATGCAGGAATCATCTACTCCATCTCCGGTAGTCCATGGGTGAGTCCGGTCCAAGTGGTGCCCAAGAAGGGAGGAATGACGGTCATTACCAACGAAAAGAACGAGTTAATTCCAACGCAAACGGTAACCGGTTGGCGAGTGTGCATCGATTATCGAAAGCTAAACGATGCCACTCGCAAAGACCATTTTCCCCTTCCTTTCATAGATCAAATGTTAGAGAGACTATCGGGCCATAGCTACTATTGCTTTTTAGATGGGTTTTCAGGGTATTTCCAAATACCCATAGACCCAATGGACCAAGAAAAGACCACCTTTACATGCCCCAGTGGGACTTTCGCCTATAAACGCATGCCATTTGGACTATGCAATGCACCTGCGACATTTCAAAGGTGCATGACCGCCATATTCCATGATATGGTGTAAAAATTCATGGAGGTCTTTATGGATGACTTTTCTGTATTCGGATCTTCTTTCAATGACTGCCTCACAAATCTCGACTTAATGCTTGCTAGATGTGAGAAAACCGACTTGGTCCTAAATTGGGAAAAGTGTCACTTCATGGTCAAGGAGGGTATAGTTTTGGGACATAAAGTCTCTAAAAAGGGAATTGAGGTGGATCGGGCAAAGATAGACACCATTGCCAAATTACCCCCACCAACTAATGTGAAGGGCATTAGAAGTTTTTTGGGACACGCAGGTTTTTACCGGCGTTTTATAAAAGATTTTTCCAAAATCACGAAACCTTTAACACAATTATTACTAAAAGATGCACCCTTTAATTTTACTAAAAAGTGTTTGGAGGCATTTGACTTTCTAAAGGAAAAATTAACTAATGCCCCGATCATTATAGCACCAAATTGGAACTTACCCTTCGAGATCATGTGTGATGCTAGTGACTATGCACTAGGAGCGGTCCTTGGACAACGGGTTGATAAGCACTTTCAACCCATCTATTATGCAAGCAAGACCTTAAATCCTGCCCAAGAGAATTATACTACTACCGAAAAAGAACTGTTATCCGTAGTTTACGCTTTTGACAAGTTTCGCCCTTACTTGGTTTTATCTAAAACCACTGTTTTTACTGACCACTCGACTATCAAGTATTTGTTTTCCAAACAGGATGCCAAGCCAAGACTAATACGATGGGTGCTGCTTCTTCAAGAATTCGATATAGAGATACGAGATAAGAAAGGAATGGAGAACGTAGCGGCCGATCATTTATCTAGGCTCGAGAACCCGAAATTGCAAGAAGATAATGATGGAGACGACTTTCTGGATGAATACATAATGGTGTCCGTGGGAGAGGAGCCATGGTTCGCAGACATAGCTAACTATTTAGCTACAAATTACGTCCCGAAGGATTATAGTAGTCAGCAAAAGAAGAAATTCTTCGCGGAGATCAAATATTACTTTTGGGACGATCCATACCTCTTTCGAAGCTGTGCGGATGGAATTATAAGAAGATGTGTGTTCGGGAAGGAGAGTCGAAGAATACTAGAACATTGCCATAGCGGGCCCACGGGAGGACATCATGGAGCACACTATACCGCAAAGAAGATCTTTGACATTGGGTTCTATTGGCCTACAATCTTCAAAGATGCAGCCCAATATGTCAAAGAATGCGATGCTTGTCAAAGGGTGGGAAACATTTCATCTCGTAATGAAATGCCACAACATAGCATTCAAGTGTGTGAGGTATTCGACGTGTGGGGCATTGACTTTATGGGACCATTTCCCACATCCAAAGGAAACAAGTACATCCTAGTGGCGGTAGATTATGTTTCGAAATGGGCGGAGGCGCATGCTTTACCTACAAATGACGGACGGGTAGTGGTACGATTCTTAAAAAAACTATTCTCCCGGTTTGGTGTTCCGAAGGCCCTAATTAGTGACCGGGGCACACACTTTGCCAATGATCAATTGGAAAAGGTGCTCAAGAAATATGGGGTAACCCATAAGTTCTCCACGTCATACCACCCGCAAACGAGTGGACAAACGGAAGTGACCAATCGAGCCTTGAAGCGTATTTTAGAGAAGTTGGTGGGAAGCAACCGCAAGGAATGGTCAGATAAATTGGATGACGCGCTATGGGCATTTCGTACCGCCTTCAAAACACCTATTGGTACTACACCATATAGGTTAGTTTATGGAAAGCAATGCCATTTACCGGTTGAAATCGAGCATAAGGCATATTGGGCGTTAAAGAGGTGCAACTTTGACATGGAAGAATTGAAGACCAACCGTCTAATGCAAATGAATGCCCTTGAAGAACTCCGAAATGAGGCTTATTCTAGTTCGTGGCTCTATAAAGAAAAGACCAAGAGATGGCATGACAAAAGAATCAAAAGCAAAGACATCCATGAAGGCCAAAAAGTACTACTTTTCAATTCCCGATTAAAACTTTTCTCGGGCAAACTAAAATCAAGGTGGGATGGTCCCTTTTTGGTCAAGACGGTGTTTCCTCACGGGGCTATAGAATTGATCTCAAGAGATGGCACACCATTTAAAGTCAATGGTCATAGAGTGAAGAAATATGAAGAAGGAGTCCCCCGAAATGAAGGATTGGAGGAGCTGCTGCTGTGCGGAATCGCAAACACGTAGACGGGGCGGAGTCCAGCTAATGACTCCATCAAAAGAAGCGCTTCTCGGGAGGCAACCCGAGTTTCACGTTTGCATTTTCTTTCCTTTTCTTTATTTTTCATATTGTTTTTTTCATTCTTCTTCATTTATTCTACTTCTCTAAGTGCTTGAGGACAAGCTCTACTGAAAGTGTGGGGGTGGAAAGGCTAAACAAAGGAATTCATATAGTAAAATTGGCAAAATTTAATTTTTTTTCAACCTGAGACATCTACTCGGCGAGTATATCTGCTATACTCGGCGAGTAAATGTTCACTTACAGCCAAAAGTTGATAACACGCGTGTCTACTCGGCGAGTAGATCCATTCTACTCGGCGAGTAGCCGGTTCAAACCCAGTAAATTAATACCTGTAAAAATTATTATTATTCATCATTTCATCTCCACACTCGCCGAGCATATCCTCTCAACCGCATCTCAAGGGTTCTTCAAGATTTCTTCAATTTTCTTCTTCTTTCTCTTCATTCAAGCAACAAGGTAACATTTTTACCCTTTAATTTTATGAAAGGTCCAATCTTTATCACATATCTCCCCATATTTGGTATGATTTCGGATTTGGGGAGTTTTTCCCAATTTTTAGGGCTTTGATTTACTCATGAATTAGAGGTTATTTGGAGTAATTTCTTCAAGATCTATGGTTAGATACACAATTACAACAAAACCCTATGAACAAATTGGACTATTACACAGATTACACAGATCCGATCTCGATCTGTCAGAATGTTGATACTACTCGGCGAGTATGTTCGTGTACTCGGCGAGTAGGTCCCAAAAAGATAAAAAAATTTCCTGTTTTTAATTATGGGGTGTTGTTTGTTGCTGTGTTTTTGGTATGTTTATGCAGATAGAATGGCAAGGAGAGGACAGTCATCACGTGGAGGAGGCCATGGTGATATGCCATGGTTAGCCTTTCAACAAATCACCTCCAAATCCTCCAAAACTCGAGCCCTAAACAGGTTGGAAGCGCTGCGACAGAAAGAAATCCACCTGCCCACTGCAGTGGATTGGGGATGGATGGGCAATGTCGGCTTGGAAGAGGAACTTACTCCATATTTGGTGAAAGATTGTAACTTGGGTTATGCCAACATCACTTGTGATGGTTGGTTGCAATTGTTTAAAATCCAAGAGCCAGTCTACGCGGAGTTGTGTTGGGAATTCTTTGCTACCATTTCATTCCAAGGTGGTAGTGAGTATTACAATCCAAACACGATCTCGTTTTCTTTGGGAAGAGAGCTGCGACAATGCAGCATGGTTGAGTTCTCTTGGCGGTTGGGCATCTATGATCAAGACATGTTGATGACGGAATACTTTGAAGCCTTCTTGGAAAATACCCACAAAGAACTTCCCGAGGGGGTGGTGGCGTCGACATGGTGGAGTACAATTGCTAACCGGGTCTACATACCTTCCACTGCTCAAGAAGGTCATATCCGTTCTCCAATCCATCGACTCATTCACCGATTCGTTGCAAGCACGATCAACATGCGAAAGGATGGGGATAAAGTGCCCACCCTTGATATCTTTTACTTGTGGAGTATTATCACTCCCGATGTCTTCTGCAACCTTCCATATTGCATTGCTAAATTTCTTGCGGAGGGAGCGGTTAAGGAGAAAATAAACTCGAAGATCAATGGGGGCATGTTCATTACTCGGCTTGCGAGATCATTTGGGATCTTGGAATTGCCGCAAGCTCAAATGCTAACGATTATCCACCCTCCTCCGTTCAACACTGCACTTTATAGGAGGGCTCGGATAGTGGAAAAATTTGGTGATTCTTTTACTATCCCGAATGAGGATGAGCCGGCGGTCCCCGAGGAGCCGGGAAGGCGGGTTAGGCCGAGAAACGAGCGGGTACGAGAAGACCCACCGGTTACTCCGGTGGAGGATAACGAGGGATGGAACCAAGTGGAGTATCGACGCTACTTGGATGATATAGGGCGAGGGGTTAATTACACCAATCAATCCTTCGACTATCTTTTCCAACAAATGCATATTGCCCCGCGACCGGGACCCGACTATTCTTACATTATGGATTGGGACGAAAGGATGAAAAGAAGGGGTGGAGAAGGAGGTAGTGGAGCTGGAGGAGCCGGGATGGAAGAGGAAGAATGAAGATTTTATTTGCTTTTGTTTTGTTTGATTATGATGTTTGTTTTAAGACAATTGTGGACATGTTGAATTTGGCTATGTGGTTGGAATATTAGTGTTACTTTTAGTTTTCTTTTCAGGTATTAAAGCTAGGAAGCATGCTATTTAGGAATGGTCAAGAGAGGAATGAGAATCTTTATGAGTGCTTATGGAGTCTTGTTCCTAGGATCGAGTCCGTACGAATCGAGAGTTTATTGAAGTGTTACTGCTTAGGAAGTTTACTGGAGAGTACATTTATATTTACATGTCAACACTAGAGTAAAGAGAGACAGCGGTTCAAAATAATTCTGGAACTATACGCTCTACTCGCCGAGTGCACTAATACTACTCGGCGAGTACATCTGCTTCTGCACGAACTACTTTGCCAACGAGTTCTACTCGCCGAGTTTGATCGCCTACTCGCCGAGTAGCCTGCTGCAGGAGGAGTTTCTGATTTGTTCTGGCTACTTTTTTTTGTGCCATTCATACATTCTTTATGAATTACTACTGAGGATTGTGCAACAACCCTTTTTCCTTGGAGTTTTCGAGCTATCAACCACACGAGACGTATGACACCCGTGCCATGGATGAGCTGTTCCCATGGTTAAAGTCACTAGAAGAAGGAGTTGAAGAAGAGAGTGACAACCTAGCGACTGCTACCCCAGGGGAGTTTGTTCCAACTTTCTCTCTATTTGCATTTTTTTAGTTGTTATAATATGCAATGAGGGCATTGCATAAAATAAGTGTGGGGTAGGGGGTTAGTCACATCTTAGAACACTTAGAATCTTAATTTAGGCTAATTTTTAAAAAATTTGTTGCATACCAAAAATGCTTAGGTCTTAAATTAGAAAATTTTGGTAAAAATTAGGATTCCATATTAGAATTGTGTTAATAATTGCATGAGAACCCAAATGTTTAGTTGAGACTATATACGTTCTAGTGCATTTGTGGCTTCCTTATTTCAGTGAAATCATGAGACAAAAACACGACCTTGCTCAGCCTGAGGGATGCAATATGTTTAGCAGCCTAAACCTGAAATGTATCCAGGAAAGTTTTTATCATTAGCCAATAAAGGTTGAGATTGAGCGCCCCTGCTTAAGCATGTAGGGATTTGAGTGAAAAAAAATTGAGAAATACATGAAAAAAAAGAAAGAAAAAAAAATTACTAGAAAAGTTATAGGAATTTTGGAGCAAATGAAGTGAAGATCTGAAGATCAAAATTCCAAGAAAATCAAAAAGTTGAAGATACCAAAAGTCAATACAAGTTGGTGAATTCAAAGATATCCAAGATCAAATTATCAAGAAAGTGAAGAATTCAAAGAATTCCGTAGTGGTATCGAAAAGTTGTAATTCTAGATTATGTATGCTTGGGTTGCTCAATTAAAAATACCTTGAGGGTAAAGAGATTTTCTGAGGATGGATTCGGAGGGTTGCATAAAATGAGCATAGTTCGGGGTGAGTGGGCGAATGTTTATGAGGATTGTGAGTATTTGAAGTATGGGGGGGGGGGGTTTAAGAATTTTAGACACAAATGCATGCGTTGCGGTCTTGGCATAATGGCTGGGTTGGATTGGAGTTATTAATGTGATTTTAATGTGTTTAAAATTTAGTTTTGCTTGGGGGCAAGCAAAAGTCAAGTGTGGGGTATTTTGATATGTGCATAATTAGTTAATTATTTTACATATATTCTTAGTTATTTTTGGTTAATTATGAGAATAATGTGGACAAAAGGTACTTAAAATGCTTTGAATTGTGTTTTCAGTCCAAAGGATATGCTTGGAGGCAAAAAGGAGAAAAGGAAAGCAAGTGAAGATTAAAGAGTGAAAGAAGGACCTACTCGGCGAGTAGATCAACCCTACTCGGCGAGTACACGACGATATGCCAGAAGATAAATACGACTGCTAATTCAAGACGGATAAGTATGCACCTACTCGGCGAGTTGATTCTGCTACTCGCCGAGTACCCTCTGTTTTGGGATATCTTTAAAAGACGAATCTTTATCCCATGGGACATTATTCCTGGCGATTTTTGAAGGATTAGCTGCGACTAAAAGGTTCAGAAGGCGCTAAGGAACCCTAAGCTTCAAGAGTTGGAAGAATTCAAGCAATTAGGTTAATTCTACCACTTAGACTTAGGAATTAAACATGTTTGCTTTCATAAACTTTGTTTTTGTATTTGTTTCTACTGCAACTATGAGCTAAACTCGTTTTTGTTTCTGTTTGGGGAATACCAAAGAACTCCTATGATTTAATTATTAATTCTTGTTTAATTGTCTATTGGTGATTTATTAAATCAAGTTTGTTAAAGAACCTTATGTATTAATCACTACTATTTTCTGTTAATTGGAAGGCAATTAGGTTGCATGAACGTCACTTAATTGTTAACCTCATATGTCTATGTGAATGCTAAAACGTATGCTTTGAAGTAATGAGTATGAAACTAAGATTAATAAGAAAATAGGAAGATTAATGTGTGAGCTTGTTTGAGAAACCATCAACAAGAGGTTAATTGAATTGATAACTTAATTAACCATTACAAATCTTATTTAATCCAAATAATTAATCTAGGGAATTAATTAGTTTAAACACTTGATCAACGCTTAAATTAGTTAATTGTCTAAGGGTTAGGAGTAATGAATATGAACCTAACTATTATCATTGGTAACCAATAGCAATTAATCTACCTTAACTTAAATAACCATAGGAGTGAATTGGTTGAACCTAAATAGAAACATCTTTATCAAATTTGGTGAATAGTTGTTGCTTTAGTTAATTAGTTAATTTAGTTTGTCTAAGTTTCTAGTCTTGCAAAACTAGAGAAAAACCCTTTACTTTTATTATTTGTTTTAGTGAAAATTAGCTATTAGTTTAATTGTCGTTCCCTGAGTTCGATACCTTACTTATCAATCTATACCACTTAAAGACAGGTTCACTGCCTTTGTGTGCTCAAATTATTAATAAAAAGTAGGGATAAAACTAGTTGAATTTACACACATCAACTTCGCACACCAGGCTTCTCGCGAGCAGAGCTTCTGCTCGGAAAATCTTTTCTTCTCAGGATCTTCGGGCTTCGAAACTTGCTTTGGGTATCGGGATGATACCAGGGCTTTGGGGGGTTAGAATAGGGCTTAGAGAGGGTATCGGGAGTGGGAGAGAAGATTTTGAGCAACCAAACTCAGTTGCCCCTTGAATTCTACTTATAGGGCTAATTTTATGGATTCACGTCGTGAATCTCAAATATTCACGTCGTGAGTTGAGTCGTCATTGCATACGTCATTGCAAGTTGCGTCTGTCAGGCTCCAAAGGTCATAAATACTGAGTTCACGTCGCGAACACTGTATTCACATCGTGAACTCAGACAGTTTTGGCGTTTCACGCCTCGAACTTAAGAAATTTATAACTTTCGCATACGAACTTCGTTTTCGATGTTATTTATATCGACACGTAGGTAAAAACAAGGTCTACAACTTTCATTTAGACTTCGTCAGCTAATTTTGACTTTAATTTTAATATATTATTTTAAGTAGACCGGGAGAGAAAAACTCCGTTCGAAATTCATAACTCCTTCATCTGAACTCCGTTTTCGTCTTTTTTTTTTATCGTTGGACTACTATTGATGCGATATTCAATTATCATTTAGAAATTTCTGAATAAATGTCACTCACCCTCAATCTCGAGTTTCGAGCTGCATACTGCTAATGCTGAAACTTCGAAAAATCATAACTTCCTCATACGAAGTCAGATTTAGACATTCTTTTTATGCATGCTCTCGATTTAACGTATTCTACGACTTTCATTTAGACCGCTAAGGCCAAATATCGCTCTAACGTAAATTCACTATTTACATCGTTCAGCGTCGTGTTGGTTTTGTCGTGAAACTTCGACAGGTCTTAACTTCTTCGTTATAACTCGAATTTCGGCGTTCTTTATATGTACGAAATCCTTGTAACATATATACTATAACTTAGTTAAGATTAATCCTTCTAAATAATCTTCCATCAAAAAGTCATTTTTGATGTTTATCGTCTCTAAATTGACTAGCCCGGATCTACGAGCGTTACAATTATCTCCCCCTTAGGATGATTACGTCCCAGAATCATCAACGAAATAGGACTTGTATAATGATTCCATACGTTATCTCTTCATCCTAGGTAGTAATTATAAGTTCTATGTTTCCTCAAAAGAGGATCTAACTCTTGGACTTCTCGATAGCAGGTAGTGCTTAATCCTACATCTGCTCTTCATACTATGTTTGACTTTCAATCGTAACCTTCAAGTTACAAAATAAATCCTTATTGAGGACTCCTTCTTCTTGTTAGGATAAGTACTTTCCCTTATCTATTGTAACAGACCGATGAGTCATGTTCTAATGACCTCTCATCGTATGATGCAACGCTTTGACTCAAGTCTCTTAGAGTCAAATTCCAGAATGGAATATGTTGGAATAGTGTCTAAGGCTGTAACTATATTCGGTTGTGCATGGTCCTTTTGGGTTGCCTTCACCATAGCAACTTGAAGGATGATTTGTTAAGAGAGAGTAAATATTATAAGAAATAATATTTAGCTATTTGATTAATATAAGTCATAAATTAATTGGTATTAATTTGGTGACTTAAAGAGATTAATTAAATAAGAGGGTATAAACTGTCAATTGTTTGATAGTTAAGCTTTAGACTGTAAATCCATTAGGGTTGACCTTGGACGGATTCTAGGAGCTTTAGGATAGCTCAAAATCGTCCATAGGGTTATCTATGGAATGGATTTGGATAGCCTTAAGAGAAGATTATCCAATTAGGGTTTAGGGTGAAACCCTTAAGGAGTCTACAAGTATAAATAGACCCTATGGGTGAGGGAATTCGACACACAACCTTAAGCAAGGATACTCTGGCCGAATTCCTCCCCTCTCCACTCTCCTAAATCATCTTGCTTGCTATTGGTGTTTGTAAGCCATTAGAGGAGTGACAATTGTGACTCTAGAAGCTCCAAGACAAGAAGATCAACAAGGAACTCAAAGGTATGATTCTAGATCTGTTTTAATGTTGTTGTTTAATCTAATTAGCCATTAGAAGTCTTGGATTCAAAGCATGTTTATTAGAAATCCTAGATCCAAGCAATAGGGTTTTGCATGCGCACATAGGAAAGTTCTTATGGCTAAAACCCAACAGTGGTATCAGAGCCTAGATTGGTTTTCTTTAAATTGTTGCTTGAATAACTGAAACAAACCTGCAAAATTCGAATTTTTGGGTTTTGAGTCACTGACTCGTCGAGTTCCAAGGTGGACTCGTCGAGTAGGCCTGACTCGGCGAGTCCCTTTGTGCACTCGGCGAGTCCAAGCGTCAGGAAGGGCCAAATTCGGGATTTCTTTGTGTTTATCTTATCCAAACTTTCCATAAACTAATTAGATCAATATGAATCCGTTTTCTTGATAAATATAAGTGTTATCTTGATCTAGTTAAAGGTAATTATCAACTAATTAAATATTTAGTTTCCTTATATGATAATTAATTAATTATTTTGATTATTTTTGGTAATTATCTTCAAAGAAATCAAAGATAAATCAAATAAAGATAATTAAGATATTAATTGTTAATTGAAATTATTTGTTATTTGATCCTCCATGTTTTAAATGTTTAAAACCTACCCTATAGTTTTGAAATTTATATTTGTGATTAAAAGTTCTAATTTAGACAACTTAAATTTCAATCCCTAGATTTTAAAAGTTTAAAATACAACCCTATACTAATATGATATTAATAGTATAATATATATATATGTATAACTAAATGCTAGTCTTACCGTTAGTAAGCCTCATTCACGAAGCCGATCTATAAGGTGGGTATAAGGTTGCGGCCTATAAAATGGCGCTTAATGGGTGTACACTCACACCCACCGCTCGCTTGATTGGTGGAGGGTCGTTAGCCGAACGGGTAGGATAGGGCAACCTCATCCTCTCATTAAAAGTATAATAAGAAATACGAAGTAACTAAACCTTTTTTTTTTAAATTTCCCAATCTTAGTTACTTTAGGAAAAGTGAATTGATGCAATCCCATGAAATTACACTTTGCACCTTGCTAAGATGTTAGTGGAGCGTGTGTGGTTTACCGGCACACTAATTGGTTCTAAGCGAAGGTGGCAAAGGGTGATTCATTGTTTATCATAGTTCGATGGAGCGTGTGTGGTTTACCGGCACATCGAATAGGTGATCGTAACAATGAAGGCACCATGTAAATTTGCATGGTAATTCACACCCGCTTTGTGATCCTCGGCATCCCAGTCACAAAAAAGAGGGGCATATCGAGATTTAAACATGCCATTGAATAGTTCAATGAATCTCATCCGAACCTAGGAATTCTCAAAACACTTAGGACCAAAAGTTTAAGTTTTGTGATGGAGAATTAGTGAATCGTCATTCACTTACCTTCAATTTATTTGCATGTTGGACTACGGCATCCCTTTTCTAGTATGTAAATGTTATTGTTGGATCCTAGCCCTAATTTTTCTTATTGGGTGATAATTAGGGATTGTTGTTCTAATCTATCTTTGTCCTTTCTATAGATGTCAAACGCAAACAACGCTGCTGCTAGTTCTTTCACGTTGATGAGCCTTTGCCAAAAGGTCACCTTCGATGGAACGAACTTTGGCGAATGGATAAGATACATTCGCACCATTGCTCGCTATGAGGATAAAGAGTATGTCCTCGATGAGAAGCTCGAGAAAATCAACCCCGAAATTGCTACTCCCGCCGAAATCACCGCGTTTGAAACTCATGAGCGAGATGCGATGAAAGTACATTGCATCATGATCGCCACCATGAACTCCGAATTCCAAAAGTCCTACGAGGACATGTATCCATACGAGATGCATCAAGACTTGTTGGAGAGGTACCACCAAAACGCGAGACAAGAGCGTTACGAGATCTTCACTAACATGATTTCCGCTAAGATGGGTCATGGAGAATCTCTTACCGTGCACTTGCAAAAGATGCAAAGGTATGTCGACCGCCTTCGCAAGTTAAATGTTGACTTCGGCGAAGACTTGGCGATCGACATGGTGCTTCACTCTTTGCCTCCAATGTATAATCAATTTAGGATGACCTGCCACATGAACAAAGAGGAGGTCACTCTAAGTAAACTCCAAGGTCTCTTGAGGGTTGCTGAGAGCAATTTCAAGGACAAGTCTGTTGCACCAACTCCCAATCCGTCTGCTGCTCCTGTCTTGGCTATTGGTCAAGGGAAGGGAAAGAAGAGGAAAGATTCTTCAAATAACTATCGAAAGGTGAAAGCCCGAGATGGTTCCTCTTCTAGTGGGACCAAAGTTGATCCCTCTAAGCCCTGCTCTAACCCGAAGGAGGCAGAGTGCCACCACTGCCACAAGATAGGACATTGGAAGCGAAGCTGCCCGGACTACCTGCAAGCCATCAAGGAAGGAAAGATCAAGCCATCTTTCGCAGGTATATATGCAATCAAATCTAACGATTCTAATCATGCTATTTCTTGGGTTCTTGACACCGGTTGTGGTTATCACATTTGTTCTAATGTGCAGGGACTAAGAAGAAGTAGGGATGTGGAGCAAGGAAGGATCAATCTAATCATGGGGAACAGAAGATCGTCGCCTGTGACCAAGATTGGAGTGTATTCTTTAGTGCTTAAGAATAGTTTAGTTTTAGATTTGAACAATTGTTGCTATTCGCCAGAAATAGCTAGAAACATCATTTCATTTCATGGTTTATATAGACAAGGTTTTAGATTTTCTTTTAATAATGAGAATGGTTCTATTTTGGCTTATCTAAATGGTGTCTTTTACTTTGAAGCTATACCATGTAATGGAATATATGAAACTGTTATGATTGTTGATAACTTAGGAAATGATGTTTTGAATATTGATTCTTCCACTAGTATGGATAAAGCATCCTTGTGGCATTGTCGTCTTGGACATGTCAACAAGAAACGCATAGCCCAACTCCAAAAGGATGGAGTGTTGGAGTCATTCGACCTTAGGGAAGATGACACATGCGAGTCTTGTTTGCTTGGAAAGATGACTAAGTCACCCTTCACGAGCACTTGTGAAAGGGGTGAGGGACTATTAGACCTAATACATACCAATGTATGTGGACCTTTTAGATCAACCACGAAGGGTGGGAACCGCTTCTATGTGACCTTTACCGATGATTATAGTAGATATGGGTATATCTATTTAATCAAGCAAAAGTCAGAAACCTTTGAAAAGTTCAAAGAGTTCAAGAATGAAGTGGAGAATCAATTGGGCAGGAAAATCAAGATGCTTCGATCCGATCGAGGAGGAGAGTACCTAAGTCTTGAATTCCACGATTATCTCAAGGAGTGTGGAATAGTTTCGCAATTAACGCCTCCTAGGACACCGCAGTTGAATGGTGTGGCAGAAAGGCGTAATCGAACCTTATTGGATATGGTTCGCTCTATGATGAGTCGTGCTTCACTACCTATCTTCTTTTGGGGGTATGCCTTAGAGACTGCCGCCCATATCCTTAACCGAGTCCCTACCAAGAAGGTTGCCAAAACACCTCACGAGATGTGGACGGGGAAAGCTCCCTCGTTGGCACATATCAAGGTTTGGGGTTGCGAGGCTTTCGTAAGACGAGATACTCACGACAAGCTTGAACCTCGAAGTGAGCGATGTATTTTCATCGGCTACCCGCAAACTTCCTTTGGATATCTCTTCTATAGACCGAAAGATAATGTTATCTTTGTTGCGAGGAGAGGAGTTTTCCGAGAGCGAGAACTCATAAGCCAAGGAGACAGTGGGAGGCAAATCGAACTTGAAGAGATTCAAGAATCGATAGATGAAGGAACCTCTACCGCTGTTATTCAACCTGAGGAGGAAACTCCGGTTGAACCGATTGACGAATCCTTACCTCTTAGACGTTCCGATAGAGTTAGAGTTCAACCCCAGTTTTATGGTTTTCATATTACTACCGAAGGGGACACGTATATTAGTGATGGTACACTAGTAAATCTTGATGAACCTAATAGCTATAAGGAAGCCATGGCAGGCCCGGAGTCTGCGAAATGGAAAGAGGCGATGGATAGCGAGATCCAATCCATGTACGATAACCAAGTTTGGAATTTGGTTGATTACGTGCCCGAACGTAAGACCGTAGGGTGCAAGTGGATCTCAAGAAGAAGACCGACGTGGATGGGAACGTACACACATACAAAGCGCGATTGGTTGCGAAGGGCTTTACTCAAACTCCCGGAGTTGACTATGATGAGACCTTCTCACCAGTTGCGAAGATTAAATCTATTAGAGTGATGCTAGCGATTGCCGCATTTCATGATTATGAGATTTGGCAAATGGATGTCAAGACCGCTTTCCTTAACGGAAAGTTGGCTGAGGATGTTTACATGGCTCAGCCAGAGGGGTTTGTGGATCCGAAGCATCCGAATAGAGTGTGTAAGCTTGAGAAGTCCATTTATGGACTTAAGCAAGCGTCTCGCAGATGGAATCTTTGCTTCGATGAGAAAGTCAAAGAGTTTGGATTTGTACGAAGCGAAGACGAATCTTGTGTATATGTCAAAGCCAGTGGGAGTGTAGTAAGCTTCCTCGTTCTATATGTCGATGACATATTACTCATAGGAAACGACATCCCGACTCTGCAGGAGGTTGAGTCCTGGCTCGGGAAGTGCTTCGCTATGAAGGACCTCGGAGAGGCTTCTTACATTTTGGGAATAAGGATAGTAAGAGAAAGAAGTAAGAGACTAATTGGACTTAGTCAGAATACTTACTTAGAGAAGGTACTAAAACGTTTTAGTATGGAAAACTCAAAGAAGGGAGAACTACCGATACAAGGAAATGCCAAGTTGAGTAAGACTCAAAGTCCGAGTACCGAAGCTGAGATAGCAGAAATGAGCCGAGTACCATACGCTTCCGCAGTTGGCTCAATCATGTACGCTATGACTTGTACTCGCCCTGATGTAGCCTTCGCTTTGAGCATGGTTAGCAGATATCAAGGGAACCCTGGCAAAGCACATTGGATTGAGGTGAAGAACATCCTTAAGTACCTTCGGAGGACGAAAGAATGGTTCTTAGTCCTTGGAGGGAGTGATGACTTGAAGGTGCGAGGGTATAGTGACGCCAGCTTTCAGACCGACAGGGACAACTACCGTTCGCAGTCGGGCTGGGTCTTTACCCTAAATGGAGGAGCAGTGACATGGAAAAGTTCCAAGCAGGAAACCGTAGCTGATTCAACGTGCGAATCAGAGTACATCGCAGCGAGCGAAGCGTCGAAGGAGGCAATATGGCTGAAGAACTTCATCGGTGATCTTGGAGTTGTGCCGGCCATAAAGGAGCCCGTGGAGATTTTCTGTGATAACGAAGGTGCGGTTGCCTTGACCAAGGAACCGAGGGATCATGGTAGATCTCGACATATCGACAGAAAATATCACTTTATTAGACATCGTGTAGAAGAAGGACAACTCATAGTGAAGAGGATATCATCAGAAGACAACCCAGCAGATCCGCTTACGAAGGGACTGAGTAGGGTTAAGCACTTGCAGCATGCTAGGAGTATTGGGCTGAAGGATGATATTAGTATAGATTAGATAGTATTAGAAACGTATAATAGATAAATGTAATTAACATTTGATGATTAAATAAAGGAGTTTTATTTATGAGTAAAGTTACTATCACATGTTAGTTGTTTAACTATTGTTTCACTTTGCATGTTTTGACTTCCAGAATAATTGAGTTTATTAGGAATAATCGAATTATTCAAATGGTCCACAATCGTTCATATGTTGGGAGTAGGTATGAATTAAGATTGTCATGAATTGGTGTGTAGAATGTCTAAATGGTGTTAGACATAGCAAGGGTTGCTGCAACGTTCATGAGTGCTTATGAACTGGTTTTGAGCATTGGAATAAACCCGCGCTTGCTGGAATCACCTTATGGAATACGATATAAAAGGTGATCGCGAGACGATAATATCATATGGTCTTAAAACCTAGATATATGGTTTATTATTTGTTAATTGATTGTGCATTGATAATGCGAAAACGCATCAGTAACTTGATGTTATAAAACGCATTGTTGTGTATAGTTGGTTAATGAATAAGTAAATGTATATAAGTCGAAGTTTATCTGTAAATTTTATCCTAAGAGGATAGAATAGATATCTTGGCCACTCGATGATTTGATTTGACTTATGTGCCGGGCCCGGTCAGAACTGAATTGATGTGTTCGATTAAGTTCTATGTCAAATAAATCGAAGATCGAGAAATCTAAATGCTGGACTAACCATTCCATAGGATTGTCAGCATGATATCTAACAGAGGACTGTACGATCCCTTATCTAAAGGACAAGATTGATTAGATCAGAGTTGACAGCGTCTTTGAGAGCTACGATTGCAAACCGTATTATACTTGTATAGTTACTAGACTTATCCAAGTGGGAGACTGTTGGAATAGTGTCTAAGGCTGTAACTATATTCGGTTGTGCATGGTCCTTTTGGGTTGCCTTCACCATAGCAACTTGAAGGATGATTTGTTAAGAGAGAGTAAATATTATAAGAAATAATATTTAGCTATTTGATTAATATAAGTCATAAATTAATTGGTATTAATTTGGTGACTTAAAGAGATTAATTAAATAAGAGGGTATAAACTGTCAATTGTTTGATAGTTAAGCTTTAGACTGTAAATCCATTAGGGTTGACCTTGGACGGATTCTAGGAGCTTTAGGATAGCTCAAAATCGTCCATAGGGTTATCTATGGAATGGATTTGGATAGCCTTAAGAGAAGATTATCCAATTAGGGTTTAGGGTGAAACCCTTAATGAGTCTACAAGTATAAATAGACCCTATGGGTGAGGGAATTCGACACACAACCTTAAGCAAGGATACTCTGGCCGAATTCCTCCCCTCTCCACTCTCCTAAATCATCTTGCTTGCTATTGGTGTTTGTAAGCCATTAGAGGAGTGACAATTGTGACTCTAGAAGCTCCAAGACAAGAAGATCAACAAGGAACTCAAAGGTATGATTCTAGATCTGTTTTAATGTTGTTGTTTAATCTAATTAGCCATTAGAAGTCTTGGATTCAAAGCATGTTTATTAGAAAGCCTAGATCCAAGCAATAGGGTTTTGCATGCGCACATAGGAAAGTTCTTATGGCTAAAACCCAACAGAATATACCTTCTTTCATATTCTAATGTGATCTAATCACATTTTTACATGTAGCATTTATAGCTACAAGCTTCCTTAACAACGAGCGCAATGCTATAGATCGCATTGATTTCAATCTTCTGACTTGAGTCAGATGCTACCTCGAACTTGGTTCTATGAACCACGTAACAACCTCATCGTAGTCGGACTCAATTTGATATGACCGCTAGGGTCAGAATATCAATCATCTTCTTAGTCACTACTGAAACAATGGTAACGACATACTTGAATAAAAACGGAATCAATCACTAGCTTCTTGGTAACCTTGTGACTTTCCCTGATCCAAGCATGAGTCTTATGATTCCAGTAGTATAGATATCTACTACTATTCACACCTACTCATACTCGTCCCAACTATTGTCTCGCAGTCCCCAAGTCCTAAAATCACCAAACAATTTAACACATACGAATGTGTCCAATTAATCATACAAATTCTCCTAGACTCTACTAGGACTTCTTCCATGCGTATCTTCAATCATTAATTCTACTTCAACTCGGTTGGTGATAGAAATTCCAGACGATGGGGCATCTTCAAGAATTACACCAATTGTTCCATCATCCTGCCAATCGAAGGTGTACTTTAGACGTACCGTACTCCTCTAAACGTTCCGTTATTTTATCAGACAAACTAAAGGCAAGACACCACTCTTACGATATCTTCCGATAGGTGCCATTCACTATCATAAGCCTTTCATTTCCTCCATTGACTCAATTCTCTAAGAGTCTACACCATAATGTTTTGTACACCCAAGCAGACGTTCGGTGTACCGGGTAAGAATGTAAGATAAGAAATCTTTATTTACGATAGACGTATAAATCCCCTTATCACTCCAAAACGTTTACATGCTATTTCTAATACCGTATTCGTACGCTTAGAATCCTAAACACATAAGGTTTCCAGACCCGGTCGGCAACAGACCATAGATCCGAACAATCAATATCATATATGGCAAACATATAACATTTAGCACATAAAAGCATTTTAGGCATCTTTCCTAAAATATACTAGTTCTTGTGTCTAAAATATGGTAGACACTCATCTCACAATCATCGCTTAGCAATTTAAGTTTAAGTCTAGAAATCCTACAAATTCCTAGTTCGCTTAAACTAATGCTCTGATACCAACTGTGACATCCCCATTTTTACGGCCAGAAAAGACCGATTTGTTTATGCTTGTTTTAAAATCAGAGTAATCGTTTACAGAAAACAGTTCTGGAATTTGTTCCCAAAACAAAATATGATAAGAATTTATCAAATCATTTCCTTAAAGAAGCACATTTTTCATTAAATAACAAAATTTCGGGATGTCATGTTCAAATACAGACCAAAAGCATAAACAATATAAAATAGACCTTACAATAGTTATTTATAACTACTGATCTATAATCCAAAATCTCTCATCAAGTCCACCAACTTATACCCTTGTGCCATTACCTGTAATGCAAAGAAAACTAGTGGGTCAGGCTTGGGAGCCTGGTGAGCATATAGGGTTTTCAACACACATTAATATAATTATTATATTTAATCATCAAACAATCAACCCAATTACCCATCCCCATTATCTTCGTTTAATCTTCCCTAAAGATATTATCCTAAGGGTCATCTCCTATATCATATTTACCTCTCATCTCCTTACATCTTATTTCCTTATATGTTTGTTCCTAAGAACTTTTCCTAAGGATCATCGCCTACATCGCATAGATAATACTAATTCGGGGATCAATCCCTCAATATGTGTCTAGTAAGGGTTAGGGTATCATCGCATGATTACGTAGCCACAACATCGTCTGGACTCGTAAATCATAATAAGGGTTAGACTATGATCGCATGAATACGCAACCACAACATCGCCTGGACTCGTAATTCATAATAAGGGTTAGACTATCATCGCATGAACATGCAGCCACAACATCGCCTGGACTCGTAATTCATAATAAGGGTTAGACTATCATCGCATGAATATGCAGCCACAACATCACGTGGACTGGTAATTCATAATAAGGGTTAGACTATCATCGCATGAACACGCAACCACAACATCGCCTGGACTCGTAATCCATTACCTATCTATCATCACCTAATTATCATCACCATTATATCCTCACGTATCTCTTATCACATTATTTCGTCACATACCAACTATTTCATCTACCCACGTTCTACCCAACATATTTATAGATATAAATTACATATACAGTTTAAAACTATTTAACAAAACCTGTATAAAACATTCATTCAACATTCATCTCAAGTAAACAACAATATATAAACACATAACATGTATTTCATAGCAAATACTTCATATCTTTGTGTTAGAAAAAAATAACCACACACTCACACATATAAACAACAATATATATATACACATAGCACGTATTTTATAAAACACTTCATATCTATGTGTAAGATGAAAGTGACTATACACTCACTTGATCAGAAGATGACCAGACAGCACTACGGCTCTAAGAGTAGTACTTCTTCGGTGAAACCGGGATCACTTCGCACATCGGGCTTCTCGCGGGCAGAGCTTCAGCTCGAAAACTCTTTTCTTCTCGGGATCTTCGGGCTTCGGGACTTGATTCGGGTATCGGGATGATACCAGGGATTCGGGAGGTTAAAATAGGGCTTAGAGATGGTATCGGGAGTGGGAGAGAAGAGATTGAGCAACCAAACTTGGTTGGTCCTTGAATTCTATTTATAGGGCTGATTTTATGGATTCACGTCGTGAATCTCAAATATTCACGTCGTGAGTTCAGTCGTCACTGCATGCTTCATCGCAAGTTGCGTCTGTCAGGCTCCAGAAGTCATAAATACTGAGTTCACGTCGTGAACACGGTATTCACGTCATGAACTCTGATAGTTTTGGGGTTTCGCGCCTCGAACTTCAGAAATTCATAAATTTCGCATACGAACTCCGTTTTCAACGTTCTTTATATCGACGCGTAGGTAAAAACAAGATCTACAACTTTTATTTAGACTTCGCCGGCTAATTTTGAATTTATTTTTAATATATTATTTTTAGTAGGTCGGGACAGGAAAACTTCGTTCGAAATTCATAACTCCTTCATATGAACTTCGTTTTCGTCTGTCTTTTTAACGTTGGACTACTATTGATGAGATCTTCAATTCTCATTTAGAAAGTTTTGGCTAAATATCACTCGATCTCAATCTCGAGTTTCGGGTTGCATACTGCAAATGCTGAAACTTCAAAAAATCATAACTTCCTCATACGAAGTCAGATTTAGACGTTCTTTTTATGCATGCTCTTGATTTAACGTATTCTATGACTTTCATAGAGATCGCTAATGCCAAATATCGCTCTAATGTAAATTCACTATTTACGTCGTTCAGCGTCGTGTCGGTTCTGGTGCGAAACTTCGACAGGTCGTAACTTCTTTGTTATAAATCGGATTTCGGTGTTCTTTATATGTACGAAATCCTTGTAACATATACTATAACTTAGTTAAGATTAATACTTCTAATTAATATTCTATCAAAAAGTCATTTTTGATGCTTATCGTCTCTAAATTGACTACCAGGATCTACGGGCGTTACACCTTCCGTTTGGAATTGGAATTACCTGAAAACATAAACATAAAACCATAAACACATAGCTTAGTGAGTTCCCCAAAATACCACATACCATATATACAATTGGGCATAGTCCGTACATTGGGTCTAACCCATACAATGGGTCTAGCCCTTCCTAGTCAACGGGCCCAGCCCCGCATACAAATAGGCCTAGCCCAACATACAACGAGCCCAACCCAATCATGCAAATAGGCATAGCCCTACATGCATTTCAATGGGCCCAACCTAACACATCAGTGCATGAGTCACAAAGACATCTTACATCCTACATAACACATTCTAGTGGGTTGATATTGGTGCCTTCGACCCTAAACATACATTGATGAGACTTACCTGAATATGCAGATAACTGATCACACACGCGTTTTCGCTACAAAAGCTCCTCAAACTGAATATATCAAAACCAATCCTAATCAATAATTAGGGTGATATCCCATCATCAAAGTCCATTTCTTATTCTTTTTCACTAAGGGTAAAAGACCATTTTACCCTTCCAAAGCTACCCCCTCCCTAACTTGGCCCAAAGCCCAAAATGACATATTTCTAATCTTGGGAGTACGCCATGCGTACACCATAACTATGCCCTGCGAACCACGAATCTACAAAAAAGAAAACAGGCATAACTCGTTACACCCTGCGTAATCCAACTAATGCAAAATCGAATTTTTAAGTTATTACCTTAAGACATCATGTCCAACTCTTAGATCTGACTCTAAGGGACGCCTAAAGTCATAAAGTTCCTGAATTTATGAGTTTTCATGATTAGGGAGAGCCCAAAACCAAGCCCTAGTTTCATAACTTCACAAAATGACCAACAATTCATGCATGGGTGAAATGTAACCATCAAAGTCCGATCTTTAAGCGGTAGGAACCTCAGAAACATCAAGAAATGCTGAACCTAAGCTCCGGAGTAGCTTCTACTCACAAGAATCAAGCCATGGGACCAAAAGCACGAGACTTTCTAAGCTAACCATGATCTAAGCAAGAGAATTATAAAGTTTCAAGCTTTATACCTCCTGAAGCTTGAAAATATAATAAAAGTTCTGGATTTTCAAGCTTCAAGTTCATCAAGGCTTCTCTGATGGATTCTTTCTTCACAAGAAACCACACTAAGGCCTTAAACTCTCACAAATAGGTTTAGGGTGACGAGTTGACAGAATGAGGGAGTAGAGGTTGAAGGTAAGGCAAGTCTCAAGGACTTAAGGTCCTTTAAGTAGTGTCTAAACCCTAAAAATTAGGGTTTTGGGTTAGCTCGAGTACCCCCTGCGTACTGCATGAAACTTGCGTTCATTTAATGATGTATGTCCTGCATCCACCTCATGTACGCCCGACGTACTACTAACTTTCATTTCCATCTTAACTTTGAATAACCATAAATTCTTTATTCCAACTCCGATTTTGGCGTTATTTATATCCATGGAAAGGTATTGAAGATCCCCACAATCCTATCTCATTACTTTTAATTTAAAACATATTGAACTAAAATTCTTTATACACACAAGAATCCTGATCTATAACTTTTCCCATTTCTTCCCTTTCGGATCCAACATACAAATCAAGGGATTAGACCTTACAACCGATATTATCAACCTTTAATAAGCCCCAACTTTACTTTCTCAAAGCCCAAAGCCTTTACATTATCGAATTCCAACCCACAATCCCGAATTTAGAAACAACCTGAAACAGGGTGTTATATACATGTTAAAATCACAGACAACCATTACATTTTATGTAGCATATCCCTTTCAACCAATGTACTTCGCTTCCTCATTTTTTTGGAACTGATGCCTTTATATGTGTCCCATCTATAGCACAACTGCAATCATTGAAAGAATGATATCGAGGATTGTTTTATATATATTTGGGAACATCATCATTATAATTTTCGGCTAGATTGATAATGTCGCCACTCACCTTAAGCATGGATGCCAAAACTAAATCGAAATGCATATGAATCATTTCTCCAGAATGATTTTAAAATTCTTGAACAAATCTATTGCTACATCCATGAGCCAAAGTCATCAAGAACATGCCTACTGATTCCTCAATAGACATATTTCGTGTTTGTTCTAATCCGTAATTTGTAACAAGATGTGTGCATAATTGTCTAAAAACATGCCTACGAGATAGTAATATCCCTTTTAGAGCTAATCCACATAACATTTTGAATTCTATATCCTCTTCCACCTACACTTCATTATCATCAGATGGATTAGAGTCATCACTATCCATCCTACATTAGTAAAAAAAATGTCGATTACATTATGGAAACAAAATAACCTATAAAATAAAATGTCGATTACATTACGTCAAAAGATAACTGAGAACACATAATGCCAAAGGATAACACATAAATTCATAACACATAAACTCAAAACACAAGATGTCAAAGGATAACACAAGTCATTATTTTATTATTAACTTAAGGAACTCCATCTTCGCTTCATCAGTCGTGACCACCAGTTCTATTCCCTTTATTAAATTAACGATAACACATAAAGGATAACATAAACACATAAAATAACCCAATCTTATTGAAGTGACCATCGATTCTATGCCCTTTGTTAAATTCAATCACACACACATCAACAAAATCCTTGAAGGTTTGACTATCCCATACACATTTTGTTCTATTCTTTTCTTTAGATGGTTCATAATCAACAACATTAGTGTAGTACTTTTTGTTCATTATCTGAGAACTACTTAATAAGAAGATGTAAACAAACTAATAGTTAACACAACTAACAATTAACAAACCAATGTAATTCACACACATATAACCAATTTCATAGTTAACACAACTAGTAGGTAACAAACTAACAATTAACATCAAACCAAGGAAATTCACACACATATAACCAATTTCACAGTTAACACAACTAACAGGTTCATCAATTTCACAGTTAACATCAATAATCCCTCTCCAATTTCATCAATTTCTCAAATTTCTCAGTTTAACTTATTCCAAAAAAAAATGGGGGATACAATACCCACTATGGGTACCGAACCAAGAAAAAAAACAACAATGAAACTGTTTCTTCACCATACCCACAACCCACTGCATTTTAAATGGTGAAAAACCATACAAATCGAATATGGAGTTGATGAACAAAAAAAAAAAAATCGGAGATGCAATGTCCAAATGAATCAAATATGAGATGCAATGTAAATAAGAAAAAATCGTAGCTTTTACCAAATCGGAAGTGGAGGTTGAATCCGAAGTCGACAACGCTGAACTAGAGCAGAATTCAGAGGAGGATCGTTTCTGAACTGGAGCAGAAATCGGAGCAGAAATTGGGTGCTTTTCTGGTGAAGAATGAGAGACACATGGGAGAGATGAGATGAAAGAATCTTAATATGGGTGTTTTGACCTGTAAAATTGAATGCGATGGATGAGGGTATATTTGTAATTTTGTGGTTAAAAAGCTAAAACGCTCTAATTCTTTAGCTTTTAAAACCCTTTCCATTTTGCCTATTCAAAAAGCTCAAAAAAATTGTTTCAAAAGCTATTTTTTAAGATCCAAGCACATTTTTAACTTATTAGGTTTTTGAAAAGCTAATAAGTTAATAAACTATTTGAAAATCTATCCCAAACACCCACGATCTACCCCTCTATTTTTTTAAAATATTTTGTAAAATTTTTCCAACCATCTACTTTTTAAAATGTCAATTGACATTTCCATTTTTAATTTTGTAAAATATCAATTCCACGCCTTCCTATTTCTAAAATTTCATGTTTATTCCCCCTATTATATATAATATGATTTTTCTTAGTAACTTTTGATTGTTAATTAAAAAAAACTAATCTTTTAGGTGCATACTTTTATATACACGTCGGTATAAATTCAAGGCAGTTAACATTTCGATGTAAATTTAGACTTTTTTTTGTTATTTAAAAAAAAAACTAACTTGTTTTTTTACGTACATGTTGGTATAAATTCGAGTTTCGACGTAATTTTTTTACGTATCAATGCTTATTTTTGTTTACTCTTTGTCGCTTCTTACGTATGAGCTGTGTCACATGTAAGATGTTTTTTTATTATTTGATATTCTATTCGTTAACTTAAAAAAAAAATCTTATTTATTTATCTTTATGTAAATGTTGGTGCAAATTTGAATTTCTTTACGTTTCAACGTCAATTTTGTATATGTTTTTTGTGCTTAATTTTATGTAAGTTTCCTACGTATAAGTTTAGTCACATATAATATGTTTTCGGTATAAAGTTGGGTGAATGTTTTCACCGATATTTGTCACCCTTCGACTTTGTGAAATGACACTTTTCAACATTCTACTTTGTACAATGTCACTTTTAGTCCCCTTAACTTAAAACTTACTAAAATATCACTTTTACCCATCCATTTTCTAAAGTTTCGTGTTTAACCCGCATAGTATACATAATATAATTTTCCTAGAGTTAACACTCCTCAACGTTGTCAAATGTCACTTCAACCCCTTTTTGCCTCTGAACTTTGTATAATGTCACTTTGACCCCTCGACTTTCTAAACTTTCGTGTTTATCCCATCAACCGTTAGTTTTGTCAGTGGTACCGACCGTGTATATGTATTCAGCAACAAATGCAACTTTATCTGACTTTTATCAATATAATTGTCATAATTCAATTTACAAAACGTATCAGCGTCAGCACAACATGCAGTGGGCAAAATACTAGTTCAATATAAAAAGAAATACCATACATATAATACTCGGATAGTGGTTACATTAGAAATAAGAATAAAAGGATTTCTTGTGACATGCAACTATACAACAACAGCAAGGCCGCCTAAAATGGCGTTTACCCTCTTTACAAAAACAATATTATGAGATGGCAAATCCACGATTAGAGCAAGGTTGATCAAAGTATATTGGTATATTACATATCCTTGTAAACTGTAATTGTAATGACAATCATTCTTCGTTTTAAGATACTATTAGAGGTGAGCAAAAACCGAACCGACTAAAGAAAAACCGACAAAACCGCAGTACACCGCAACCGAAAAACCGAAACCGTTGCAAAAACCAATGGTGCGGATTTAATTTTTGCAAAAACCGAAGGTCAACGGTGCGGTGCGGTTTCTATCCTAAAAACCGGTCCATCAAAACCAAATCGCACCGCAAGTGTGTATAGTAATAAATCAATCAATGTATATTATATACATTCTATTTAAAATAGTTATAAACGATAATATATTTATTATATGTTTATTTTGTGTTTGTATAAAACTATAGGAGGTGCAAAAGAAATGTTCTATTGTTAGCCAAACGTACTAATCGATTACATGTAATAAGCTTGTAACAAATTAACTCAAAATCAACCAACCTTCAATCATTAATTAGTTTGTGAGAGTAGTGACAAGTTGTATTTTAAGCGACTTACAATTTTTGATTATGTAATTTTGTTTTGAGCTGAAAATGAATGTATTAAAAAAAAACAACACAATACAAGCTTACATGCACATGGTTTTCAGTTCTTACAGTTTTAAAAAACCGCACGAAAAAACATAAGAAAACTGCACGAAATTCTTAACACGGTTTAAAAACCGAAACCGCACCGATACAAACCGAAACCGCATTTAAAAACCGAAAAACCGAACCATTGCAAAACCGCACCCAACGGTTTTAAGAATGCAAAAACCGCACCATGCGGTTTGTTGTTCGGTTTGGTCTGAAAACCGCACCAAACCGCACCATGCTTACCCCTAGATACTATATTTGTTTTGTTATTTGTTTAATTATCTTAGAAAAAAATATTATATTGAGAATATGTGCGGTTTATTATTGTTATTATTTGAAATTAGTGAGTGTAAATTTCATGACTAAATATGTTTAAACCACATGAATTTAATTACAAGCCCATGCCAAGCAAGAGATTAGATATTAATTTTTAAGTGGTTAAAAAAAAATTAAAAAAAAATAGATTAAAATGTTCACTATGTTTTGTGTTAAAAACTAACATATTTAATGATACGTTTGATGTTTCTCCAAATTAATGTGGGGGTGCTTTAGTGTGTCAATAAGTTGCTAAAATACTTAATGTAACACTAAGGTTATTAAGATTTTTGAGTATGTTCGGTTTTTTCAGGTTACCATGATATTAAATTCGCAAAAAAAAAAAAAAAAAAAAAAAAAAAACCTCATATTTGCCAAAAATATTTGGTTTTACCCTTGACACCGCCACGGGCTCTGCCCCTTGGAACCATGTATCCAAGGCGCTGCCCCAAACCCCCGTATTCCTGATTCCACATTTATCACTCTGAGTGTCCACTCCACATGTTCAGTCTCGGTGAGTAAAGTGAACTCATCATGTCTCGATAGTAATAATAACTACAATAAAATATATTGGTAACACTAAAATCATCAACATAAACTGCACTAGGAAAAAAAATTAACCATCGGTATTTAGAAAGGCTAGGATTTAATATATTTTATGATGGAACAACAGTCCAAATAGTTAACTAACACACAAGGAACAATAAATTTACATAATCTATCCTTGGCCAAAAAGTTACATTCTTAAAGTTGTGCATGATATATATGTATATTTTTGGTTTAACTGAGATCGAACTTGGAGGAATTTACATGTTGTAGTATTTATTATTATTTTTTTTTTAAAACGACAAACATTCACCCTTTACACTACTTATAGGCTACTAACATTGTTAAGACTTAAATCCTTAATCTTTCGTTGAAGACATCACTTGATACAATCCTGATAGCATTTATTTTAGAAAAGTCCAAATCCAAATCCTTTTTGAGAATTGGCCCAATACCCAATCATTGGACCAATCCACTAGGCCTCGCGCAGAATTCATTTTCATTGTGTTCAAGCTTTTTGAAGATGGTCCAGGAAAGTATTTTTAACCTTTGAAATTAGGAGGAAACAAGTCGTGTTAACAAAGGGGAAAAATAATCTGTCTGGTTTTCAAATCTCAAATTCAAGAAAGAATGGCCGAAAGCAAAGAGATATCATCTGCGTACGATCTTAATGCAAAGTGGGATGCGTATCTTGATTTGGGTGTTCGTCGATTCGTATACTCCTCTGCCACCGGCGCTCTTGCTGCCCTACTCCTCTTCCGTAAGTTCTCCGCCAGTCTCAATTCTCAATTCCTTCAAACCCATTTCCCCCTTTTGTGATTTCACTGATGTTTGCCCTGCTTTCACTTTCACTTTACTCCGTATAATTGTTGGATTTCTAATGACCAAAATCCACTAGTAATAGATGCATATCGACTACATTTTGTTTGCTAATTGAATTGTTAGTGTGTTCTATAAGTATCCATAAGGGCTTTCTGGAGAGACAATTTTGAATTCCACGCATATCTTACATGAATAAGAGAAACTAAATTAGCAAAATTGACCTCGGTAGTTGATGGAGGCTCAAATCGAATCAACGAGTAACAAATTCGTATTTGTAGATGTTGATTGTTCTAGAATTATCGCCTTAAAATGTGTGATTTTTATCGCCTTATATGTATAATTGTATCCAAATCCCATCAAGTGTTGAGGTAAAGAGTTGAATTCCTTTGTATTTTCATATCATTATAAATGATGATTTTGTAACAGGTTCTCCTGCTACACGTTGGGCATCTGTTGCTTTTGGTGCAGGAGTGGGTATTGGATCTGCATACTCAGAGTGTTCTCACAAGTTTGATGAAGGCCAACAACAATCTCGTATCTAAGGTTTGGGTTTTTAGTAATTTTATGATTCAATTATAAAGAAACTAAATATATTTTTAACTAGTTTGTTGTTATAGTTTCATTATTTACACCAAAAGCTTTAGTACTTATGAACACAGGTGTACTAAAGTTATCTTTTTTGCCAGGATGGATGCCCATGAACTTGTCAGGGATATTATGGTAATTACCTTGTGTTCAATGCCTCAAGAATTTATTTAGCAAACTCTGTTGAGATCTTGTAATTTCTTATCTTAATCATTGTGAAATGCAACTGGTGTATGTTTGTTGCGTGAGTTACAAGATTGGTATAAAAAAAAAAAGGTATTTGATATGTTTTGTGTAGGTAGTTATGTTGATGTTGATTATGGTTTTTTTTTTTTTTTAATTGTTTTCAACAACAAAAATCATTAAGAGACTCAAAAAGAGAATAAGTATGATTATAGCAACATAAATCAGCTATATATTAAAACTAAAATTATATCTACAAAAAAAAAAATCAGTTAAATAACTAACTACCAAACTTCACCATCTTCAGCTTCTTTTTGATCATCATACTCACCACGTCTATTGTGATCTCTCTTGTATCTCTTATGTCTGCTCTCATACTCCACTGATGATTGTTGCTCCAACTAACACAAAATAGAAAAATACTTTCATTCATTCATATAACATAATCCTTCTTCAATAAATTAAAAAAAAAAAAAAAAGAATTGAATAAGAGAAGAAATTACCTGTTTTACCCTTTTGCGTTCAAGACTATGTCTGTAAGAATCCCTAGACCGATCTTTATCATCCTCATGATCCAAACTCCTGTCACGTTTTCTATGCTTCTTTTCTTTATTATTACTATTATTATTATTTTCTCTTACAGACCTTCTGTTACTATTATTATTATTATTATCATCATGACTGAATGAGTCTCCAGCTCTTTCCCCATTATCACTATCTGAATCATCTTTTCTACGTTTATCTTTCTTACTACTTCTATCTTTCTCCCTTCTTGATTTCTCCATTCTCCTATCCAGACTCTTTTTCGCCTGATTACATTAATCGATTAAGACGTTTTTTTTTTTAAATAAACTTTTTGTTTATTCAGACGTTACCTTATCCTCCCTGTGCTTCCTCTCGTCTCTTGCTTTCTTTAATTCTGTTACGTGTTTGTCAAATATCTCCTTAAAAAAACTTTCTTCTACTGTAAACCTGTATAACAAAAAAGTTACATCAAAAAATATATCATATTTATTCCTTTTAGAACCCAGTTTTATAAATGTAAGAAAATACCCGTTTTCTTGTCTGGCTTCAAAGTGTGGCTTAAAATCATCCCATCTTGAAGATGAAGTAATTTCCTGAAGGAATACCATGTTTAATTAAATTAAAACGAAACAAATTCCAGTTTCATTTGACATATTATTTATATAAAAATCTAATCAAACCAAAACCAAACCTTGGAATTACTCAAAGATAAATAAAAGTCATCTCCAAGACGTTTACGCCTTTTTGCTTCTTTCTCTTCCCTCTCACGAACTCTCTCTTGTAACTCATCAAATACAATCTTTTTTTAAAAAAACAAAAAAAGTAAAACTTTTTTAATTATTATCCACAACCATCAAAATTAGTTTATGCTGGAAAAAACACACACACACACACCTTTAAATTAACAGCTGAAACTGTAGGTGAAGAAGTAATGTCTTCAGCAATTGCATTCTTGAATTCTTCAAGAGTCCATGAAGAGGACATGGACACCTTTCTCATTTTCACTGCTTCTTTTATTCGATCCCTATCCTCAATGTACTATTATTTTATATAACAAATATCAGTAAACAATTCAAAAATATAGAATATATTTATGTACACAATTAATTCAATAGAGTTTTTTTAAAAAAAAAATACCTGTTTCTCTAGCTCCTCTAATACATCTTCAAAAAGATCTTTTGGGGTGGCACCTGAACTGTTTGATGAAACTGCTAAATACGCAGGTAATTCTTTTACCTATAATAACACAACATTAATCTTAATGTCTTTTTTATTAAAAAAAAAAAAAGATAAAAACTTTATTGACTTACTTTATTGCAGTATTCACGCCAATGAGATTTTGAAGTCAGCATTCCTGAAGCAATATGCCCTTCCATCAACTTGCGAAATTCATCACGATTTTTTCGCTCAGTTTTTCTTATTTCTTCCTGTATATATATAAAAAAAAAATAATCACAAAAAAAAATTAAGGATTATTATTCATTAGTGAATTTAATTTTATACCATTCGGAGTTTCCTTTGCTCTTCCTCATCCTTCTCTAGATCATGTATATATTCCTGAGACATAACGAATAATTTAATAAAACGAAATGATTCCTTTTTATATTTAAAAAAAAAAAAAAAAAGTTTAAAAGATATACTTGAAAAATTTCTAGGCGATCGACTTTTTCAAGGCGCAGACAACTTTCATCAGCTTCTAAACGATCTTGCACTTTTCTCCATTGACTACTTGCCTAAATATATATATGTAAATTTTAAATAAAAAAGGAATAAAGAAAATATATATTTTCAAATAAGTTAGAGAAAATACTGTGAGAAAGTCGCAAGATTTCAGAAATTCAATGTATTCCTTTTTGTTTTTCTTGTGCTCCTCTAAAGCCTTAGACTTTTCCTGAGAATAAAGTCATGCCATATGCATATTTAACATACATACATATATATACAATTATATAATATAAATAAATAACAAAGAATCAAAAAAAATCTTTGACCAATTGACCTTTTTCTCAAGTTCCATTATATGATCCTCAAATAACTCCTCACGCTCTTTAAATCTTTCAACAGCTTTGAAACGATCATCATCCTCAAAGATTGCAATTGCTTTGCTACATCAAAGTTTCAATCAAAAGTCAATAATAATAATAATAATTGTTTTATAATGAATAATATATCATTTAACATTTACCTCCATTTAGTGGTATAAGTAATCTCTTTAGATTCCTGTGAATAATTTCATAAAAACAAGATTGATTGTAAACAAGAATAAAATAATTTTATAGATACAAAACAATATAGGTGACTTACTTCTAGCATTTTTTTAAACTCCTCACGTGCCTTTTTCTGTTTATTCCTCCTCTCTTCTGCTTCATGTTTTTTCTTTTGTCCAATAAACTGAAGCATTAAAATTAAATCAAAAATATATCTTAGACAAGTTTTAGTTTTACTTTACCAATTATTAAAAATTAAAATCACCTCATTGAAAGCCTGCTTTCGTTCTGAAAGTGATCTAAGAGCACTATATCTTCTGTCATTTATAATCACTCTCATTGCCTATTACAACAAATAAAAATCTTTAATATATATATATAAACACAAAATATAATTTTTAACAAACAGTCAACAAGTACCTGATCCCATGTCCAATCAGAAGCTACATTTGCATTTTCCAAAAGAGCCTTGAATGCATTCTTTCCTTCCTGAAACAAAAATGTATAAAAAAAAATAAACATATGACTAATATTTTTGAGTAAAAGTAAACAAATAAATAATTAATTAAATACCTGTTTGGTTTCATAAACTTGAGTTTCCTGATCAACTGTTTTTTCTTCTAAGTTAGTTACACTGCTCTTTTCAGGTTCCTGTAAATCATTAAAAAAGAAAAAACTATATCAAATAAAATACTCATAATAACTAACATCAACTGTAAAAAAAAATGAAAAAAAATTACCTCTAAGTTACCAATAGGAGTTCCATTTTCAGCATCTTTCACTGAAACATCCTCAGTGTTATTATACAATGATGTGGCAACATGATTGGGAAATGTTTCTTCAGAAGCTTTCACTTCTTTAGAAGACTCTGTGGGTCCCGTTGCCAGCTCAGCAGTCAGCAAAGTTCCTGATTGGACTAAAACTGGGCTTGACACTGGTTCATGAGGATGAGAAGATGGGCTATTTTTTACACTAGAAACCAAGGGTTCAATTTCATGTTCTTTATCAACATCTTTTGTTTTTGTTAACTCTTGATCAGTGGTTTTACTTTCAGTTTTCACTTGTTCACGAGCTAACTGCATATTCATAACTCAATTTGTCAAATCAGTAATTAAAAAAAAAAAAAGGTGTATAAAGGACCATGGATTGTTGAAAATTGAAAAAGAGAAAAGACCTTGAGTTCATCTGGTATTTTCCACTTTGATTGCTTTGTAACCTTGTTGTAGTAATATCTATCAAGATTTTAAAAAAAAAAAAAATTAGAACTTGATAACTCGTAGATAAAAGATAAATATAAATAAAAAATGGAAAAGAGGGTTGTGGATTATATATACTTTCTTCCATCAGGAGCAATGCATTCCTTCCAATCTGTAGATGCATCAGCCCTCTGTTCATAATTGAGATTATATAAAAGTTTTAACATATAAATTATAAAGAGGAAGCAATAACTCAAATCATTTATTTACATTTTACACACCTCAATTGGGCTCATTAAATCAAGAGGCTTCTCCCAGCTAGACATCTTTGTCTTTTTATTGTGATAATATCTGAAACAGAAGCAGTTATTGATACTTTATAAATGATCTAAAGAAAAAAATATATAGTTTTTTTTTTTTTATAAAAGTATCAAAATCATACCTTTTTCCACTGCGAGAAGTATGTTCAATCCAATCTGATGGAGCCTTTTCAACAGGTTTCAGTAGATCACTTGTCACCTAACATTTTAATTTTTATAAAAATGTCGAATCCAAAAACATTAAAACGAAAAAGAATCCTTAATTTGATCCTTACTGAAACAGAAGGTGCATCTGGTGTTTTTTCAACAGGCTGCAACAGAGGAAAAGTAGGTAGAATGTTGTTTAAGGATGATGTTGGCTGATATTGGCTAGTTGCTTCTGCACTTATATGCACTTGTGAAGTTGCTGATGTCTGTTATAAACAAATAAATTCAATTAATTCAACAACATATGATTTACAATTTCAATGATGTTTGGTTGATCTTAATTCTTACATTGTATGTTATAGAAAAGGCCACCCTTGAGCCATCAGGGACTGAAAAAGCTTGGGCGGCAGGTGGTGGTGGGGGAGGTGGCACCATGCCATGTGGCGGTAGATGTTGCATTGGCCTCCCTACAGGAAGAAACTGTTGGGACACCAATGGCATGTATTGGGGTGGGGCCCTTGGTGGACCTGTTGGCCGAAACTACATCAAAATAATAAAATATTACTTCAGATTGTTAAAAAAAAATGGAGAATTTACAGAAAGAATATCTGAATTCTGAACATGAAGACTTACTTGCATTGGGACTGATGGATATGAGTTTTGAGGTGGGCCCATTGGAGCAACAGGAGGTCGAGGAGCCTGTTGTTGTATCATAAATCATAATGAAAGTGGAAGAATAAGATCATTGAGGGAATAGAATACTTGTTTAATTTTATAAGATTGATTTTTTTTTTTATAACTTTATAAACTACTGCTACTACTACCTGTATGCCAGGATATTGAGAATTATTGGCCATCTGAGCAAATAGAGTTTCTGAAATGTCATATGGTAGCAAAATATTAACAATTGGATAAAGTTTGTATCTTTGACATTTCCTAGAAGATTTTGGAAGCTGTGAATTAGGAAATTTGAAACAAAAGTATATGAACTAAGCCCTTTTTCTGATACATGATCAGATAGTTTCAGTTGTATTAAGCAGCATTGATCGGTTTCAAGATACAAAAAAACGTTAATTTCAAGAATAGGAATAGTGCTGGAGTTTACAGAGATTTGGGCAACCTAAGTATGGAAACTGGGAACTAAATAACGGAGTAAGCATATGTGAAGGATTTGGAAATAGAAATTCTGTTCAGCATAAACATTGTGCTAAGATCAAAAAAATCGGCTTTGGAAACCAATCGTAGTCGACAACATTCAACTAAGATTTTTTTTTTTGTCAAATAGTTCCTGATCAACAGAAACCCAAAGCCGGTCTAGCGATTCTCAACAGTTTTAAACGAATTAAACTAATTTCAAACAAAACCCTTGATCGAACAGGACGGAATAGAGTTCGGGTATCAGTAGCAAACAACATTGATCAATACCTGGACGATATCACGGAGCAGTTCCGATAATTTTAAATTTCAAGAAGTTATATGAGAACTTTGATCAATTAATGTAGGATTCAACGAATCTACTTGCGTTTTAGAGAGAAATTGGCTGCAAGAGAGCTAACTGGAAGTGTGGAGCACGCTCCAATGGCTCCAAGGGAAGAAACCGAATGGCAAGAAAGGTTTTGTTAACGAAGGAAGAAGGGAAGAAAAAGGTAAAGGGTGGTCCGGTCTCCGTTTTGCCCTATTTTTTTTTTTTTTTTCAAGGACCATCATCCCATTTTTCACAGCAATATTAAAACCATAATATGTATTTTAATTTAATTAAAGTTAAATTTAACTTTTTTTTTTTTTTTTTTTTTTTTTTTTTTTTTTTTTTTTAATTTTATTTACTAATTTGAGCTTTTGACAAATATGATCTCAGGAAGAAACTTTTTCTTATAACTTTAAATTGGAATATCAATATTTTTTTTTTTTTTTACCAATGTCAAACATATATAAGACCCGTCGGTGTGCGGCGTGAATGGGATGCGGGAGCTGTTCCTGCACATCGGAACACCACGCCATGCCTGCAAGAAGGAGGGTGCATGAAAGAGATGAGGTAGCCGCTTGCCGCACTCTTCGATTCCTATTGGCCGTTTTTTTAAATGGTAATGTAATTGGAAGTGTGTGTATATAATTTATTTATTTTTATATCCTCCATTATCTGTTTTTGTGAAATCGTTTATATGTCCGAACAACGAACAAAATAAAAAAAAATGTTAAAGAGGCACAATAGTCGGCTAGGAAGGAAGTGAAGTGAACATTTGGTGTACTCAAGAAACGTTGGCAAGTACTAGCAGTCGGCGCACAGTTATAATATGATTTTTGAAGGCGAATGATGATCGATATGTTGATACAACGAAAACAAAATTTTGACAAATATCGAAGGAGTAGTCGTTGGTACGCAAGAGTATAGAGCAAATAGAAAATAAGTATACAATCGCGATATTCATCACGTCCTTCATGTGATTTGGTGGAGCACGCTTATAGACTCACATTCAACCGCCGACAGAGTATTGATACAATGATTTGTTTGACGAATTAGATAATGATTCAGATATGGTCATCGAGAGCGATGATTCCGATGACGAGAATGGTGATGACGTAGTGATGTATTTTGGTTTTTTTAAAATTGAATATTAATTTTGTTTTCTAAATTGTGTTTTTTTTTTTTTTTTTAATATTTATTGTTTTCTAGTTTTTTTTTTCTTGCTTGTTTTAATGTAATTTTTAAGTAATGAAATGGTTTTTATTTTTAAGTAATCTTTATGTTTATTACTCCTTTTAATATTATTTTCATTTTAAAATAAAATGAATGAAGATTCCCGCACATACCCTGACGTTTGGTGAAGAAAAAAAATGAGATAAAGAATGACGTGACAAACAAAAAGAGAGGGAACACACCCTTCGGGGCCTAACTAATTTGTTGGTTTGAGTTTAATTATTTATATAAACAAGGTAAAACTGCAATAAAATCCTTACATATTGGTCTGATAATCGATTCAGTTTTTATATATTTTTTTTTATTTAATTAAATCCAAAAAACCGGTAATGATATTCAATTTAACTTTTTTACCCTGTCAAAAGGTCATCCAACTTTCAAATTTTATTACAAATTGGGCCCAAAATTTATACTTTTGGTATAGATTTTAAATTTTATTATAATTTTGGTCCAAAATATACTATTTTGACTTAAATTTTAGAATTTTGTTATGAATTCACCTTAACTTTAATTTTTTTTATAACTTTTTTTTTTCTCAAAATTTTGTTTCGAATATGTTTTTTCTTTGTAAAATCATATTAAAAAAAACATATTTTCACATAAAACAATTTTATATTTTCTATATAAAAACTTTTTTGTATACTAAATATTTATTTATAAAAATAGGTATTTATTAAATATATAAATATATAAAAATCCGTTATTATAAAAAATGTATACAAACACACACTATTCTTGAACTTCAAGAAAAAAAAATCAACTCAAAATTTTACAAAATACTTTGTTTTTTTTTAATAAAATCTTACAAAACAAAACAACAACAACAAAAAGAAAACAAATAACAAAAAACAAATAAAAGTATATACAATATAAATGCTTACATTTAATTGAAAAGCCAATGTTAAATATATTTTGAAATATCATCCGGAACATAAGGAATTTTTTTTTAAAAAGTACTCTATGCATATATATAAAAAAACATATTATATATTTTAATTCGTTTATTATTAGCTTATACATCAGTTGAAAAAAAAAAAAGTAAAAGTAAAAAGTGTAAACAAATTTTTTGTTCAAATCCCTAGTCCAAAATTGAGTTTTTATTTATTTATTTAATAGTTAACCTTTAAATACACACCTGTTAGTTCCCATTTCTAATTTTTTATTTTTTATTTGATTGTACTATATACATATTTTAAAAACATATTATATATTTTGATTGGTTTATTCTTAGCTCATAAATTATTTTCAAAAGTAAAAAATAAAAATAAAATAAAAAGCAAAAAGTGCAAAAAAAAATTGTTCAAATCCCATTTTTGAAGTCCTAAACTTTTTTTTTTGTTAACATAAGCCTATTAATTCATACCTCTGTTTATTTATTTATTTATTATTATTAAAAGAAGTGTTTTCTTGATCCAAAGGATTTTCTAACATATATCTTAAAAACGTACATAAAAAACATTAGTTGAACTATTATTTATGATAAATATTATCATAATTAAATATAAAATTTATTAATTATACAAATTTTTTTTTCATAATTAATCCATTTCGTATTTAATTATGATAATATTAATGATAATTAATAGTTTTTATATATATTTACGGTGATAATATAATAGTTTTTATGTGTGTTTTTAAATGATATACTACAAGATAACAGATAAGTTCGTACGTGACGCGCGATTCTTGACGTCTTATCCGAGTACATATAAATAGCACCAAACGTGGACTTGGACAATAATTTCAGCATCTTCTCTAATAACTTAAAACCCTAGATATACCTATTGTCAGGTACTTTCTTTTCTATTCTGGAATTTTTCTACTTAAATGTTCGTTGCTTGATCAAGATCATAGTATAATTGATCTTCCAGGTAGGGTTTACAATGATCTAGATGGACTTTGATTTTATGATCTTCCAGGGTTTACAACGATCTAGAATTGCTTTACTATGGGTTTTCGTATAAACGATAAAACAGAGCAAAAAATAATAATTTGTAGATCAATTTTGTGGATCGAGTTTGTCAGCATTTATTTAGCATCAGATCTTTGATTTTATTTGCATCTGTTTATTACAAGAACATATTTATCAAGTCTTTTCTAACTGAGTTTGAAATTCTAAATATATAGCTTTTTATACGATGGGGGGAAGTTCAATTTCAATCGATGACGATTGGGAATTCGCTGCTCCTTTGAATGGTCTTCGAACTCTGGTTTTGGTCGGAAGGACAGGGAATGGAAAAAGCGCAACTGGGAATAGCATCCTTGGGAAGAAGGAGTTCCTATCAAGGGCAAGCTCAGCTGGTGTAACCAGTACTTCTGAGCTCAGAACTACTGTACTCAAAGATGGCCAGATGCTTAATGTCATCGATACTCCTGGTATTTATTGATAGAATCGTATGCTGGTTTTTATCTTGATATAACCTAATCCCTATCTCCATTACAGGACTCTTTGATTCTTCTGTTGATACTGAATTTATTGGGATGGAGATTGTTAAATGTATCAATATGGCTAGGGAGGGTATACATGCTGTTCTTGTTGTCCTTTCAGTCAGGAATCGGTTTTCAAAAGAAGAAGAAGCTGCAATTAATAGCTTGAGGGTTTTGTTTGGTAACAAAATCAATGATTATATGATAGTGGTTTTTACTGGTGGTGATGAACTTGAAGAAAACGAACAGACTTTGGAAGATTTCCTACAAGACTGTCCTCTACCTTTAAAGGTGATTAATCACATGCTATTTTCATTTTTCATGTTTGGTTTTGGCTTATCTGACAAATTTTTTCTTATGTGTAACCTTTTTGTGTCTTATTTGAAAATGAAAGATGGTATTTTTCACATGTTTTCCTTTCTAAAGCAAAAAGTAGTTGTTGTTGTATCCTTTTATTTTACTTTCTAAATCTTTCTAATTGAAAAGGATTAGCTAACTATTATTCGATTATTTTGTTCAGGAAACCCTTAGCCTATGTGGCGACAGATGTGTCCTTTTCGATAACAGGACAAAAGATCAAAAGAAGAAAGCAGATCAAGTGAATAAACTTCTCTCTCTAGTCAACATGGTGTTGACCAAGAACAATGGAAAGCCATATACGGATGAGATTTTCAATGAACTGAAGGTGAAACTCATTATTCTTATTTACACTACAACAATTCCAACTCCACTTGTTAACTATATATATTTGTAATTAACAGAGAGGTACTAGGAAGCTTCATGAACAAACAGAAGAAGTTCAATCTTTGCAAGGGTATAGCAAACAGGAAATATCTGAGCTCACAGAGCAGATGAATAAATCATATGAAGAGCAGCTTAAGCGAATCACTGAAATGGTATTCTTAATGCTAATTGATTTCTTGATATTAATTTGAAATTGTAATTTGTAAATGTTTTTTTTTTAATTGCTTTAAAGGTTGAGTCGAGGCTGAAGGAAACAACTTCCAGACTTGAACAGCAATTGGCAGAAGAACAGGTTGCAAGGTTGAAGGCTGAAGAGTTGGCTTCTGCTGCTCAAATGAAATCAAATGATGAGATACGAAAGCTTAGAGAGAATCTAGAAAGAGCTCAAAAGGAGACAGAGGAGCTTCGGAAGAGGGCTGAAAGTGGCAAATGTGCTATTTTGTGATTCTGAAATGTTTATATTTTAATTTTAAAAAAATAGATCGGTATTTTTAATGGTTTGTTTTAAAACACTTGGATTTGGTATTAAGTTATATTTGTGTATATGTTTAAAGATGATATCTGTTTCTGCAAAAAGGTTATTCTTCTAGCAACCATTGAGACTCAAAGTCTTGCTTGTTTTTGTTAAGATACCATATTGGACTTGATGAGCTTAATGGGTTAAGCTCTTAGTGTAGACTCTTTGTTTTGGACTTAATATGGAGAGTGGCTTAATGAGTCAAGCCAAAAAACTTGGCATAATGTATTACGGCATCAATCGTTTACCTATTTGCCTTTATTCCAGATCGGGTCAAATTAAAATTCATGAATGTTATTAGAATTGATTTTATCGGTCTAGACGTTAATAGCCATGAAAGACAAATTGTTTTCTGTGTTAAAAACGTGCGTTGTTTAATCGAAGCTAAGAATATTAATATATGTAACCGAACTATTAAAATATATAATTTTAGGATTACAAAGTTAAATTTAATAGAGAATTGGTTTATACTTCCACATGGTTTACCAAAAGGAGTGGGTTAGTTTTGTGATCATCATACTAAAATTCAGTAGTAAAGTAACACTTTTTAAGATCAATAGAACATTTAGATATGCAAAACAAACCACTTTCGACAATTTATATGGTTATTTGTAATAAAAATTAGAAGTATATCTATAGTGAAAGGCTCATTTTCACTATTTTAGTATTCCATTTTCATCATGTAAAATAGGGTTAAATGCTTGTTTATGAATAGTGTTTAATGCTTTCTACAATTAATTTAACAACGTAGTTTTCTCAGATGAAATATGTAACAATGTTTTATTATTAGGACCAAAATATGTATTATTGCAAGTGGGGAACCATATACCTCATTACGTGACAACCTTTAGGCTATCCGGAGTGGGGGGTTAATTCACGCGTGAGATCCTATGTGGCAAGTCAACCCACGCGTGAACACCATCCCTGATTCTGGTGGGTTGGCTGTGAAATGATTGCCAAGACAAATGAAGACGAGTAAGATGATTGGCCAATGGTTATGACACTTTCCAATTTATCTCCTTCTCTCATCATTTTTTCCCCTTCACCATCAACTCACCGGTGAACACCATTTCCACAATCTAGTGGGTTGGTTTTGGAATGCTAAAATACTTACATGGCGTTGAGTTGGCTAGTGGTTTGACTGTAACCACTCCCAATAGCCTTAGATGCTTATTTAAGCAATTATGTTGCAAGTTGGTCCTAGAATAAAACATTTTTGAGGCATATTTCGTCTTAAAAGTCATATTGTTGCATAAATTCGAAAAATAATGGTTCTGTTAGATTAGGTGTCTAAGCCTATAACTATATTTGGTATGTACTTGACCCAATGGTAGCATGGTCCTTTTGGGCTGTCTTCACCAAAACAACTTGACTGGATGAATAATGGAGAAAGAGGTTATTATGGTTTATTATTAATACATTATATGAATAGTATATTAAAGAATAAATCATATTTGTTTAATTAATATTGGTCAAGAATTAATTTAGAATTAAACTTGGGGGACTGATATTGTAATTATAAGATAGTTGCAATATGGGTTGTGGATCCCTTAACAAAGGGATGGACGATTTCATATGGGAGCCCGTATAGAAATCGTCCAAGCTAGGGATTCTAAAAGGATCTTGTGGGTTGCTTAGAGCCTAAGCAACTGGATTAGGTCTTTGACTGAAACCCTAACTTTGCAGCTATATAAGGGACCATTAGGCACTAGAATTTGACTACCAGAAACCCTAGAAGGATTCCAAGAGTCGATTTTAGCCTTCCCCTCTCTTTCCAACATTCTCCAATTGTTTTGGTGTTTGTGATCTATTAGAGGCATCACATTTGAGGTGCTAGGTTTTCAAAACTCAAGGATCTTCAAGCTACAATTGAAAGGTAATTTCCTAACTTTGTTTTTAGTTATGATTTTTGAGTTTTGTATGCTAAACATAGGGTTTATAAGCTTTAGATAATTGTTGCATGTACAAATAGAAAAACTAGATCTAAAGCCTTAGGGTTTGCATGTGTAACATAGGATTGTTGTTTTACTCATAAGCCAATAATGGTATTAGAGCCTAGGATGTTCTATTGTATTTGATGCAAAGGTTAAATTTTCAAAGCTTGAAATTTCGTTTTTTGGATTTTGTCTGGACAAACGACGTGACACAGAGCCTGTCACGATATGAGTTCAGCTCTGTTGCTAAATCTCGAAAATTTTGCCCTAATTTGAATTGGATAATTACCATAAATTGTTTTTCCAAATTAAAATGAGATTTTTCTGGTATGGTAATTGATATCCTAATCAAATTAAAGGATAATTGCCAAATTAAGATAATTAATTGTTTTATATGATAAAGATTAATTATTTGTATTTTGATTTGAATTATCTTTTCAAGAAAAGGATTAGGTCAAATTATATGATAAATATTTATTATATGATATTTAATTATTTTTCAAATTTAATCTAAAAGATGTTTTGAAAAGTTCAAAACTTGTCCTCAAGTTTTGGAATTTAATTTTAATTAAAAGTTTTAATTTTGAAACATTTAAATTCTAAACCCTAGAATTTTACAAGTTTAAAATTCAACCATTATACTATTATAATATTATAAGAGTAATGATTATACATATATATAAGATAAAGCTAGTCTCACCGTTAGTAGGTCTCATTCACGAAGCCGATCTATAAAGGCCGCGGGGGGGGGGGGGGGTATAAGGTTACTGCCTATAAAATGGTGGTTTGATGGGTGTCCACTCTCACCCACCGCTTCCTTGACTGGTGGAAGGTCATTAGCCGAACGGGTAGGATAGGGCAACTAATTCCTCATTAATAAGTATAATAATTTTAATAAAGTAACTAAATGTTTTTACAAAAATCCCAATCTTAGTTAGTTTAGGTAAAATGTGAAATGATGTTATTCTATGAAATTACACTTTGCACATTGCCAAGTCGTTAGTGGAGCGTGTGTGGTTTGTTCGGCACACTAATTTCGGACTAGCAAAGGTGGCGAAGGGTAGCTCGATGTTTATCATAGATCAATGGAGCGTGTGTGGTTAACCGACACATTGGTTAGGGGGTAAATGACATTGAGAGTACCAAGTACATTTGCATGGTTATTCACACCTTGTTTGTGATCCTTGGTATCCTAGTCACAAACTTGAAGGGCATATCGAGATTTAAACATGCCATTGAAAAGATCAATGAATCTCAAAAGAATCTAGGAATTTCAATTCATTTAAAACTTAATTGTATTTTTCGCTTTTCATGGTGGAAATTAGTGAATCGTCATTCACTTACCTTCAAATTATTTGCAATTAGATTACGACATCCCTCTTCTGAATTGTAAATAATTGTGTTGGGTCCTAGCCCTAATTTCTTATTTGGGTGTTTAATTGGGGATTCTTATCTAATCAAACTTTGTCTCTTTTCCTTTTCAGATGTCTACTCCAAACAACAATGCTTCTGGCTCAACTCCTCCCGACTCATTCTCACTCATGAACTTGTGTGGGAGGGTGATATTTAATGGGTTCAACTTTAACGATTGGACCTGAAACATTCGAATGGTCACCCGTTACGAGGACAAAGAGTATGTTCTCGATAAGGAGCTGAAGAAGATTGACACTTACACTTTTACTCCTGAAGAGATTGTTGCCTACGAGGCTCATGAGCAAGATGCTAAAAAGGTTCATTGCATCATGCTCGCAACAATGACTGTTGAACTCCAAAAGTCCTACGAGGACTACTATCCGTACGAGATGCACCAACATTTGATGGACATGTACCATCAAAGCGCTAGGCAGGAAAGGTACGAGATCATTGCTGTGATGATCATTACCAAAATGAAGGATGGAGAGTCCATCACGACCCACCTGCAGAAAATGCAAAGGTATGTGGACCGCTTGCTAAAGCTGAATGTCAACTTTGATGAGGAGTTGGCCATATATATCATTCTACACTCGCTGCCTCTTTGTTACAACCAGTTTCGTATGACCTACCACATAAACAAAGAGGAGGTCACTCTAAGCAAGCTTCAAGGCCTGCTAAGGACTATTGAGAGTAGTCTAAAAGGAAAATCTGTTGCATCCACTCCTACTGCTGCTGCCCCTGTTTTGGCTATTGGGCAAGGAAAAGGAAAGAAGAGGAAGGCTCCTTCTAAGAGCCATCATAAGGGAAAGTCCCAAGATGGTACCTCTTCTAGTGGAACCAAGGCTGGTTCCGCTACTCCCTCTTCAAACCCAAAGGATGCAGATTGTTTCTACTGCCACGACAAAGGGAATTGGAAACAAAGCTGCCCGAAGTATCTACAAGATATCAAGGATGGGAAGATAAATCCATCCTTCGCATGTATTTATACTATTCATTCTAATAACTCATCACATGCTATGTCTTGGGTCCTCGATACAGGATGTGGTTTTCACATTTGTTCTGATTTGCAGGGTCTAAGAAGAAGTAGGGATGTGGAGCATGGGAAGATAAACTTGATCATGGGGAATAGGAAAGTGTTGCCTGTCATCAAGATTGGAGTTTACTCTTTAGTGCTTAGTAGTTGGTTAGGTTTAGATTTGAATAATTGTTTCTATTCGTCAGAAATAACACGAAACATTATTTCTTTTCATGTTTTGTATAAACCAGGTTTTAGATTTTCATTTAATAATGAAACTGGTTCTATTAATACTTTCTTTAATGGTACTTTATATTTTGAAGCATTGCCTTGTAATGGTATATGTGAAACTGTGATGGTTGTAGACAACTTAGGAAATGGTGTGTTGCATATCGATTCTTCCAATGGTTTGGATTAAGCATGCTTTTGGCATTGTCTTCGTAGACATGTCAACAAGAAGCGTATAGCCAAAATCCAAAAGGATGGAGTGTTGGAGTCATTCGACCTTAGGGATGATAATACGTATGAGTCTTGTTTACTTGGAAAGATGACCAAGTCACCCTTCACTGGTACTTGTGAAAAGGGTGAGGGTTTATTGGATCTCATACACACCGATGTATGTGGGCCCTTTAGATCCACCATAAGGGATACGAACCGCTTCTATGTGACTTTTACTGATGATTATAGTAGATATGGGTATATCTAGTTAATTAAACACAAGTCAGAAACCTTTGAAAAGTTCAAAGAGTTTAAATAAAAAGTGGAGAATCAGTTGGACAGGAAGATAAAGATGCTCTGATCAGATCGAGGTGGTAAGTATCTTAGTATCCAGTTCCACGACTACCTCAAGGAATACATAATTGTTTCACAATTGAGACCACCTAGGACATCACAGTTGAATGGTGTGGCTGAGAGGCGCAATCAAACCTTGTTGGACTTGGTTCGTTCCATGATGAGTCGAGATTCGTTACCAATCTCATTGTGGGGTATGACTTAAGGAATGCCACCCATATCCTTAATCTAGTCCCGACTAAGAAGGTTGCCAAAACACCTCACGAGATGTGGATAGGGAAAGCTCCCTCGTTGGTACGTATCAAGGTTTAAGGTTGCGAGGCTTTTGTAAGACGAGAGATTCACGACAAGCTCGAACCTCGTCGTTAGTGGTGTATTTTCATCGGCTATCCACAAAATTCCTTTGGATATCTCTTCTATAGACCGAGTGACAATGTTGTCTTTGTTGCGAGGAGAGGGATTTTTCGAGAGCAAGAACTCATATGTCAAGAGGACAGTGGGAGGCTAGTTGATCTTGAAGAGCTTTAAGAATCAAGTAATGAAGGAACCTCTAACACTGACGCTCAAACCGAGGAGGAAACTCATGTTGAACCGATTGACGAGTCCTTAACTCTTAGACGTTCTAGTAGAATTAGTGTTCCACCCGTATTATATAGGTTCCATATAACTGCTGAGGGTGATACGTTTATTAGTGATAGTACACTAATAAATTTGGATGAAGCTAACAACTACAAGGAAGCCATGGCAAGCCCAAAGTCTGTGAAGCGGAAAGAGGCTAGGGACAACGAGATTCATTCCATGTATGACAATCAAGTTTGGAACTTGGTTGACAATGTACCAGGTCGTAAGACGGTCGGGTGCAAATGGATCTTCAAGAAGAAGACCGGCATGGATGGGAAAGTACACACGTATAAGGCGCGATTGGTTGCGAAGGGCTTTACTCAAACTCCCAGAGTTGACTATGATGAGACCTTCTCGCCAGTAGCGAAGATTAAATCTATAAGGGTTATGCTAGCCATAGCTACATTTCATGATTATGAAATATGACAGGTGGATGTCAAAACTGCTTTCCTTAATGGGAATTTGGCTGAAGGTGTTTATGTAACATCCGAAAAATACAACCAATTTAAATTTTTCAAAACAACCTGATTTTCATTCAAATGTTTACAAAAAGGTTTTCAATACAAGTCATTAGAGTATTCCCAGAATCACATTGCTACAAAATCATGAGGAGCGGTACGATCGCGCCTTCGCCTTGCCACAGTCTCTTGAAGAACCTGAAAAACATTAAACCACAACTGTAAGCCCGAAAGCTTAGTGAGATACCCCCAAAATACCAACCACGTATACGCCCTTCCAGGCTACGACCTTCCGGTCCAAAACATATAAAACATACATAACATAACAGAACATAGAACAACCATGCATATCGGGTCTACTGTGTGACTGGTCCGCCGTATCGGGCCTTCAGTCCAACGGATCCATCCTCCAGGTCTAGTCATGTCCTTCGAGTCTATAGTGGGGTTGGTCCGCCCGCATCGGGCCTTCAACCCACCTGGTCCACCCTCCGAGTCTACAGTGTGACTGGTCCGCCCGCATCGGGCCTTCAGTCGGCCTGGTCCACTCCCCGAGCCTCGGCACGTCTGGTCCGCCCTCGTGGGGCCTACAGCCTATCCGGACCGCTCGCTGGGCCTTCGGAACAACCGGTCCGCCCTGGGTATCTTGGCCTACAGCACAAAGCAGGACCCGCCTCAACCCATCTCCAGTCCAAACAACCATGTGCACAAAACATACATTCATATAACAGTCATAGTCAACAAACCGAACAAGCAGATCACATAGCATATCATTACCCTAACCGGGTTACCGACCTAACCGGTCACTAGCATAACATCACTCTGTATATCGGGAAAACTGACCTTAACAAGGCCTCCTAGCATGTACCATCCTAGCTACCAGGATGCAGACACATCAGACAATAACATAATAACCATAACCGAATCTCAATACAATAAAGGGCCGGCCTTGGTGCCTTAGACCCTGTTGATATAGTGAGGATAACTCACCTCGAAACTGTCGGCTGAAAGGATAAGATCCCGCTGCTCCGAACTCTGACACAAACTCCTCCACTGAACATCAAAACATACAACTCAATAAATACCCTTAATTACCAAAATACCCCTGGAAGACAACTGGTCAACCACGGACAAGTCAAAGTCAACCCCTGACTGACCCTACTCGCCGAGTCATCCCGATGACTCGCCGAGTCCTTATGCTCAGAACTTCCCTCAATTAGCGACCCAACTCGCCGAGTCACCCCAAGACTCGTCGAGTCCAACAACTCTGAGTCCACTTGCACCCAACTCACCGAGTCATCCCTTGACTCGCCGATTCATCGACTCAACCAGAAATATTGGGACTTCCTCGACAAGACTCGCCGAGTCCAAATGGACTCGTCGAGTCCAAGGCCATCTTCAACCTACTCGCCGAGTTGTTCTTCCAACTCGTCGAGTCCCAGGCCATCTTCAAGCAACTCGTCGAGTCCACCCATGTGACTCGTCGAGTACCACCGTTCTGAATCCATACAGAAGCATCTCAGGCCATGCAATTGATCCAAAACATAGATCCAACCTCCTACAATCCATCCATCACGTAAAGTGGCAAACTTTACGTGAATCTAACGAGATCTAAGCCATTTTCACCTTAAAACCAAGGTTTGGGACATGGTGACTTCACTAAGCACACAAACACAGGAACTTTAATGCACTCTAGGCCCTCAATATTCCAGATCTGAGGTAGCAACCTCAGATCTATCCTCCAAACTCCAAAACATTCCAAGACATACTCCCCACAAACCCCAAAATGATGAAACTAGGAATGCACAGCCTAAGGACGAAGATATTACCTCCAAAAGATGCCTCAATAGCAGCCAAACTCGAACCCAAGCAAAGCCCTTTGATCCAAGCCACTTCTCCTTCAAGATCTCTTCAAACAACACCTCTCCAAGCTCTAATTTGCTCCACAAATGATCTCTCCACGAATTTAGGGTTTCTGGAACTCAAGGGGGGAATAAGGGAGGCTATGGAGGGGTATAATGCTCTTTATATAGGGCTCAACCCCGGAAATTAGGGTTTTCTCCATACAGCACCTACTCGCCGAGTCCATCCTAGGGACCGCCGAGTAGGCCACTTGACACGCGACCATGACCGCGACCTGACTCGCCGAGTCAGCCATGGACTCGCCGAGTCATCCTCTAAAACTTACACTTTTAGCCCTTCAACTCTACTCTTGCGATTCGGGGATGTTACAATTCTCCCCCACTTAAATTAGGCTTCGCCCTCGAAGCCCTCGGCATCTCATCTTCAAATTACTTCCCACGACGCACCACTTGACCTTGACCGAACCAAGTCCCTCAAGGTACAACCATAGAACTAGAAGCTCACTTTCTCCTCCCATACGGTATCCCCATCACCTACTCAAACCGAGCACCAGCTGAACCCTCTGATAACCACACTCAACAACCGAGAATTACCCATGATGCTTTACTACTCCAATTCTCATCCTTCACTTGACTCATATGGCTATACAGCCACGGACCATCGGATTCCCGATCCGAATTCCACTCTATCCATCCCATGACGACCGAAAGACCCATTCTTCCATTTCGGAGCAACTCCTCCGGGTTCTTCTCTCGCAATCACACACACACATCCTGATCTAGCTCTAGCACCCTCAGGTTTGGAAAAACTGATACACTGATGATATCCTCGAACATCCTTCCAGGATGAACCGCTAAAACGTAGCCAAAACCCTGATCAGAATCACACTGAGAGTCCAAGACTCTCCCTCTGCATCCCTTCCGAACCCCTCTCCCTGGCTCTACACCGCGGTATTCCCTCTGCGCCCAAAGCAACATATCAAGTCGAATGAGCTTTTATTCCACCGCCGCAACACACTACTCAACGACCATTGACGGACCACTCCAATCATAACTCTACACTGCCGCTTTCACTTCCGTGAATTCGCACTCCCTTTTCGGAATTTCATTCCTCCCTCTTTCCTTATCAAGGAAACCACTCGTCCGCCCAGTCACCATGACAGGCACCATGGTGCTCATCCCACGCTACATTACCTCTTTAAAGCGTACCCAACATCTATGCATCACAACTACTCTGACTCTCATCACAGGGACTCTCAAGCCCAGGCACTACCTTCACTGCTCAAGATTGCTACCCGGGGCCAGACCTCCCAATGTAATCACACTGCAACATACGCAACCCATAACCTTAATCCGATCCAACAATACTCGCAGAGTCTTCAGCATGGCCGGACCGCCTCCCCAGGCCTTCAGCCAATCTGGACCACTCTCAGAACCTTCAGCCAATCTGACTGGACCGTCCTCCGAGCCTTCGGTCTGACTGGTACGCCTACCGGCTTACAGTCTATCCGGACCGCTCAACTAGCATTCATCACTCCGAACCATCCCTTCGGGAAATCCTCCCGTGCATACCGTTCTAGCCCTCTAGGGGTTCCGAACTCTATCTCCATCATACATGCTCGATCCCGGCCTACTCCCATGCCTTCCTCAATCAACTGCTCTAGGTCTGTATTCCGCCCCGCACGCCTGTTACTCACTCATACGAGCCTGCTCTCGACTGATAGAAATACCGCTGAATTCCCCAAGCAGCTAAACAACCTCTCAGGCCCAACGATCACTCGGAGAATTTCCAATTCTCCCCCACTTAAGACACTGACAGTTAGTCACCGGTCGCCATCACCGATCTCCCCAAGAAACCTTGCAGGAATCAACACATGCACTCAAAAATGTTTTTCACCAGCACCAACAACTTTCATACAATCATGTTCCCATGCTGCACAACCTGCTCGAAAGGAACCCAATCTTCAACTATCAATTCCTCAGACTACAGAATCTAACTGGCCTTCAAACCAACACCGCATCCGCCACCAATCCTCACAAAGATAATCAACGATAACTCGAAGTACAAATCCATAACCATAACGATCCTTCAGGGAACAAAAGATACTAAAACGAAATCTCGATCACAACTCGCCAAACCCTCAAGGAACAACGGATACCACACGAAAACCCGAAACGCAATTCAACGAAACCAACAGATAACAATACTCCAAAACAATCATAAATAATCAAACATCAAAAAGAACCATACCCGCAGCAGCAAGCTGAAAAACACGACCCTAAGCCCTTGGGGGCTCCGCTCCACTCTGATCTCCACCTGTGATCCTCAACGTAGCCGGTGCTGGAGCCTGCACCGGTCCTACAGCAAGCCGTGGACAGTTGACCTTCAAATGTCCAACCTGATGACAATGATAGCATATCCTCAAATCCTGAACCGGCACTGACTGCCGACAATCCCTCGCATAGTGTCCCTCCTTTCCGCACTTGCGGCATGCTCCACCGGACCGACAAACCCCGGCATGACCCCTTCCACACTTTCCACAGACGTGGCCACCCTGATCTCCCATCCTGGAATCAACGATCTTAGATCGTTTCGTTGCCGGCTGCGACTGAACCAGAGCTTGCCTCAGCTCACGCATCTGTAACTCAATCTCTAACTCACGCCGCCTGGCGGCCTCCTGCAACTCCAGCAAAGTCTCGCACCTCTGCGCAGACACAAACTGTCTGATGTCTCTCTTAAGCATACTCAGATACCGGGACATCTGAGCCTGCTCCGAAGCGAACTCAGGGCAAAACATCGCCCTCTCAGTAAACATCCTGGTGATTTCCGTCACCGATTCCGAATCCTGTTTCAGCTCCAAGAACTCTTGAGCCAACCTCTCCCTCTCGACCTGCGGAACATAACGAGTGCTGAACATCTCTCTGAACCGATTCCATGAAATCGCAGCCCTCTGCGCATCCGAGTACGACCCCGTGGTCAATCTCCACCAATCCTTTGCTCCGAGCCTCAACAGGTTCAAAGCACACCTCACCCTCTGATCAGCAGGGCATGAACACGTGAAGAAACATCCCTCCACATCTGATAACCATCTCATAGCAACGATCGGATCCTGAACTCCATCAAAAGTGGGAGGCTTCGTATTATCGAAGTCCTGATACTGAAAACCTCTACTGGCTCCTCCCCCTGCCGCTACTACTGCTGCGGTAGCCGCCGCGGCAGCCGTCTCCATGAGAGCCGCATAGCGCTCATCAAAATACTCCACCATGGCGGTCTTGATCGACCCAAACAACTCTGGCAGCTCAGCCCGAAACAATGCAGCAACCTCATCATGTAGGACCTCACGAATCCTTGCATCCAACTCGTGCGTACTCATCTGACTGATAACCTCCGGCTGTACAGACCCACCCGGAACTCCCTCTCTTGCTCCTGATCCTGACCCGGATCCACTCCCAGCGTGCCCTGAAATCTCCATACTGAAAATAAACACCAAATCTCAGACATATTCCACTATCCCGGGAACCAGCTCTCATCCCAACCCTAGAGGTCATGGTTTCCCTGATACGCGTATGAGTCCGTGATTTCAGTAGTACGGGCCCATACTACCTTCCACACCAACCCATATTTGTATGAAGTACTCCCACAACACCCTAGCAACACACATAACAACGCTCTATCCTCACAACTAGAGAAACACTAGAAATCTCTCACAAGGAACCCTAGGCTAGAAGGCATCATAAATCAGGCAACTCATCAATAAATCCTGAAGATCCCAAGCCTAACTCTAGCATGCTGTTCTCTCAAAGCTCAATAAAACAATTGTCATGTATGGTATTTTGGGGTTACTTACTGGCTCCGGCTGATCGTACCTCCGCGTCCTCCTTTACTCATTTTGAAAACCATTTTAAATTCTCTTTTTTGAAAACTCTCCTCGATTTGAGACTGGAGTCACACAAGTGTTTCTCCAATTCACTCAAACCAAGGCTCTGATACCAACTTGTAACATCTAAAAAATACAACCAATTTAAATTTTTCAAAACAACCTGATTTTCATTCAAATGTTTACAAAAAGGTTTTCAATACAAGTCATTAGAGTATTCCCAGAATCACATTGCTACAAAATCATGAGGAACGGTACGATCGCGCCTTCGCCTTGCCACAGTCTCCTGAAGAACCTGAAAAACATTAAACCACAACTGTAAGCCCGAAAGCTTAGTGAGATACCCCCAAAATACCAACCACGTATACGCCCTTCCAGGCTACGACCTTCCGGTCCAAAACATATAAAACATACATAACATAACATAACATAGAACAACCATGCATATCGGGTCTACTGTGTGACTGGTCCGCCGTATCGGGCCTTCAGTCCAACGGATCCATCCTCCAGGTCTAGTCATGTCCTTCGAGTCTACAGTGGGGTTGGTCCGCCCGCATCGGGCCTTCAACCCACCTGGTCCACTCTCCGAGTCTACAGTGTGACTGGTCCGCCCGCATCGGGCCTTCAGTCGGCCTGGTCCACTCCCCGAGCCTCGGCACATCTGGTCCGCCCTCGTGGGGCCTACAGCCTATCCGGACCGCTCGCTGGGCCTTCGGAACAACCGGTCCGCCCTGGGTATCTTGGCCTACAGCACAAAGCAGGACCCGCCTCAACCCATCTCCAGTCCAAACAACCATGTGCACAAAACATACATTCATATAACAGTCATAGTCAACAAACCGAACAAGCAGATCACATAGCATATCATTACCCTAACCGGGTTACCGACCTAACCGGTCACTAGCATAACATCACTCTGTATATCGGGAAAACTGACCTTAACAAGGCCTCCTAGCATGTACCATCCTAGCTACCAGGATGCAGACACATCAGACAATAACATAATAACCATAACCGAATCTCAATACAATAAAGGGCCGGCCTTGGTGCCTTAGACCCTGTTGATATAGTGAGGATAACTCACCTCGAAACTGTCGGCTGAAAGGATAAGATCCCGCTGCTCCGAAATCTGACACAAACTCCTCCACTGAACATCAAAACATACAACTCAATAAATACCCTTAATTACCAAAATACCCCTGGAAGACAACTGGTCAACCACGGACAAGTCAAAGTCAACCCCTGACTGACCCTACTCGCCGAGTCATCCCGATGACTCGCCGAGTCCTTATGCTCAGAACTTCCCTCAATTAGCGACCCAACTCGCCGAGTCACCCCAAGACTCGTCGAGTCCAACAACTCTGAGTCCACTTGCACCCAACTCACCGAGTCATCCCTTGACTCGCCGATTCATCGACTCAACCAGAAATATTGGGACTTCCTCGACAAGACTCGCCGAGTCCAAATGGACTCGTCGAGTCCAAGGCCATCTTCAACCTACTCGCCGAGTTGTTCTTCCAACTCGTCGAGTCCCAGGCCATCTTCAAGCAACTCGTCGAGTCCACCCATGTGATTCGTCGAGTACCACCGTTCTGAATCCATACAGAAGCATCTCAGGCCATGCAATTGATCCAAAACATAGATCCAACCTCCTACAATCCATCCATCACGTAAAGTGGCAAACTTTACGTGAATCTAACGAGATCTAAGCCATTTTCACCTTAAAACCAAGGTTTGGGACATGGTGACTTCACTAAGCACACAAACACAGGAACTTTAATGCACTCTAGGCCCTCAATATTCCAGATCTGAGGTAGCAACCTCAGATCTATCCTCCAAACTCCAAAACATTCCAACACATACTCCCCACAAACCCCAAAATGATGAAACTAGGAATGCACAGCCTAAGGACGAAGATATTACCTCCAAAAGATGCCTCAATAGCAGCCAAACTCGAACCCAAGCAAAGCCCTTTGATCCAAGCCACTTCTCCTTCAAGATCTCTTCAAACAACACCTCTCCAAGCTCTAATTTGCTCCACAAATGATCTCTCCACGAATTTAGGGTTTCTGGAACTCAAGGGGGGAATAAGGGAGGCTGTGGAGGGGTATAATGCTCTTTATATAGGGCTCAACCCCGGAAATTAGGGTTTTCTCCATACAGCACCTACTCGCCGAGTCCATCCTAGGGACTCGCCGAGTAGGCCACTTGACACGCGACCATGACCGCGACCTGACTCGCCGAGTCAGCCATGGACTCGCCGAGTCATCCTCTAAAACTTACACTTTTAGCCCTTCAACTCTACTCTTGCGATTCGGGGATGTTACAGTTTACATGAGTCAGCTAGAGGGTTTTGTCAATGCAAAATACCCTAATAGAGTTGTAAGCTTGAGAAATCCATCTATGGATTGAAACAAGCATCTCGCAAATGGAATCTTTGTTTCGATGAGAAAGTCAAAGAGTTTGTTTTTTTAGAAGCAAAGATGAGTCCTGTGTGTATGTCAAAGCCAGTGGGAGTATACTTAGTTTTCTCGTATTGTATGTGGATGACATAATTCTCATAGGAAACGATGTCCCAACCCTACAGAAGGTTAAGTCCTGGCTTGGGAAGTGCTTCACTATGAAGGACCTCGGGGAAGCTGATTATATTCTTGGGATAAGGATATTGAGAAATAGGAGTAAAAGGCAAATAGGACTTAGTTAAAGTACTTACTTGGAAAAGGTGTTGAAACGTTTTAGCATGGAAACTTCCAAGAAAGGGGAGTTACCAATCCAAATCAATACTAAGTTGAGTAAGACTCAAAGCCCGAGTACCGAAGCCGAGATAGAAGAGATGAGTGGAGTGCCTTATGCTTTCGCTATTGGCTCGATCATGTATGTTATGATGTGTACTCGCCCTGACGTCGCCTTTGCTTTGAGCATGGTCAGCAGATATCAAGGGAACCCTGGTAGAGCTCATTGGACAACAGTAAAGAACATTCTTAAGTACATAAGAAGGACTAAGGAATGGTTCCTTATCCTCGGTGGTAGTGATGACTTGAGAGTGCGAGGGTATAGTGACGCTAATTTTCAGACTGACCGAGATAATTTCCGCTCTCAATCGGGCTGGGTCTTTACCCTAAATGGAGGAGCAGTGACTTGGAAAAGCTCCAAGCAAGAGACCGTAGTTGATTCAATGTGCGAATCAGAGTACATAGCAGCAAGCGAAGCATCAAAGGAGGCAATATGGCTGAAGAACTTCATCGTAGACCTCGGAGTTGTACCGACCATAAAAGAGCCTATGGAGATTTTTTGTGATAATGAAGGTGCAGTTGCCTTGACCAAGGAACCCAGGGATCATGGTAGATCCAGGCATACCGACAAAAAATATCATTTTATTAGACATCGGTTAGAAGAGGGACTCCTCGTAGTTAATAGGATATCATCAGAAGAGAACCCAACAGATCCCCTTACAAAGGGATTGAGTAGCGTTCAGCACTTGCAGCATGCTAGGAGCATTGGGCTGAAGGAAGATATTAGTTTTAGTGATTAGATAGTTTTAGAAACTTGTAATAGATAAATTGTAATTAACATTAGATTATTAAATAAAGGAGTATTATTTATGAGTAAAGTTACTGTCTTGTGTTAATTATTTACTATTGTTTCATTTTGGACATTCTGACTTCCCAAATAATAAGATTATATAAACTATCCACAGTCGTTCATACATTGAAAGTAGGTATGAAAGAAGATCGTCATGAATTGGCTTGTAGACTATCTAAGTGTTTAGACATAACAAATGTTTGTTGCAACATTCATGAGTGCTCTTGAAATAATATTTGAGTATTGGATTAAACCCGCACTCACATGAATCACTTCGTAGAATTTAATCACGAGTGATTGTGAAACGGTAATATCATATAGTCTTGAAACCTAGATATATGAGTTGTTGTGTACGAGTTGGTTGTGCATTGATATTGTGTACGATTTGATGAGTAAATAGTACAAGCATATAAGTCGAAGTTTATCTGTTCCTTTTATCCTACAAGGTTAAAAGCGATATCTTGGGCCCCTCGATGATTTGGTTTGAATTATGTGTCAGGCCCGGTCAGGACTGAATTGATCTGTTCAATTAAGTTCTGTGTCAGAAAAATCAGAAATCAAGAACACAAACTGCCGGACAATAAGTATGACTATGTTCCATGTATTTGTCCACACGATATCTTGAGAAAGGAGGACTATACGATCCCTTATCTAAAGGATGTGTCAGAGTTCAACAACGGATTTTGAGAGCTACGATTGCTAATCGGATTTTGAAGTCGTACTTGCATTTATAGTTATTAGACTTATCTAAGTGGGAGAATGTTGGATTAGGTGTCTAAGCCCATAACTATATTTGGTATGTACTTGATCTGATGATAACATGGTCCTTTTAGGTTGCATTCACCAAAGCAACTTGACTGGATGAATAATGGAGAAAGAGGTTATTATGATTTATTAATATTATATGAATAATATATTAAAGGAGAAATCATATTTGTTTAATTAATATTTGTCAAGAATTAATTTTGTGGTAAAAAAATTGATTAAACTTGGGGGGCTAGTATTGTAATTATAAGATAGTTGCAATATTGGCTGTAGATCCCTTAACAAAGGGATGAACGATTTATATGGGAGCCTATATAGAAATCGTCCAAGCTAGGGATTCTAGAAGGATCTTGTGGGCTGCTTAGAGCCTAAGCAACCGGATTAGGTCTTTGACTGAAACCCTAACTCTACAACTATATAAGGGACCCTTGGGCATTAGATTTCGGCTACCAGAAACCCTAGAAGGATTCTAAGAGCTGATTTTATCCTTCCCCTCTCTTTCCAACATTCTCCAATTATTTTGGTGTTTGTGATCTATTAGAGGCATCGCATTTGAGGTGCTAGGTTCTCAAAAGCTCAAGGATCTTCAAGCTAAGGTAATTTCCTAACTTTGTTTTTGGTTATGATTTTCGAGTTTTGTATGCTAGACATAGGGTTTATAAGCTTTGGATAATTATTGCATGTACAAATAGTAAAACTAGATCCAAAGCCTTAGGGTTTGCATGTGTACTATAGGATTGTTGTTTTGCTCATAACTCAATAGGTTCGTGGTTTCATAAACAAATATTTAACGCTTTAACAAGCATAAAAATCAACTTATATATGGGAAATGTTAATGTTGTATATTTATTCTTAGAGTCATCTAAGTGATATCACCAATATATATTTTCGAGCGTGACCAAAATGATCCTAAATCGGTGCCAAGCGGTTTGATTTGCTACCAATCTCATAATTTTGGTGATAAGATGATGTATGCATGGTGAATATGTACCGATCATGTAACGTACGATTCTTGGTATGCATTTAATTCTCAATTTATTCATTTTGGTATAGAAAGTCGACGGGTTGGAGGTCCCAAACTCGTCGACTAGAGATGGATTTGGACACGGGTTGTGAAGTCTACTCGATGATTAGAGGAGTCTCAACTCGACAAGTGGGACTGGCAGAATGAAACCCTAATTTTCAGGGTTTTGCATCATATTTAAACAACTTAACCCCCATAAGCTGGATTAATTAACAACCTCCATTTTCCCAAACCTTAGCCACGAAACCCTAATCCACTTTTGAGAGTTTTGAGCCACTTTTGTACATTATTTCTGATTTTGAAGAAGAGGATACTTGAAGAAGGAGCAAGGACGTGTAAGATAAGAGTAGATCCAGAAGTTGAGCTTCATTTCTGGTTCATCTGAGTTATAAAGCTCCTACCTTACTTATAGTATGTTGAGATCTAGTTTTAGGAGGTTTTCTCCATATTTTGGTCCAAGAATATTAGTCTTTGGGACTTGGACGTCCCATAAGGGCAAATCTTTCAGATCTAGGTGAAGGGTTTTGAGCACTGTAACATCCCTTATGGTGCACATACAACCCTAATGCTTTGGATCTAAGTTTTCTCTAGTTATACATGCAATTTTCTTTTTCCAAAGCATGAAGCCTAACTAGCATACAACACTAATATTTGAAACATAAAACAAGTTAGATGATTACCTCTTTGTTGTAACTTGTAGAACTCAGCCTTACAAGAGCTTAGCACCTCAAATAAGTCACAAAACACAAAGAACAAATGGAGGATTATGAAAGAGGTTTAGGAGGCACCAAAATTGGCTATACTCTCCTTAGAATACTTGTGTGTTGATATTAGCGATTAGGGGTTACATACATAATGTAGAATTCCAAGGGTCACTTGTAAACCCTAATATATTCACTTAGGATTTTGATCCATTAATTCATTTGGACTAACACTTCATATACTCTCACATAAGCTTAGTCCATCACTAATCAATCATGGATCATTAGCCTAAACTATATGTATCACTGATTTACATAATTAGCCACTATTAATTTAATCAGTCTCTTTTGATCACTAAATTAAATCCAAATTAATTATTGATCAATACCAATTAAATAATATGATTTCTCAATTGATATATTGTTCTTATAATATATTAGTAAATCTAGAAATGTTGGTGCCAATCTCATTGGAAATATAACATCTCTCATCGAATCACCTGTGATCTCTTTCTCATCGGTAGATCAAAATCCCTCGTACTTGATGTAGTTCGCGGGACCAAAAACGGAGAGCTCATCTCGTCTTCCCTATCTATAGTTCTAAAATAATCACTGATATAAACAGGGAAAACGAGTAGATGAACGAAAGACTATATATATATATACACACACACACACACACATCGAGTTCTCAATATCTTTACTGTGATGATGCTTTGTCGTTGGAATGTTAGATCCACCTATTTCTCACTGGTGCACAATGTTGTCACCTTGTCTAAAAACTCCATTGAAGATCTCCACTCTCTTTCTCCTTACCCTATACACTCTATCTTATCGATTTCATATGGAAAGAGGATATGCTGATGTGTAAGAAACGTAAGAAACATGAAAGTAATCTGAGCATTTCACCCAACTTTCAACATTTATACTTTAACCATTCCTTATAATATGTAGTCAAAAGATAAACTATCATCAAATATTTTATAATTTTTATTAGTTTAATTATATTAATTAATTATTATTATTATTATTATTATTTTATTTTTAACTTACTAAAAGGTCGAAAGTTTTAGCCCCATTTGTAATTCTCGATATTCAATGATTGGTCACTTTGGTACAACACATATGAAAGGGTTTACCCCCAAATAGAGGGGATGAGGATTTAATTGTATTAAAAGATGGTTATGAACCAATTAATATTCACCCTATAACATCCACACTCTCACAAGGATGAAATCGAAAGGTTAATTTAGGGAATGTTGGACCAGAGAGTGATTCAACCTAGTAAGTGCCTGTTCTCATGTCCTGAGTTGCTTGTCAAGAAGAAATATGCTTGTTGGAGGTTCTATATCGACATACGGGCACTTAATAAGAACAATATTTCGGATAAGTTTTCGATTCCTGTGATTGATGAGATTTTGAATAAATTTCACGACGTAAATGCATTTTTAAAGTTGGATTTAAAATCGGGATATGTTAAATGCATTTTATGCATCTTTTACTATGTTTATTTCATAAATTTACATTGCACTTAGGTGTTGCATATTTTTGATGATTTTCAAAATGTTTGATGGTTGGAATATGCTTTGGATTATGCTAGGAGGCTCCAGTTCAAAGTTTAGGAAGACCGGAACAAGAATGACAAAGTTGGAAATTTTGAAGATTGAGACATTCTGGAGAATTACTGGGTCGAGTCACCGTTTATCAAATACAGAGAATTACTCGAGTGAGTCACCTTTCCTCAATGGGCTGTCTCGATTATGATGCGAAGAAAAATCATGAAACCGACATGGGATGCTTGAATCGGTTGCGTCACTCTTTGCCTTTGATTTGACTCGGTCAAGTTAGGTCAACTGGTACTTTTCATGTCTTCAAATACCCCCCCTTTTTTTAACTATTTTTTTATATTTTTCTATGGTTTTTAGTTTGACGTTCCTTTATGTGCTATTGATTGCAATGGATTGAAGTTTGGTTTTATTTTTAAAGTACTTTAGTTTTTTACTTTTTTCATGATTGACCACTTGAATAAGGTTGATTCTATAAAGCTATTTAATTCATCATATTCCTATTTGTGTTATTAATTAAAACTAACAACAAACATTGAATTGGTTCTTCATTTGGATTTAATTTCATTGTTGAAATCACATGTTTTTACCCTTTTGAATTTATAAGAAGTATTGAAAATAGTTAGAAATACTTGTAATAAACTTAATGCAAATTTTCAACTAATTAAAATCTAGGAGCTTGTTTGGAGCTTGTTTGGATTAAGTTATTAAAGTTAGGTTTAGTTAAAGATCTTGTTTTAGCTAAATAATTTGACAAGTGACAATAGACTTTGTTAGTATTGGTTAATACCCACTACAAGAAATAAGGGTAATAACAACAACGCCATTAGCGGCGACGCACACTATTAGCGGCGACATGTCATTTGCGCGTTACTTGTCGTCGCTAATAGTGTGCGTCGCCGCTAATAGTAGAAAACGACGATCCGTGTCAAAAAGAACTGGTTAACCGTGTTCGTTGATTTGGACCAAATCGAACGGCCGAAAACGGTGTTTGCTCGATGTATTCGCGGCGACATCAATGGCGGCAACAGCATCGCCGCTAATGCTCCAAAAAAAGGCGCTATTTTTTCCCTCGTACGGGTGTCGCTGCTAAAACCCTAATGTCGCTGCTAATACCTCCATGTCGCTGCTAATAAGTGTCGCCGCTAATGGTCATCGCAGATATACCCCTCTTCCTACACTGCTTTCTATAATCTGTTTTTTTTCACTTGCTGTCGACGACTCATATCGAAGAAAAATCACCGGCGACATTAGGGTCTATCACCGGCGAAGACAAGAGCACCATCACCGACAACGGAAGCCTCATCACCGGCGACAGGTAATTTCCGATTTTTTCTCTCGATTTATTTTCTGAACATCGACTATATAAGTGATTAACTAATGATTTCGGTGTTTGATTGTATGTATTAAGCTTTGTTGACCTTTAATTTCGGGTTGTCATCACCACCACTAAACCACTGGATTTTTTTGCCACCACAACACGCCCACAACACCACCATCATTCTAATTTCATTCCACTCCAGGTTCTATTCCATTTCATGAAGTATTCTGATATAATTCTTCATATTATATGCATCATGTATGTATGCAATTTATTTGATGAATGGAAAAAAAACTTGTATAATGAATGTGAATAGAAAAAACTGAAAAAAAAAGTAGGATGCAATAATGGAAAGAATGAAAAAAAAAATATGATGCTATAATGTGTATTTGTATGTATATTGTGTGTTTAAGTGTATTTTTATGTATAATGTGTGTATTTATGTATGAAAAAAACAAAATAGGATAACCTATTGACCCATGTATTTATGTATAATGTGTGTATTTATGTATAAACCACTTGGGTTGTGGTGACTTGGTAAGGCATGTGGAAGATATGGTGGATAACCTATTGACCCATGTTCAAATCCTGGCACCACTCAGCCCTTGTGGCCATGGAGGTTCGCCTGCAGTGACTCCAGGGCATGAGGCAAAGCTTTATGTTTGCAGCGGGGGATTAGTCGGTGCGCGAAAGCTGGCCCGGAAACCCTCGTTAAGGAAGTTCCCTTTCCAAAAAAAAAAAAAAAAATAGGATGCTATAATGAAATGTGTATTTATTTTATTATATGTGTAATTGTATGTATAGAAATTATGTATGTAGTTTGTGTGTTTGTATTTAGATGTTATAATGATATAGATGAAATTGTATGTATAGAAATTCTTCATATTGTAATTGTATGTATAGAGATTATTTTATTATATGTTTATTTATTTTATTTTATTATATATGTAATTGTATGTATAGAAATTATTCATATATATTGTAATTTTGCAGGTTCTATATGGGGTTTAGTTGGACGATATCTTTTACGTGATGGTAGATGTTACGGGCTTAGGACATGGAGGTGATGGAGCCAGGGATCCACCACCTCCTATAGGCTTTGGTCGTGGACAACATGAACATAATGGTAAGTTTTATTATGATATATTCATTACCTATTTTTATCTATTTATTATAAGCTGTTATAACTAATATTTTTAATTATATTTTTCAACTGAGCTTCCTAAAAAAAGAAGAGGCCTAGCAAAAAACATCCAACTATCAAAGTCGATACGGGCAAAGGGAAAGCCTGTAGAACTGGATTTCGACAGGGAGATCACATATTCCCCTGTAGGGAACCGTGGTAATTGGTTTACCCGTGAGATTGGGAAGTATATGTGGATGAATATCCCTTTGAGTGTATTTGGTTGGGAAAATGTTTCCCTCGCTTTAAGAAATGTCACAGTGGTGCATCTAAAGGTAACTTGGTTAATATTTTAAGTTTAGTTGTGATTGGTATTTAATTAACTAATTTTTTTTGAATTTTTAGAATAAGTTTGATTTGGATAAGGTTAACTTGGATCCCAAGCGTGCTCAGTTATTGCAAAGCAGTGTTGCGACTTTACAAAGAGTTTATAGAGGTCGGAAAAATAAAGCACATACTTTTTTTCAGAATGTCGGGGGCTTACAGATATCCCAAGGGCATTAGCCAATCCCCCCTGGGTGGTATGTCACATGAAAATTGGGCGCAAGCAGTCGAACATTTTCAAACTCCTGAATTTTTAAAGCGTTCAGTGTCAAACAAAGGAGTTCGTGCACAACAACAAGTTGTAAATAGAGGGAGGTCGTGCTCGTATAGCAATGCATGTTTTAAAGAAGTAAGTTATGATATATTTAAATATTTATTGAAATTATAATTAATCTAATTTTTAGTGTTAAATAGGATATCACTCAAATCGAAGCATTTCGTAAGGCTAATACTGATCGTCAAGGGGTAATACTAGTTCTGCAGTCGAGCAACAATACGTAAGTGCTTAATTTGTATTTTTTTTTTCATATAAGTGTTTATATTGTCAATGGGTATTTAGTAATCTAATTTTTATGATGTTTGTCATTTTTTGAAAATACAGAATGCTTTACTCCATGAGATCAGTCAACAAAATCAAGCGTCTTCTGAAGCCAACGGTCTAACACCAAAGGATACACAAATTTGTTTTGAAAGAATATTTGGTGTTCGATGAGGCCATATTATAGGCATTGGGCGTAAACCTTCTACAGTTGTGTCGATGTACGATCAGGAACGACCACTGACACAACCACCACCACAATCACAGGTGACAAGACTATTTAATTTTGGTAATTGCTTCAAATGTTGGTAATTGTTGGTTTAGTATTAGAAATGTTGGTGATTGTTAGTTTGATAATATTTTATATGTTGGTAATTGTTAGTTTGGTTATACTTTGATATATTGGTATTTTGTAGTTTGGTAATTGTTAGTTTGTGAAAGTGCAATGCTATAATGGTATTTTGTAGTTTGGTAATTGTTAGTTATTGTACAATGCTATAATGTGTTATATGCAATATGTACATTTGATAATTGTTAGTTTCTGAAAGTACAATGCTATAATGGTATTTTGTATATAGAATGTTATAATGTTGGCTTAACTAATTATAAGATTATGTTGTTTTCTTTGTAGTTGGAAATGCTTCAAACGATGTTAAAAGATCCGACATGTAGTGCCGCACTTGAAGATTGGTTTCGTTCGTTGCCACAAATAAATAAAACTGAAGGAAACGAGGAGCGCAACGATGACGAGCAGCTAGTTGTATGATTTTTGTATGTTTTGTTTGTGTAAGCATTTTAAACTAGTATTTTTGATATTTTGTATTATGCTAAATTGGATGATTATTTTAAATGGATGTTGGATTAATATTTTGGAATGGAAGGATATAAGATTATAATAATTAATATCATAGCAGTTTTGTATAGTTTTTATACAGTTTTTTTCAATTATAATATAAAATATTAAAAAAAAAACAAAAAACAATACTAGCGATGCCTTTAGTTGCGAAGTCGGTTATTAGCGGCAACAACTCGTAGCAGCAGCGACATTTCAATTATCAGCGACGATGCATCAACTTCGGCCTTTTAGCGGCAACATACGCTACTATTAGCGGCGATTCGTATCGCCGGTAATACACTAATTTCTTGTAGTAACCAACTTAGATTAATAATGATTTAAACATCAATACATAATAATTTGCATTATAGAAGAATAGAACATGAAACAGAATTATTTCTAAACTTGATTTACAAAAACTTAGTTTTTATTGCATGCTTCTTTTAGTCTTTTAAATATTGTCTCCTTTTTTTTATCACTTATTCCCAATGTTAATATCGAATATCTTACACGAAAAGGTATTTAACAGTTGATCTGTCTCTCTAAACAGTGAAATTCAGGGAAGACGAGTAGGCAAACTACCTAGCATCACTACAAGAATAACAGTCAATAGCAGCGACACTTTTAGCAGCGACGATCACTTTTAGCAGCGACATCAAACAAACGCGTTTTTCGTCGCCGCTAAAAGTGTCCGTCGCCGCTAAAAGCTTATGTTGGCGATCCGCGTCATTTCAACCCTAACCGTTGATTTAGACGATGATCCAACAACTAGGAGGACATAAAAAACCCCGCGTTATTTTCCCTCCGGTGTGTCGCCGCTAAAGGCTACCCGTCGCCGCTAAAAGTGTCGCCTCTATTGCCTGTTCTGGCGATCCGCGTCATTTCAATCTCATTCGTCGATTTAAGCAATGATCCAACGATGTAGTAAACCTCATATTGTTTTCCCTCCGATGTGTCGCTGCTAAAGGTCGCCCGTCGCCGCTAAAGAACATCGACAATAAAATCAGCTTCGTCTTCACTTTCTTTCCTGATCTACTTCTGTGTTTCCATTCTTCCTCTCCATTTCCCACCTTCTTGCCGGAGTATACCGCCACCACCACTGTTCATGACGAAAATTTGATATTTTAGATGTGTATTTGTATGTGTATTTTGTGTTTGTAGATGTGGATATGTATTTGTATTTGCATTTGTATGTATATGTGTATTTTGAGTGTATTTTTATGTATGTATATGTGTTTTTGTATGATCATTTATATGTATGTGTATTTTGTATGTAAATTATGTATGTGTATGTGTTTTTGTATGTATATGGGTATTTTGTAGGTGTATTATGTATGTATGTGTATTTGTATGTATATAAATACATATAAATAGCGACGACACCTTTAGTGGCGACAGATAGTATTAGCAACGATGCGTCTTTAGTGGCGACAGAAGGCAATAGCGGCGACCAAAGAAGCATTAGCGACGAACCAATAGCAACGACGCTTTAGCGGCGGCGTGTCGCCGCTAAAGGTATTAGCAGCTAAAATTTTTGACCTTCAGCAGCGATGCCCGTCGCCAGTAATACTCTAATTTCTTGTAGTGCATGTTTGTTAGGGGTCCGACTCATTGAGAGCTTTCTTGTTCTGTTGTTCATATAAAGTGAACATTGAAACTCCAAGTTATCTGCATTTGAAGTTGGGACTTCCTTTTATGCGCTCTGCATCATTCACCGATATAATCATGTCTCAAGAGCAACATGTGATGAAATTTACAACAGATACTTAACACATTGTTAGGTGGCCAATGCCTACAAGAAGCCCCAATCATATCCACATTAGAATTTAAACTCTAATGTTGTGGATGCAGGGATATGAACCCTTAAAGAGGGTACCAAGATATTTTGTTGCATGTTAGTTGTAATGAAATAACTCCAAACTGAGAACATTGTAACTATACGTGAAATTATTACAAACACATACACATGTTTAGAAGTAGCATTGATAAAAGGAGATTACAAAAGATCAAATGACACAACTTATTATTGCTCACAATCTTGTTAACGACAGAAATAAAATCCAAACATCACATTCAAGCCACATAGAAACAAACTTTATTTGGCTACAACTTTGGTCTCACCATAAGTACACGATGCATCAGTCTAGATGTTAATTGCCACATCACCTGAGAAACAATTGTTTGTGTTAAAAATATAGGCAGAGAATATCCACGTATGTAGCATAATTTTTTTTAACGATAAATCTAATTTACTCCTAAAACAATTTATGTTCCGAATAAGATTTGAACCTTCAACCTCAAGGAGAAAATAGATTAAACACCATTTGGTATGTAGCACAGCTATAAGATATATATTATTAAGATAAAGACACAATAAAATTCGTATATTAGCGAGCTTTGAACTAAGCGAAAAAGGCTCTACATATATATTGTTTACTAAGATTTGTTTTGTGATGATCGTATGATCTTTAAAAAAATAATAAAACATTAACGTACGTAAAATGAAAGATTTTGGACTACTTTCAATGTTTATTTTGTAACGAAACTAAAAAGTATATATCTACCGAGGCGAATAGCTCATTTCACTACTTTAGTATTCCATTTTTCATTTTGGAAAAGGATGAAATGTTTGTTCATGAACAAGGATTACACATTAATTCTTTATAGTTTCTTTACCAAAGTGGGTTTTAAAATGAAATATGTAAATGTATCTTATTTTTAAGATCAAAATATGCATGAATAGAACCAGTTACCTCATAGCTCATGACATAACACCATGTTTATTTATGCAACACTGTTTATGGACTTTACTAATTTATACAACAATAATGTATTTATTTATTTATTTATACCAATTTATGCAATTGACGAATTACATAATTATGTTTAACCGGTGAAAAAATGTTTCAAGTTGGTCTTGAAGATTTGGTTGCATATATTGTTGCATGACCAAACATTTCAGTCTTTAATGTATATAATATTAATTTAGTTATAATTAATAGAAGTATATTATTTATATATGATATGATGCGAAAACTTGATTATTAATTTGTTAATAAGTTGATTTATTACACGTACCCAATGTGGAGAGACTTGTTGGGAAGAAGGGGGTAAGCAGAAGGGGCATCCTCCAAAGGCTCCATTATATTGAGCTGAAGGGAGTTCCTCGCAAGGTATGCTTGAATTGCGTTGTACTGCTCAGCACCATCTACTTCATGTTGCTGCACCCTCTCATTCTCAGCAATCTGTCATCCATTGATTTCGACACTTATCAACTTATGTTTTTGTTATCAATAATAAACCATCATTCTTAATTACATATATATTAAAAAAAAAAAAAAAAAAACACTTGGGTTTTATTTTTCTCAATTAAAACCTATATACAACTTTTTCATTTTGCCCGGTTATTCGGTCTGCAACTTAATTTTAGGTTGACGTGAATTTAATTAATAATAGGATGGTGACCTATTGACATTTTAGGGCTCTTTTTTAGTGAGGTGTAAGTGAGAGAAAGAAACTAACTAATGAAGTTGCATGCATGGATTCAAATAGGAATACGATCTTAACGTGAATTTAAGAATCGGATGGTGGGTACTATATAGGGTTAATACTATATATAATAATAGGTTAACACTATATATAATAATAGGTTTAGTATGAGGTTAGAACAATTTAGTGGAGATGACCTTAGTCTTCCGAAATACAACCATATTTGTATGACCTTTTACCATTTCAAAACATAAAATTATCAAATACCAGGTATCCTACAATCATTTTCGTTGTAAAAGACAATTATTGATGTTTTTCGTCCAAAATCATTTGATTTTTATATCATATTCGATTAAATTTGAATTTACTATTTCGTTATATAATATTTACCTTTGAACGAAGGAATGTGTTGTGATGTTCCAGCTCGACCTCCTGTTATGATTGAAGAAAAAGTAAAATGTATGCAAAGGGAACCTTAAATTATTATTGTAGTTGTTGTTGTTGATTAGATGGATTGCATTTGCAAGAGACTTACCCTTTTCTGTAAGAACTCCATTTCTGCGAGTATCATGTCTTGCTGTTGATCAAACAGAAATATTGATATATGAAAATATTTTAAAAAGCAAGAAAACATAAACAAAATTACAAGAAAGACATCAAACAAATTACTGTAAGACCAAATTCAGGCCAACTATGGATATTATGTTCCAACTTATTTCCTTATTTCATTCTTCCAAAAGCAAAATCGTAACAAAATGGCTACAACAAGAAACATTCAACGCTAAGACTATGATGGTGTTTGGGAAGAAACATTCAATGCTAAGACTATGATGGTGTTTTCATTTGGCTATTGTGTAAGTATTTTTTAAACCAGAAATGACTATATTATCCTTAAGGAACTCTTTCATTCTTATTTTCTTCCATCGTTTTTTATGCCCCTTTTACTTAGGTATACATTTTTTTTCCACCACAAAAGCTTTTGATTTTAGCAATTTTAAACTTCAAAAAACAATCCAAACACCCCTATGTTAGACTTTTTCTATGCAAAGTAATTATTATATATCTAAAGATTATATTACAGATCGATAATTTAGTTTTTTTTTTAACATACAAATAATCCAACTAGGTACTAACAAAGGGCCGAAAACATTGGCAGCAACCACCGGGCCTAAAATGCGACAAGGTAATCTGATTGGGCTTCATATTTGAATTTTCATAAGTTTTAGAAAGTTTTATTATTATTATTATTATTTTTATAATGTGACCTTAGAGACTTGTATCAATCACACATTATCCTATCTTAGAAAATATATAATAATTATTACCTTCTTGGATCTAATCTTTGAGATTCCTCTCTCAAGTCTAGTCTCCAGTTGCTTTAGTTCCTTCATGTTTAAACAATCCAACCCTTCGCCCATAAGATGCCTGAAACCAAAAATAAATTCAACAATGTACATTTGTTCCTGAAAAATGTAAAATATTAAAATCAAGTTTACAATATTCATAACGTGATTTGACACTACGATCAATGAATTTGTAGATGCGAGGTTTTGTTTTTTTAGATATGAAGTTATTTATATCTAGAATTTTGTAGATCAAAGTTTTTTTTGGATACTTCTAACTTCTAGCTAAGCACATAAAAAAACAAATTTACATGTACAAGCAAAACTTTTTAGGGAAAGTAGTTAATTAAATTAAAATGATCAAAATTAACTGACAGTATTTTGTAATTAAACTTGAAGTAATTAATAATTGTATGAAGGCTGTAAAATATTAAATATTTTTATGTTTTATTTTATTAGGGTTGATCAAATAATATATAATTAATTAATTAAGATAAAGTACCAAAAACAAAATAAAAACCTAAGTTTCCAAATCTTATACAGTAAAATCAAGCCAATATTTTATATCTAAATTTGGAACAATAACGTACATCCTAAATGATTATACGTTATTTACTGTAGTTTTATAAAAAAAAAAATCAAATTAAAAAATCAAAAATTAATTTAGATAACCTGTTAGAATCTTGACGCATCTGTATCTGCTGGCGAAGCTTCTTCGCCTCCTGCTGGTAAAACTGCAGGCACAAATGTACGTAACTTATATATCAGTAACTTTTATATATATATATATATATATATATATATATATATATATATATATATATATATATATATATATATATATATATATATATATATATATATATATATATATATATATATATCAAATGAAAAAGAAAAAGTACAAAAGATGCACGGAATATTATATATCTATGCAGTTAATTCTTACTTGAGCATTCGTTTCTTGAAGTGAAAAAGTGTTTGGTGTATTTGAAGTCGCCTTCTTGTACTTTTCTATAGTTGATCTCATGCTGTACATATTCAAATGTATGCAACCAGTTATTATAGTTTTTGAGTTCCAAGAGGTCCATACATAGACAGACACAAATTAGGGTTTTTACCCTACCTAGTGTACATGTTCCAGTTGATAATTAACTCTAGGACTCTAAAAATGGAAAGACAGAAGACCAATTGTAGATGACAAATATTGGGAAAGTTTACGTTTCCAACATGATCATCAACTTTTACTAGCATTAGCCATTAGCATGCATGGGTTCTCTAAAAGCAAACGGCTTTAATTTCTTTCCCTACTCATGTCATCATGTGTTAACTCAGAGTTCACTTATACCAGAAAGGAAACTAAATATCATATATATTCAAACACTCATCTCTCAAAGACACTTCGATTAATTTTCTACTTCTCAAACGCTCCATATTGTTACCTTTTGAGTAAATTACACGAATAGTGCCTATGGTTTAGGTTAATTTGCACTTTTGATTCTTAATTTATTTTTTTAACTCAGAAGGTTTTTATTATTTATTTTTGGTACACACTTGATCCATGTCTTACCTAAAAAAAACTATTTTATCATTGATTTTTCAATTTATTTAAATAAACACACCACAAATACACAAATTACTCCAAACCATAAGGATCATTCGTGTAAAAGTACACATCCTGTGATTTCTCGCATATATTGTAAAGACAGCCATTTTTTTTTAATATGAACAGAAAAGTAAATAAAAATAGTATAATATATTTGCTACGTTTTTTAATGGTTGATAATATTGTTGTAATTATAGTTGTTAATCATTAATGACATATTTTTCTATATAAAAATATTTATCTTTGTTGTATATATTTCATAATATATTTTACGTAGTTAAAATATCTTTAAAACTTAAATATGATTAAACGGATAAAAAATAAAAAATATTATTAGAAGAATGTCACATCCTTTTTATCCCCAATGCAAATAATTAGCCAAAATTGTGAGTGAGTCGGACAATTTACAATCTTTGTTACAAAACCTCTCATTTGAAGATTATATTTGTAGTGATTTGCAAATTAATCAAGCATAAAGAACTATTTTAAGGAGTCTTTAACCTATAAACAGATATATCTATTTTGCGCTCATGATTTTCAGCATGTCTAAATACTAAACAGTTTAGAGTGAGATGGATAGATCGATTTACTTAAGGGTCTCTTGTAATATGTATCTTTGTTTGAGGGCTAGCTTCTAGGTTGTTTAATAAATTAAATTTGATTGATTGTTAAAAAAAATCAATAAATAAATAAGATGGGTGGAAAACGAATTCAATCCATACATTTATGTAAAATCTGCATAAAAAGTCGAGTAATTTACTTGTTATTGGCATACTCATAGAGTCGTCCACGAGTGGAGAAGACAATCAAGGCGATTTCAGCATCACAGAGAACCGAAAGCTCATAAGCTTTCTTGAGAAGCCCATTTCTTCTCTTGCAGAAGGTCACCTGCCGATTCGTGTTGTTCTCAATCCTTTTGATCTCGATCTTTCCTCTCCCCATGTTTTCCTACACTCGAGTCGTATATAAAATCAATCGTGAATCAAACACATAACTAATTTTAACTAGATATGCTCGTATTATCAAGATCTCTCAATAAAACAGTATGCATAATTAGATTATTAAGCTCAGCAGGGAAAAGATCTATAAATCAAGTGTGTATTTTGAAAGTTCATCCCCAAAATCTAGAAATAAGTTACAGTATGGATACATGCTGTTAACAGTTATGTATTCGAGAGATCGAGTTACATGAATAGCAATCGGATCAAATATCCTAATATAATTGGTCATCATCCCTAAATTTCTAAGCTATCTAAACGTAGATCAAGGTTAATTAAAAGAAAAAACGTTTTGAATATCTTCCTAAACTACTCCCTCATAGGAAAGAAAACGCATTTCGAGTGTTATAACTACAGAAGAAAGAATCAAAGTTTGCAATTTCTTTTGTTTTCCAACGACGAACAGATCATTTTATTGCAAATCAACTTTATATTTCTTAAACTTTTAATAAACAGCACAAGAAATTGCAAACTTTATGAGTTTCTCTTTTCATTTTACACACACACACACTCTCTCACTCTCTAATTCTCTCTCTAGATCTCTTGTAGTATGTCCAACCTGATGAAGGTGAGAAATAAGCTCGGCCATGTTGTTCTATGGAATATTCTTATGTACTGCTTGCAAATAAAATATATATGATGAAATAACTTCTTTAATTTGTTTTAGAAATCAGGAATCTATAACCACAAGAAGAGAGTGAAAGACGTGTATACTGTATATGCAATATAATCTATTGATGAAAGTAGAAGAGATAGAATCTGTATGAACATGTAAATGGGCATATATAAACAGACCAAAAACAGTACCTTTGAAGAAGAAAGAACACCCCTTTCAAGGAAATCGATCACCTCTCTTTAATCTCTCTTCAATGGAAGGTAGTCTTAAAAACCCTACAAACCATGCCTCATCTCATCATGTTGCATAGGGAGCTGGCTGAGACAAGGACGTTTTCCATATTTGATGTACAAAACGTTGGTTGTCCAGAAAAGCAATGGAGGGGGAATTCAACCCTAAACTGGTAATTCAATCTACCCTCTCATTTTACCATTCTACCCTTGTTCGTTTTTGTTATTCACTTACAAACCACCGAGTACTACCCATTGCTGCATGCACAACATATACTTAATCGCATTAGATGTTGTACAAGCCAGACCTAATTAATTAATTAATACACATCAAGATGAAACCGTGATCACTAGCTAGGATTTTATAAACGACTGGTATATCCTCTCCATCTATACTAATAAAACAATAGTTTTCTTTTAAATCGTTTGCCATTATAATATAATTCTCCATTTATATTATGCCTGTGATCACATATCATATTGTATTGCCTCTCCATTTTAAATTTAAGTTTCCCACCTCCAAGACAATTTCAAAGATATATTTGGCAATTAATTTTCGTACTAATGTGTTAATGATTTTGGATAATCTAGAGTAAATTACTGTTTTGGTCTTTATATTTTGGTCATATTCGTATATTCACTCTAGCATTTGAAAATTTGACACGATACATCCATGTGGTTTAAAGAAATTACATTGGACATCCTCAGTTTATTTAAAAAAACCATTTTACCCTTACTTTTATATTTTTATTTTTCTTTTATTATTATATATATATCAAGGTTGTAAAAATCGAGATTAATCGTTTGACGCTTTCCAAGGCGCTTAATGGAAATTAGAGATTAATCGGATTTGGTGGGATTAATTGATTTTGGCGAGATTAATCGGTCAACAAAAGTAAAATAAAAAGTCAAATTTTTTTTCAAGATATCAGCTATTTTTTTACTCCAAAACTTTTAATATTTCAAATATTATACCAAAATGTTCATATTTTTGTATTTTAAAATTTTAAAATTTTAAAATTATAAATTTTCTTATTTTCTAATTTTGAAGTACTTGTATAAATATTTGATTAATTTTAATATTTTATTAATAATCTATGATCTCCAATTAATCGCCGTCAAGATCGATTAATCTCTTAAACCCAATCGACCGTCGAGCTGCTTTCGAACGAATTTTATAACCTTAACACACACACACACACACACACACACACATATATATATATATATATATATGTATATGTTAAATATTTTTAAATATTTTACTCATCATTTTATTCTATTTGTTATATTTTTTGAAATTTTATTCGAATATATTTTTAATGTTTTTTATATTTTGTTCAAATATATATTTTTTAATGTTTTTTTTTATATTTTTGTAAAGCGTTTTATAAATAATTTTTGTATAAAAATATAAAAACGTTTGTTAAATGTGAATTTGATTAACACATATTAGGTATAAAATTATTTATTTTAATAGGTTATTGTATAGTTAACCAAAATTCGAAACGAGTATTAATGGTTTCGAGTTCAATTTTTTTAGTTTTACAAATGCTAGTTAGAATTCCTATAACTCAAACACATGTGTTAATATTTTCGAGTTCAGTTTTTTGTTTTTAGAAATTTTGTTCGTTTTCGATTTATATAGTTTCCAATTAGCCATTATATAACTTAAAACATGTTTTCAAATTCCGGTTAGCTTATATATTAATCCTATTAAAAATATCTACATAATCTATGTTAATAATATTCACATTTAATGAACTTGTTTTTTTACATTTTTTACAAAAAATATAAACATAATGTCAAAAAATAAAAAAATGTATTCAAACAAAACGTAAAAAAACTAAAAAAATTATTCAAAAAAATATAAACAAACAAAGTGTAAAAAAACATTAAACATTATATTCGAAAAAAAATAATATCTAAATAGTAAAAAATATAAATAAATAAAATAAAATGTAAGCGAAAAAAAAAAATTAAACAACAACAACAACAATATATATATATATATATATATATATATACACACACACACACACACACACACACACACATAAGGAAAAAAATATAAAATTAAGGGTTAAATGATTAATCGGTCCATGATGACCCAAATCGAATCCACCCGTCGCGGTGTTCGTGACAATTTGGATATGAAGTCCATCATGATCTCCTCTAATTTCCAAATGGAAATACCCAACGACTCCATTTTTCCGTGAGATTGCTGGTGCTCGACCTTGACTTTCCTGCAAGTCAAGCACCTCTCCATGTACCAAGCCACATCCCGCTTCATGCAAGGCTACCAATAATCAGGTCGAATATCTATTTACATTTTTGTTGCACACGGATGAATAGAAAATCTTGACTTGTGTGCCTCTTCCATTAAAATCTACTACACACCCCTGTAGTATGGAACCCAGACTCTTCTATGTAGGGTCAATAATCCCCAGCTATCATAATAAAAAGAAACCACCTGACACACTATACACTCACTCTTCTGGTTCTCCTCTTTCACAGCCTCAACGTGAGCCTCCAGTATCTTCTCTAAGAGTGGGGTAATTACAGTCATCCTCAGATAAACATCCCTGATGGGGGTACCGGCCGCCTTGTGGCTAAGAGCATCGGCCACCAAGTTGGCATTCCCCGGGTGATAAAGGATTTCACAATCATAATCCTTCACCACATCAAGCCACTTGTGCCACCTCATGTTCAGATTTTTTAACACCCCAAAAATCATGACATAATTTTTTTCCCTTTTTGATTAATAAATCGTAAGTACATTTCTTTCTCATGAAACCAAGGTAACCAGGAGTTATCAAAAAAATTATCAAATCAGAGTAATTCCTAGATTGCAGAAAACATGTGGTGTGTGCCCTGCAATCGTTCCGAGCTCTTTCATTTGAAACCTGGAATACCTGAAAGATAAAGTGAAAACTATAAACACAAAATTTAGTGAGTTCCCTAAAATACCATAAACATACAACTATAGAATATCATGCAACATACATATAATTGCCCTGGTCTCCCCCACGTGGTCTTTATCTGGAATGTCATGGACTCCCCCATGGTGATAGCCAACTGCCTCAGTGCAATTAACTTAAAAATCAGAACGATGTGCATTATAGTAAATAACTTCTAGTTTCTTATAAAAAAATCCATCATTTTGACTTCCATTTAATTTAGATATACTCATTTCAAGACGGTCTGATAATTAGTATTTCTACTATTAAAGTTAATCAATTTTTAAACCCAATATGTTTTATTGTAATAACAAATACACACAAAAAACTTAAAGTTGAAACATGATATAAGTTGCAAATGTGTATTGATCTGAAATCATTTGAGTACGCTAATTAGCCAAACCACAAATCAGGGACCTCAATCACAACCAGGAAGACAAGAAGAGTAGAATGTGAAATTGAGAACTATGTTGCTGCTGGATTATTAAAGGCTTAAATACAAAGAGTTTGAATACAAGAAGAGTATAATGTGAAATTGTGAATCATTTTTGCGGGACTATAAGAAGATCGATTAGGATTGAAATCTTGTATGAATTGTTTGAATACAATTACCTTGGATTTGAATCATTTTAATCATTACTTTTATTTTCAAGCGTATCATCCTCAGAATAGGGAAATGAATTTCCTTCAAGTCACTACTTGCAAATTTTAATTCAAGCTTCCTAGTGTCGAGTTCTAATTTCCTGAACGAATAAGTGAACTTGATTAACCTAAACAAGGATTTGGGCTAATAGAATACTATTAAACACAGATAAAAATGTGGGGCCCTTAGTAGAGGATGGACCCAGTTCAAGGGAACTTCTTAAACACCCTTTAGGTTGGCCTTCGGGAGCTCACTGTAGTTTGATGTGGTTTGACATATATGGGTGAGAATTTAGGTTTGGGAAAGTGTAGTAGCTATAAGTGTATGGATGAACAAGGGCGACGTGAAGATTACAGTGTATCCTGGATAGGAGGGTGGTGAGGGGATTGATGTGGAAATTTGTTTTACTTCATCACAACATATGATAGATATTTAATGCGATGAGAAATTCATAATTGCTATAAGTATTAAATGATATGATAAGTAAGAATGTCAAATATTCACGAATGAAATTTCCATGTTAGATGTGGCCTGTTGGATCCTTTGAAGTTGTTCCCATTTTCGAATCACCAACCGACAGTTTACTGCTTCTCTTGTTGTCAATTTCGTTTAATTTTTTTAAGTTGTAATTTACTTGAGAGTAAAATACAAAGATAGTTCTATGGTTTGGTGAACATCCCGATTTTCACGGCCAGAAAAGACCGATTTTGTTTATACTTTATAAAAATCAAAGTATCTCTTTCAATAAAAATGTTGTGGAATTTGTTCTCAGAAAAACATGATAATTTCATTATCAGAACATTTCCGAAGAAATGTATTTTTATTCCTTTTAAAAAATTTGGGATGTCATCGTCAATACAGAAACATAAGCATAAACACAACTTACATTCATTTACACTAGTGATCTATATCTCCTTAATCTCTCAGTGTGATGTAACTTCACATCGCCATCTGTGATACAAGTAAACTGAGTGGGTCGGGTTAGGAAACCTGGTGAGTACATAGGGTTTTCAACCCACAATAATATAGTTATTATGTTTAATCATCAAACAATTAATCCAATTACCCATCCCTATTATCTTCTTTATTCCTAAGTACCTTCCCTAAGGATTAATCCTAAGGGTCGTCTCCTACATTGTGACATCCCCAAAATCACGGCCAGAAAAGACCGATTTTGTTTATGCTTTATAAAAATCAGAGTACTTCATTTTATAAAAAGGTTGCGGAATTTGTTCCCAGAAAAACATGGTAAATACGTTATTAAAACATTTTCGAAGAAACGTATTTATTTCATTTTAAAACATTTGGGATGTCATCGTTAATACAGGAACATAAGCATAAACAGAACTTACAATTATTCACACTAGTGGTCTACATCTCTTTAAATCTCTCAGTGTAATGTCACTTCATATCAACACCTGTGGTATAAATAAACTGAGTGGGTTAGGTTGGGAAACCTAGTGAGCACATAGGGATTTCAATCCCACAATGTTATACCATATATATAGTTTAAAATTCACAAAATATACAATTTCACCATACATATATATAAACAACTCTTATCCCACCCCGTCGATCCTCGCAACGAGGCTATCCATACTCTCGGACCTAAGATTAGTCGTTTTACCTACTCCATACTCTCGGATCAGAAATGAACGAATTTACCAAATCCATACTCTCGGACTAGGGACGAATGACTAATCCATACTCTCGGATTAAAGATGAATGATTATGCCTAATCCATACTCTCGGACTAGGGACAATAGCTAATCCATACTCTCGGATTAACGACGAATGATTATGCCTAATCCATATTCTCGGACTAGGGACAATGACTATGTCTAATCCATACTCCCGGATAAGTGACATATACTAACTTCTATTCTCTGAGTTTAACTCACTTGTACTCGTAAGAATATACTACCCAATATTCCTCATATTTAATTTAGGTCTACTCTTTATCCTAAATTATCAAATATAATCAGGTATGTTCTTTAACACGAATTTCAAGCAACATCAATTAACTCGCATATAAACATATAATTAATACTTCAATCAATATTTGTATTAAAATCATGTTCATGAAAGGGACTATGCACTCACCTGAGAAGGTGGTGACTCGGTACTCGGACAGCGCTTCGTTTACTTTAAAATAATTTCCTTCGACGAAACCTAGTATTATCACCAATAGATTTTAGTCTATTATTCGCCGAGACTAATTAATAGTCTAGCTATTATTACTATTATATAAGCGTTAAAAAATACTTATATAACCCATAATAATAGCCCAAGTATTTATTATATGCTCTTAATAACGTTAATATAATTAAATAAAAAACTATATTAAAAATAGCGTAGGCGTAGCTCACTTACAGCGGGTTTTATAGAAAACCAGGCTTTGCTTGGAGCAGCGTTTCCGAGCCGAAAAGCTCTTCTTCTCGGAGCCGTCGAGCACTCCGGGGCTTCCGCCTCGTGCTAGGGAGGTTCCCTAGGCTTTTCGGGGGATTTCGGGGCTAGAGAGAGGTTCTAGAGAGAGAGTAAAGAGAAGAAAGAATGGGAAATGTGTGAAGAAAATGAGGGTGGGAGAGGTGGTATTTATAGGGTGAAAATGGCTGAACTTGGTGCCACATGTCACCATCTAGTGGCAAGACTTGGGGAGAAAGCAATGGCCAAGATTGTGCCACATCACCCATTTTCGCACAACACACTTCCGACTTCTAAAATCCGTAACTTTCACATACGACCTCCGTTTTTGACGTTCTTTATATCCACGCGTAGGTAAAAATAATATCTACAACTTTCATTTTGACTCCGTCAGCTAATTCTCGACCGATCTTAATTTTAACAGTACGAGGCGTTTAGACTGTTAAATGACCGCGAAGAATTCGTAACTCCTTCATACGGACTCCGTTTTCGTCTGTCTTTTTACCATTGAGTTCCTATTAATGAGATCTTCAACTCTCATTTATTTCACGTAAGCCAAAAACCGCTCGAACTAAAATTCGAGTTTCGGGCTGTACACTGCTAAGCCGAATCTTAGAAAAATCATAACTTCCTCATACGAAGTCAGATTTGGGCGTTCTTTTTATCGACGCTCTTAGTTTAACATATTCTACGACTATTGTTTAGATTGCTAAGGCTAAAAAGTCTTCTATCGTAAATTCACTATTTACGTCTTCCGGTGCTGTGCCGGTTTTGCCGTAAAACTTCGGCGGGCCATAACTTCTTCGTTATAACTCGGATTTCGGCGTTCTTTATATGTACGGAAACCTTGTGACATATTCTAAAACTTGGTTAAGACTATTCATTCTAAATAATCTTTTGTAGAAAAGTCATTTTTGACCCCTATTGCCTCTAAATTGACTAGCCCGGATTTGCGGGCGTTACAATTATCTCCCCCTTAGGATGATTACGTCCCGGAATCATCAACGAAACAAGGATCGTATAATGACTCCATACGTCATCTCTTCATCCTAGGTAATAATTATAACTTCTTTATTCCTTCAAGTCTATCTCTTAGACTTATTGACTATAAGCAATACTTGATCGTGCACCTGCTCTCTACCTCATATTAGACTCCAAATTATGACCTATCATCATGTGATGTACGTTTAGACTTAGGTCTCTTAAATTCTAAAACAGACTAAGCCTTCCTTCATGTTCTAATGTGATATAATCATACTTTAACATGTAGCATTTCTAGCTACCAACGAGCGCGATACTTCTATTGATCACTTTGATTTTTAATCGTTTGGTTTAAGTCGGACGCTATATCAAACTTGGTTCTCTGAACCACGTAACCTACTCATCGTAGTCGGACTCAAGGTGATATGACCACTAGGGTCGGGATAACAACAATCTTCTTAGTCATTACCGAAACAATGGTAACGGCATACTTGAATAAAACGAAATCAATTACTGGCTTCTTGGTAACCTTGTGACTTCCCTGATCCAAGTGTGAGTCATGTGCTTCCGGTAGTATAGGCCTCTACTACCATTCACACCTACTCATACTCGTCCCAAGTATTGTCCCGCAGTTTTTTCCAAGTCACCATACAAGAAAACCATACAACAACTTAACACATCAGATAACAAAACAAAGGTTTTATATTATTTCTTGAAACTGTTACATAGGTGTTCAAGTTCACCCTAGACTATGCCTCTAACGGGCTACATTGTGAGGTACTATCTACACGATTACTCCATAACTCGATCCTCGGATGTCAAGCCTTCACTCTTGAATCCTTGCATTATCATCTGCTTCGTCAAGGATCATTTGAAATGCTCTCGCCTTTGGCTTTGGTGGCACATTTGGCTTTGTAGCCCCTTCTCTCTTTGGGCAGTCTTGTTTGAAGTGTCCTTCTTCTCCACACTTAAAGCAGACTTCTCTCTTGGTTGTGCATTCGCTGGCGTAATGACCAGTCTTCCCGCATTTAAAGCATGTCGTATATTTAGAGCATTTCCCGATGTGCTTCTTTCTACACTTGTCACACCATTGCGTTCCTTCTTCAAACTTCGAGAATTTTCTCTTCTCGCTGGACCTTGAAGATCCTTCAAACTTTCTCTTCTCGCCAACCTCCATCTTGCTGGAGGCTCTTCCCTTGATCATATCTTCGACAGACTTGGCAGCCCAGATAGCTGCCTCTAGAGTAGGTGCTTGACGCACTGGCACCGCGTACTCCCATGGAAGTCCTTTTGCGTACTTGTCGATTTTCGTCAGCTCATCCGGAACAAGACGCAAGGCGAACTCCATCTTCTCTGTGAAGTTGTTGGTGTATTCATCGATTGACATGCTTCCCTTCTTCAGGGTTAGAAACTGGTTCTCTAGCTCAAGCAGGTTTTGAGTTGAGCAGTACTTTCGTTTGAATTGCACCAGAAATTCTGCCCATGTCAGTTGCAGGGGCTCATTAGGGCTCAGACTCTTCCCCAAGGTATTCCACCACCATACAGCGCCTCCTCGAAACTGACGCACTGCAAATGTGGTATGTAGCTTCCCTCTACAACCGCATGTCATGAAGGCTAACTCCATCTCCGAGATCCAATCCATGACCCCGATCGGATCCTCCTTTCCAGTGAAAGTCGATGGCTTGCAAGTCAGAAAATCCTTGTAGTTGCATCCATTCCTCTCGACCTCGTCATCTTGGTTGTTTTGTCGAACTATTGGTGGGTTGACTTGACCAACAGTCCCACTGTAGTTTCCTTCCTCAGTCTGCCCTTCGTTCAACTCGGGCTGTTCGATCTGAATAGTGGCTTCCTCACGATTTTGCTGGAGCAAACGTCTAGTTTCCTCCATTTGACGATCCAACATCGCTTGGATCATCGCTTGCACTCCGGCCATTGTGACTGACTCAGGGGCAGCTTCCATCACCGGTATTTGCTCAATCACTGGGGGTTGGTTTTTGTTCCCATTTGCATTCACGTTTCCGCTACGGGCTCTTGCCATCTTGATCTATACACCAAATAAGGTGAATCTAGATCTTTACTTAAGATTGACGGTTAAATCATCCTTATCACTCCGAAACGTTTATATGCTAGTTCTAATATCGTAGTCGTACGTTTAGAATCCTAAACACATAAGGTTTCCAGATCCGGTCGGCAACAGACCATAGATCCGAACAACTAACAGCATATCAGGCACAAGTATTTAGCACATAAAAGCATTTTAGGCATAATTCCTAAAATAAGCTAGTGCTCACACCTCACAATCATCGCTTAGCATTCTAAGTTTAAGTCTAGAAATAAATCCATATTCCTAGTTCGCTTAAACTAATGCTCTGATACCAACTGTGACATCCCCAAAATCACGGCCAGAAAAGACCGATTTTGTTTATGCTTTATAAAAACCAGAGTACTTCATTTTATAAAAAGGTTGCGGAATTTGTTCCCAGAAAAACATGGTAAATACGTTATTAAAACATTTTCGAAGAAACGTATTTATTTCATTTTAAAACATTTGGGATGTCATCGTTAATACAGGAACATAAGCATAAACAGAACTTACAATTATTCACACTAGTGGTCTACATCTCTTTAAATCTCTCAGTGTAATGTCACTTCATATCAACACCTGTGGTATAAATAAACTGAGTGGGTCAGGTTGGGAAACCTGGTGAGCACATAGGGATTTCAATCCCACAATGTTATACCATATATATAGTTTAAAATTCACAAAATATACAATTTCACCATACATATATATAAACAACTCTTATCCCACCCCGTCGATCCTCGCAACGAGGCTATCCATACTCTCGGACCTAAGATTAGTCGTTTTACCTACTCCATACTCTCGGATCAGAAATGAACGAATTTACCAAATCCATACTCTCGGACTAGGGACGAATGACTAATCCATACTCTCGGATTAAAGATGAATGATTATGCCTAATCCATACTCTCGGACTAGGGACAATAGCTAATCCATACTCTCGGATTAACGACGAATGATTATGCCTAATCCATATTCTCGGACTAAGGACAATGACTATGTCTAATCCATACTCCCGGATAAGTGACATATACTAACTTCTATTCTCTGAGTTTAACTCACTTGTACTCGTAAGAATATACTACCCAATATTCCTCATATTTAATTTAGGTCTACTCTTTATCCTAAATTATCAAATATAATCAGGTATGTTCTTTAACACGAATTTCAAGCAACATCAATTAACTCGCACATAAACATATAATTAATACTTCAATCAATATTTGTATTAAAATCATGTTCATGAAAGGGACTATGCACTCACCTGAGAAGGTGGTGACTCGGTACTCGGACAGCGCTTCGTTTATTTTAAAATAATTTCCTTCGACGAAACCTAGTATTATCACCAATAGATTTTAGTCTATTATTCGCCGAGACTAATTAATAGTCTAGCTATTATTACTATTATATAAGCGTTAAAAAATACTTATATAACCCATAATAATAGCCCAAGTATTTACTATATGCTCTTAATAACGTTAATATAATTAAATAAAAAACTATATTAAAAATAGCGTAGGCGTAGCTCACTTACAGCGGGTTTTATAGAAAACCAGGCTTTGCTTGGAGCAGCGTTTCCGAGCCGAAAATCTCTTCTTCTCGGAGCCGTCGAGCACTCCGGGGCTTCCGCCTCGTGCTAGGGAGGTTCCCTAGGCTTTTCGGGGGATTTTGGGGCTAGAGAGAGGTTCTAGAGAGAGAGTAAAGAGAAGAAAGAATGGGAAATGTGTGAAGAAAATGAGGGTGGGAGAGGTGGTATTTATAGGGTGAAAATGGCTGAACTTGGTGCCACATGTCACCATCTAGTGGCAAGACTTGGGGAGAAAGCAATGGCCAAGATTGTGCCACATCACCCATTTTCGCACAACACACTTCCGACTTCTAAAATCCGTAACTTTCACATACGACCTCCGTTTTTGACGTTCTTTATATCCACGCGTAGGTAAAAATAATATCTACAACTTTAATTTTGACTCCGTCAGCTAATTCTCGACCGATCTTAATTTTAACAGTACGAGGCGTTTAGACTGTTAAATGACCGCGAAGAATTCGTAACTCCTTCATACGGACTCCGTTTTCGTCTGTCTTTTTACCGTTGAGTTCCTATTAATGAGATCTTCAACTCTCATTTATTTCACGTAAGCCAAAAACCACTCGAACTAAAATTCGAGTTTCGGGCTGTACACTGCTAAGCCGAATCTTAGAAAAATCATAACTTCCTCATACGAAGTCAGATTTGGGCGTTCTTTTTATCGACGCTCTTAGTTTAACATATTCTACGACTATTGTTTAGATTGCTAAGGCTAAAAAGTCTTCTATCGTAAATTCACTATTTACGTCTTCCGGTGCTGTGCCGGTTTTGCCGTAAAACTTCGGCGGGCCATAACTTCTTCGTTATAACTCGGATTTCGGCGTTCTTTATATGTATGGAAACCTTGTGACATATTCTAAAACTTGGTTAAGACTATTCATTCTAAATAATCTTTTGTCGAAAAGTCATTTTTGACCCCTATTGCCTCTAAATTGACTAGCCCGGATCTGCGGGCGTTACATACATCATATTTGCCTCTCATCTCCTTACATCACATTTCCTTATATGTTTGTTCCTAAGGACTCTCCCTAAGGATCATCGACTACATCACATAGATAGTATTGATTCAAGGATTACTCCCTCAATACATGCCCAACAAGGGTTAGGGTATCATCGCATGAATACGTAGTTACAACATCGCCTTAACTCGTAATTCATAGTAAGAGGTCAGAGTATCATTGCATGAATACATAGTTACAACATCACATGAACTCGTAATTCGTCACCTACAGGTTATGAGCCTGCTGGTGTTTCCACGGGGTTGTCTATAATAGCCCGTGGTCGCCATCTATACTCTTGTAGATGACTACATCTCCAAATTATCGGACAAGGTTATAGTATCTTTCATCCTAAATCATTGATTTATCATCACCTATCTATCCTCACCTAATTATCATCACCTATCTCTCATCATTTTATTGCATCACACATCAACTATTTCATCTATCCATGTTTTATCCCAACATATTTGAAGATATAAAATAAATATATAGTTTAAATCATTTAAAACATTTATATAAAATCATTCATCCAACATAGACAGCAAGTATCCAGATAATATGCACACTTGACACGTAATTTATATAAAATACTTCATATCTCGATCCTTAGTGGAGACTCCAAATTATGACCTACAAGTCACAATCTCGATCCTTAGTAGAGAGTCCTTCTTCTTCTTAATAAACTTAAGATAAGTTCTTTTATTACTACAGTGGATTGATGTGTCATATTCTAATGACCTATCATCGTAGGTTGCAATGCTGAGACTCAGGTCTCTTAGAGTGAAATTCCAGAACAGACTATACCTTCCTTCATGTTCTAATGTGATATAATCGCATCTTAGAATGTAGTATTCCTAGCTACAAGCAACTGTCGAGACACCTTTATTGATCACTTTGATTGTCTTTCCCTTCTAGCTTCGATCTGAAGTTAGATGCTACATCGGACTTGGTTCTCTGAACCATCTAACATACTCTTCTTAGTCGGACTCAATTTGATATGACCACTAGGGTCGGAATAACAATCGTCTTCTTAGTCATTACCGAAACAGTAGTAATGACATACTTGAATAAAACGGATTTAATTACTAGCTTCTTGGTAACCTTGTGACTTTCCCTGATCCAAGCGTGAGTCATGTGCTTCCGGTAGTATATGCATCTACTACCTTTCACACCTACTCATACTCGTCACAAGTAATGTCTCACAGTTTTCCAATTAACCATAAAAAAATCACATAACAAATTGACACATCAAATAACAAAACGAAGGTTTTATATTATTCCTTGAAACGATTACATAGGTGTTCAAGTTCAACCTATACTATGCCTCTAATAGGCTACACCTCTTGATACTATCCGCTTAGCTTCTTCATAACTTGATCCTCGGATATCCATCCTCACTCTTGATTCCATGCATTTCCATCTACTTCATCAAGGATCATTTGGAATGCTCTTGCTTTTGGCTTTAGCGGCGCATTTTGCCTTGCAGCTTCGTTCTTCTTTGGACAATTCTTCGAAATATGTCCATCATTTCTACATTCGTAGCACTTCTTGGTGTCTAATGTACAATCTCTATAATAGTGATCGGTCTTACCACACTTATAGCACGTCACTTCTCCATCGCATCTTCCGAAGTGATTTGTTTTGCACTTCTCACACCATCTTGCTTCACCTCCTCCTCCTCCAGAGTTTGGGAATTTTCTCTCCTTGTTGGACCATGAAGATACTTCATGCTTCCTTTTCTCACCAACTTCAGCTCTCTCCAGACCCTTTTCTCTTATCTAGGTCTCGACATTCTTAGCAACCCAAATGACGGCTTTCGGAGTGGTTGCTTGCTTGACCATTGGACCAAAGTCCGCTGGTAATCCGTAGGCAAACTTGTTGATCTTGGAGAGCTCATTTGGAACTAGATAAGGAACGAGCTTCATCTTCTCCGTAAAACTTGCAGCATACTCGGTCACACTCATCCTCCCTTTCTTCAGATTCTTGAATTCATTGTTGATCTCCAGAAGATCCTGCTCGGAGCAATACTACATCTTTAATTGCACTAGGAAATATTCCCATGACATCTTGCTTGCTTCTCCCTTGGGCATCGTGTTAGCTAGTAGCTTCCACCAGCTCAGTACTCCATACTTTAACACAGGGACCGCACGGGTGGTCTTTTGTTGGTTGCTACACTCGTAACTCTCAAACATTGTCTCTCTCTCGGAGATCTAGTCCATAACTTCCATCGGTGATGGGCTTCCAGAAAGACTCGAGGGTTTGGATGCCATGAAATCCTTGTACTTGAATCTGCGTTCATCATTTCCTCCATCCTGATTGTTTCGTCTAACTATCGGTGGGTTGTCTTAACCAACCGTCCCACGGTAGTTCCCTCCTTCTGACTGCCCATCATTTAGCTCAAGCTGTTCAATAGGCATCGTTAGTTCCTCTCGATATTGTTAAAGTAAATGCCTTGTTTCCTCCATATGATGATCCAACATCATTTGGATCATCGCTTGTACCCCGACCATGGTGATTGGCTCAGGTGCAGTTACTATAACATGTATTTGTTCAATCACTAGGGGTTGTTGATTCCTATTTCCATTCGTGTTCCCGGATCCACTTCGGGCTCTTTCCATTTCGATCTATACACTAAATCAGATGGTCGGTGTGTAATGAAGAGAATTAATATAGGAAAGATTTTATCTATGTAACCCCCGTAGATCCGGGCTAGTAACTTTAGAGGCAATGAGCATCAAAAATGACTTTTTGATAGAACATTATTTAGAATAAATAATCTTAACCAAGTTATAGTATATGTCACAAAGGTTCTGTACATATAAAGAACGCTAAAATCCAAGTTATAACGAAGAAGTTATGACCCGTCGAAGTTTTACGGCAAAACCGGTGTGACATCGGTTATCGTAAAAAAAGTGAATTTACGACAAAGTACTTTCTACCCTTAGCGATTTAGACAAAAGTCGTAGTATATGTTAAACTGAGAGCGTGCATAAAAAGAACGTCCAAATCTAACTTCGTATGAGGTGGTTATGTTTTTCTAAGATTTAGCATAGTAGTGCACAACCCGAAATTCGAATTTTAGATCGGTCGATTTTCAGCCAAAATAATCTAAACGATAAATGAATATATCATTAATAGGAGTTAAACGATAAAAAGACAGATGAAAACGGAGCTTGTATGCGAAAGATGTGGACGAAACTTAGTCTCTACTCTTCGAGCGCGGCGAATTCGATACAATTTTGTGATTCTGAGATAGAATGAGAATTAGCCAACGGTGTCTAAATGAAAGTTGTAGTCTCATAAATACCAACACGTGGATATAAATAACGTCGAAAACGAAGCTCGTATGCGAAAGATATGGACAAAACTTAGTCTCTACTTTTCGAGCGCGACGAATTCGAATACAGTTTTGTAATCTAAGATACAATAAGAATTAGCCGACGGGGTCTAAATAAAAGTTGTAGTACTCGTAAATACCAATGCGTGGATATAAGTAACGTAGAAAATAGAGCTCGTATACGGAATACATGGACGAAGCTTAGAGACTACTCTACGATAAAATCCCTATAAATAAAGGATGAATCCTTCATATTTTCTTCACACCATAACATCTCTTTCTCTCTCTAACTTCTCTCTAGCCTCCCTAAACCCCTCCCAAATCTAGTGAACCACCCTAGCACGATAAGGAAACCCCGGAGCGCCCAAAGGCCCCGAGAAGAAGAACTTTTGGCTCGGAAACACTGCTCTAGCGAAGCCGGGTATTTTTAATAAAAACCCGATGTAGGTGAGCTACGCCTACACTATTTCTAATATAGCTTTTATTTAAAATATAGTAATGTTATTAGGACCTTATAATAATTATTTGGGCTAATATTATGAGTTATATAAGTGTCGTTATAATATCTATTTAACCACTCGCGGTACGGGGAATCTAATTTATAGGGCCACATAAGGTTGTTAGATTTTAGAAGTGTTATATGCCAAACTGGTTCTGCTCTCCGGTGTTTTATGTCTAGCCCCTATCTGTACATAGTGGTTGGAAAATATTATTTAAATGCTTATAATAATAATAATGCTAAGACTAATAATTAGTCACGGTAAATATTAGACTAAAATCTAGTTGTATAATACTAGGTTTTGTCGAAGGAAATTATATTGTTAAGAAACGAAGCGTTGTCCGAGTTTGGAATCATCACTTTAACAAGTGAGTGCATAGTTACTTTCATCTTACACATAGATATGAAGTATTTAATATAAATTACGTGTTGTGAGTGCATAGTTACTTTCATCTTGCACATAGATATAAAGTATTTTATATAAATTACGTGTCATGTGGGCATATTATCTGGATACTTGCTGTCTATGCTGGATGAGTGATTGTATACATGTTTTAAATGATTTAAACTATATGTTTATTTTATATCTACAAATATGTTGGGATAAAACATGGGTAGATTAAATAGTTGATGTGTGATGAAATATAATGATGAGAGATAGGTGATGATAATTAGTTGAGGATAAATAGGTGATGATGAATCGGTGATGTAGGATGAAAGATACTATAACCTTGTCCGACAATTTAGAGATGTAGTCATCTACCATAGTATAGATGGCGAGCACAGACTATTATAGACAACCCCATGGAAACACCAACAGGCTCATAACCTGTAGGTGATGAATTACGAGTTCAAGCTATGTTGTAACTACATATTCATGAAATGATACTCTAACCCGTTACTATGAATTACGAGTTCAGGCGATGTTGTAACTACGTATTCATGCAATGATGCCCTAACCCTTGTTGGGCACGTATTAAGGGAGTAATCCCTGAATCAATATTGTCTATGCGATGTAGGCGATGATCCTTAGGGAGAGTCTTTAGGAACAAACATATAAGGAAATGTGATGTAAGGAGATGAGAGGTAAATATGATGTAGGAGACGACCCTTAGGATAAATCCTTAGGGAATGTACTTATGAATAAAGAAGATAATAGGGATGGGTAATTGGGATAATTGTTTGATGATTAAACATAATAATTATATTATTGTGGGTTGAAAACCCTATGTACTCACCAGGTTTCCCAACCCGACCCACTCAGTTTATTTTGTATCACAGGTGACAATGTGAAGTTACATTACACTGAAAGATTAAGGAGATATAGATCACTAGTGTAAATGAATGTAAGTTCTATTTATGCTTATGTTTTTGTATTGACGATGACATCCCAAATGTTTTAAAATGAATAAAAATACATTTCTTCGGAAATGCTATTGATAATGAAATTATCATGTTTTTTTTCTAGGAACAAATTCCGCAACATTTTTATTAAAAGATATACTCTGATTTTTATAAAAGATAAATCGGTCTTTTCTGGCCGTGAAAATGGGGATGTCACATAAACTTTATACTTGAATCAAAACAATAGTCATGCCATGCTCTAAGTATGCACACTATGTTTGTCCAAACAATAGTTATGCATACACCAAGTTTGCACACTATGTTTGTCTTTGATCCTTACTTTGTGGATTAGATCAATTGAACATAATTCCAATGATTCTCATTTCACAATCCCAAATCCTTACCATAAACTTATATGCATTGATCCTCTCGTCATGACTATTCACAAAGTCACAAAGACTTGTCAACAGACATTACATAGTATTCCAATGGAGATCAATTCCATGGAAACGAAGTCTCATATTCAAAGTACATTCCTTTAAACATCCTTCTTGCATTAGGTTTTCTAATCCTACACAGATTGAATAACTTCCACCTATAAAGACATTTCCATATTGCCATTTTAACTATCACTTCTGAACAAGAGTTGCCTCTTTTCATAATATGTCAATATGGTCCTTCAAAAATTTACACCATACTTCCAATTGTCCATGATTAACCAATATTTGGTAATCCTCAGATTATCCTCAACAATTGCTTAATTATGTTAGTCATATCGAATTCTAGACCTTTACCCTCTTAATGCCCTAGGCATTTGGAAAATTTACAAAGGATAAATATTATAACACATGTAATCGATCATATATCTGAAGCATATGGGACACGATTCATGATGTCTCACATAAAGACATGATCCTAGACCAGTCTTTTGCTACAATATTTTTTATTTGCCATGTTTTCATAATTCGACTATGAAGTGGGATGCCGTAATCATAATCGAATTTTGAGAATGCAATATATATAGAATTTCCTTATGTTGAACCATTTCAACATAAAATTCATATATCCTTGACTAAAGATGATTAAAATCTCGCAATCTAATCTTTTAGATTTGAAATGAAGTATGAATTCCTCTCCCTTAACTATAGCAAAACAACTTTTTCCAAACCTGCAACCTCACAAATTGAAACTTTTGTATTCTATAATTAACATTGCTTACTTGAAATACAAAACATAATAATCATGCTACCACTAACATTATAATTATTAGCATAACACTTATGCTCCCAATAGCTTTGACATGTATCCAGAAATCACCTGGACTTCTAGAAATCAATAAGTTATTGACTTTCTTACCAGAGTTTAGATTTTTTATACGAGATGCTTTGATAAGACTTTATCAAAATCACACACCTTTTCTTAAATAGCTCACATGTGTGTTTAAATTTTTTTAGAACTCTAAAAAGGGATGTCGTAATCATAGTCTCAATTGTTTATACCTTTTTCCATTTCTCAAAAGTCTATGTTAGTGTGCCGATTAGCCACACACGCTCCACTAACGAATTTTAGAATGAAAATGTCACAATTGCTATCTACTTAGTGAAAGCGTTTCCTCACCATCATTTTCATGAATCGGAGAGAAACCTTATGACACTTAGATTTTATGGTCTATGTGTTCTTATCCATGTGAATTTGTCAAAACCATAATCACAAGATAAGGTTAGTGATAAATCCAAACTCATATGGACTAAACTTGTGCAATCTTAACTTCTTGCCACTTGGCAGAACAAGACCTACCATTGCTTCCAGGTAGTTATGCAAACAACTGAGAACTTGTAGAACTCAGATGCATAGTCAACTTTAACTGGAATGGGCACAAAAATAAGAATATGTCAACACGATAGGTTACAAACCTCAAGTCGTGCGCTAGTGATAAACTACAGGTTTTATTCTTGATTAGTTCTTGAAACTCTTTCAAGATCTTTTAGACTCCCACTATCCTCTTGACATATAAGTCTCTCTTGCCAAGTACCATTCCTTGACAAGCAAATATTCTAGAGATAGTGTGGATTCTTATCAAGACAAACACTTCACACAATTGGCCTTAGGTTGTCTTTGTTTTATCCAAACCATCATATCTTACCAATTTCAAATGTACAAGAGTAGAACACGTTTTACTATTACATTTGACTAGTGTTATAAACCTTCTTTAAGATGTGTCACTCAAGTTACAGTCTTGGAGTATGACTCTAAGACTTGTTTTGAAATGAAGTATGACTCATCTTCTTGATTTAACCACTTCAACAGTTCATGACTCCTCTTCTTAGCCATAAGAATGCACTAAGATGTCCTTAGATGATGAATTGTGGTATGGTCTCACAATCATTAAGATGGTCATAAAACATGATACTAAAGTACTCTCCCATCTTTTCAGATTTTAGAAACTTTTATCTTTCTGCCTCATTCGTTCTGCCACACATTAAAAACTTTTCCAATGTTTCAAAATTATACTTAAACTTGTAACTGTAACCATATTTACTAAACTTAAGTAAATCATGACGAATAGTTTTACTTATCTTTGTGGTGGACTTGACCAGTGCACAAGACTGTGTACTGAATCCCTTAGTCCTTCACTTGACTCATATATACATGTAAACAATGAATTAGTCATAATTTTCCAAAGATGAAAATTCTCATTCATCATACAATACAACTTGCATGATTCCAAGTTTCGGTCCAATTGAAACTTGGGTGATGAGAGTCTTTCCGTATTTTGATAAATTTAGACACTACCACAAAAGAAAGAATCAAATCCATTTTCCAATATTGCTATCAATGGAATTATATAAACAACAATTTTTTCACAAATGCCATTGTAAGGAATTTTAAAATTAAAACTTTTTCCTTTTATTTTAAAAACTTGTAGAAAACTTATCCTTACAATGCAAATGCATATGAAAACTTGTTGTTATGTATTCCTAAGCAAAATATCATAACTCTTAAGTAACAGCTCAAAATTCTGATCACTGAATCATGCGATCGAAATCCATCTTCGCGATCAGAATCAGCATATTCTTCCTTTAAGCTTCCTCTTTTTCTTTGATTCTTAAAACATCAACATGTGACCTAGTCACATCATGTATAAGAATCTCAAATAGGAACTTAATAGAGTTAGATAGTGGTCTTTACCCGAAGTAGAGTCAAACTTTGACTTTTACCATCCTAGTGAACTTTCAGGTAAATAGGGCAGCTTCGCAACCAATTCTGCTTACTTTAGAAACAGAAACATATAGAGCCTTTGGGAATGGTACACGGGACAATCTCAAACTTAGCCTTTCTCTTTACCATTTGGTCAACCGAGTTGACTATGGCCGGTCTCTTTCCATTAGGAAGAGAAAGCTTTTCTGAATTTCCAATGTTACCATTGTTAATATCCATGGAAGTTTGGGAAGTCGATGTTCCAATAAAATTTTCTTTACCAGTGCTCCAAATCATTTCTGATTTAGCAACATCAAGAAAATAGGTAAGATCATTAAGGGTCATGTCATAGTCTGTTACATAGTAGTCCCAAAGGAACTCACTATGTGACTTAGGAAGTGATTGAAGAACCTAGTCAACGACCAACTTCCTCAAGACTTTGACACCCAACTCTCCCGACATGTCTATATATGACTTCATCTCCAAGATGTGAGCACACAAAGACTTTGTCTACCAATAGGGCTTTAGTGACCTTGAACTTATGGGTTAATGAGAATAATTGGAGGATGTGGAGGAAGTGAAGTATGATTTCCATGATCCAACCATGGGACATCATCTTCATTAGGAAATCTTGTTTCAAGAGATTTGGGAAGGTCATAGTTGTCTGAACCAGACATCTACAATGGGAGAAATTTTAGTTAGTTGATTTAAAATCCTTAATATAACACCTAATATGAAATATTAAGGCTAAGACCCAACGCAATATATTATAACTTGGAAGAGGGATGCCATAATCCAAGCTATAAAATATTTGAAGGTAGACGAATGACGATTCACCAATTTCCACCATGAAAAACGAAATAGGAATTACATTTTAATTGGTTTGAAACTCCTAAATCTTTTGAGATTCATTGAACTTTTCAATGGCATGTTTAAATCTCGATTGTGCCCTCTCAAGTTTGTGTTTGGGATTCCGAGGATCACAAACAAGGTGTGAATAACCATGCAAATTAACTTGGTACGCTCACCTAATCGGTGTGTCGGTTAACCACACATGCTCCACCGATTTATGATAAAACTTAAGCCACCCTTTGCCAACCTTGTTAAATCCAAGTTAGTGTGTCGGTTAACCACACACGCTCCACTAACGACTTAAGCAAGGTGCAAAGTGTAATTTCATGGGTTAGCACCAAATTCGCATTTTCCTAAACTAACTAAGATTAGGAATTTATAAAGGGTTTAGTTACTTTATATTTATCTTTATACTTATAATGAGAATTATAGTTCTAGTCCTACTCATTCGGCTAACGACCCTCCACCAGTCAAGGAACCGGTGGGTGAGAGTAGACACCCATTAAGCTACCATTTTATAGGCAACAACCTTATACCCGCCTTATAGACCGACTTTGTGAATGAGGTCTACTAACGATAAGACGGACTTGATCTTATACATACATACATACATATATATATATACACATATATATATATATATATATATATATATATATATATATATATATAAAAACTTATAATACTATAAAGTATAAGGGTTGAATTTTAACTTTGAAAACTCTAGGGTTTGGAATTAAAGTGTGTGTGAGACCTTACAAATTCCAAAACTTGAGGGCAAGTTTTGAAACTATTCAAAAACTTTTCATTTCTATAACATATGAGTTTAATATGACTTATAATGGCAAGACTCTTGGACATCCATAACTCGAGGACAAGTAATGGAGCACATAACACAATTTATTGGAAGAGACTCTTTAAGTTCATAACCTAAGACTCTTTAAAAATTCTTTTAAAGAAAAACTTTTGGTTTTCCATAACTTGAGTACAAGTTATATAATCCATTAAAGGACATTTAGATCATCTAATAGGCATACAAATATGTCAAGCAAAACTATGATCTAGATTAAACTCATATGAACAAGACAATTCAAATCAAACAAATTTTCATGTAATTAGCCTAACCATTAAACTAATACAAAACATGAATATATTGACAATTATCTTTGGAATTGGATTAGAATGATCATTACCTTATCAAAAACAGTTTTATAAGTTCAAAAACAGTTTAGTGTAATGATTCTATTCCAATTCCAACCTTGAAACTCGAAAATATGTTGTATGGGGGTCCAACTCGTCGAGTACATGAACCAACTCGATGAGTTGAATGATTTTAGGCACTTTTTAGGCATGGACTCGTCGAGTCAACTGTCCAAACAACAAAAAACTTCAATTTTTAGCCTTAAAAAGCAAGTAGCATCAAGTATAATTGAAAACAAGCCTATGCTATGATACCACTGATAGGTTTTGAGCATTCTAACACTTCGAGTTTTGAATCATCACTTTAACAAGTGAGTGCATAGTTACTTTCATCTTACACATAGATATGAAGTATTTAATATAAATTACGTGTTGTGAGTTCATAGTTACTTTCATCTTACACATAGATATGAAGTATTTTATATAAATTACGTGTCATGTGTGCATATTATCTGGATACTTGTTGTCTATGATGGATGAATGATTTTATACATGTTTTAAATGATTTAAACTATATATTTATTTTATATCTACAAATATGTTGGGATAAAACATGGGTAGATGAAATAGTTGATGTGTGATGAAATCAAATGATGAGAGATAGGTGATGATAATTAGGTGAGGATAGATAGGTGATGATGAATCGGTGATGTAGGATGAAAGATACTATAACCTTGTCCGACAATTTGGAAATGTAGTCATCTACCAGAGTACAGATGGCGACCACAAACTATTATAGAGAACCCCATGGAAACACCAACAAGCTCATAACCTGTAGGTGATGAATTACGAGTTCATGCGATGTTGTAACTATGTATTCATGCGATGATACTCTGACCCCTTACTATGAATTATGAGTTTAGGCGATGTTGTAACTACGTATTCATGCGATGATGCCCTAACCCTTGTTAGGAACGTATTGAGGGAGTAATCCCTGAATCAATATTGTCTATTCGATGTAGGCGATGATCCTTAGGGAGAGTCCTTAGGAACAAACATATAAGTAAATGTGATGTAAGGAGATGAGAGGTAAATATGATGTAGGAGACGACCCTTAGGATAAATCCTTAGGGAATGTACTTAGGAATAAAGAAGATGAAGGGGATGGGTAATTGGGTTAACTGTTTGATGATTAAACATAATAATTATATTATTGTGGGTTGAAAACCCTATGTACTCACCAGGTTCCCAACCTAACCCACTCAGTTTACTTGTATCACAGGTGACGATGTGAAGTTACATTACACTGAGAGATTAAGGAGATATAGATCACTAGTGTAAATGAATGTAAGTTCTGTTTATGCTTATTTTTCTGTATTGACGATGACATCCCAAATATTTTAAAAGGAATAAAAATACATTTCCTCGGAAATGCTCTGATAATGAAATTATCGGTCTTTTCTGGCCGTGAAAATGGGGATGTCACACAATATATTTTCATATATTCAAACTCACATGAAAATGAACTAGAAAGATCATTCCCGACATCTATTCATAATGACCGACATCGATCGATCTCTGAAGATCTTCTAAAATAATTTCCAGCAAATCTTCTCGTCGTCTCAGGCAGAAGGCGGTGTTGAAATGACTAAAGTGTGAGGTTGGAAGGCTCTAGGTGCATTAGATTGACTTGTAGTAGATATGTGGGGTGGATGGTGGTTAATGTAGGTCTCTGACAAGAGAAAATGGATAAAGAATAGACTAGATTGTCTTGGATGATTTATGAAATATAAGAAAATGGACACATAATAGAATTTTTGATCAATATAGAATTTTTGAAATATAAGTTAGGGTTTAATCAAGGGTAAATTACACTATTGGTCCCTCGTGTGCATACCAGAAAGCGTGTTTAGTCCTTATTTTCAAAAATTAACTCAGATCGTCCCTCGTATCATTGAAAGGTGCACGTTACATCCCTCGCACACATAAAATGACTATCTTGCCATTTTCTTTTTCTTTTTCGTTTATTTTTTAATTGTTTGTAACTTATCTATTATTTTTTTTTATAATTATTATTTTTAAAAAGGAAACATCCCTTAAAAAGGAGTTCAAACCCTTTTGGCCATCAACCACCTCCAACTATGGTCACTTCTGGCTACCATCCACCTTCGGCCACCCTGACCTCCGACCACCATCCACTGCCACCTGAAACCACCGCTTCTCTCTCTCTCTCTCTCTCTCTCTCTCTCTTCCTTATCCCATTTTTAAACTCCAACATATCCCCTCCCTGTTAATTATTACCATTCATTGCACCAACCTCCATAAAAAACGATCACCGGGACCATCACCTACCCTACCATATCTGCTAATCTTTACCTGATCAGACTTGTAACCCAAAAGAAAGAAAAAAAGAAGAAAGTTGAAGAGGAATCTATGATTGAGAGATATAGGGTCGAAAGATGGGGGACATAAAACCATACTCCTACGATCGAATAAGAGAAGGTGCAAGTGAAACCTACACTATTCATCACCTTCTCCACCTTACACTAGAAATCATCCAACCACCACCCCTACATCGACATTGACTCCGAATGTGGAGATCGATGATCTCTATATCTCAACCACTCATTTCATCCACGACGAAGGCATAAATCGATCTTTATATGTATGTCGAAACACACAGAGATTGATGACATCTATCAAAACCCTAGCTGACACCGATGTTAGGGTACATGTGATGAAGCCTTAGCTGACGGAGATCAAAGATCGAAGACTAAATCACAGGTGGAGGCATCGATTTTAGACGGTTCAAAACCACTTACGCCGGAAAAGATGATGGCTGGAGTGCGATGTGTGTAAAACGGCGGTGGTTTCCATGAATGTGGTCGGAGTGTAAAATGACGGTGGTATCTACTGACGATGGCTTAAGGATGAATGGTTTTAGGGTTTTTGAAGAGTTTAGAGAAGAGAGACAGTAAAGGGAAGGTACGGTGGGTGGAGAGATGTGGTTGTGTATGATATGGGACCACATCTTTTTTTCTTTGTTAATTAATAATAATGATAATAACATAAAATTAATTGGAAAAGATAAGCATACAGAGTATTATGGTCATTTCAGATAAGACAAGGACTAATATTGCAACAAAAATGTGTATAAGGGACGAAGCTTGCATTTTTTAAACAAATGAAGGACGGTCCGAATTAATTTTTTGAAAATAAGGATTAAACGTGCTTTTCAGCACCTGCACGAGGGACGATTGGTGTAATTTACCCTTTAATCGATTAGGTATTTTCGAACCTATATTGAATTGTATATACATTTTAACCGGTCACATGCGTAACTTATAAACCACAATGACGTCGTTTGAACTTTTCAAAAGATGAATAAAAATAAAGAATCTTATCAAACTAGGCCAAAACTATAATTTACCCATTTATTTATGGGATAATGACTTGATAGGGTAAGATACTCTTTGAAATGTACACATTTAGTCAGTATTCTTTTTTTTTTGTAAAATAAACCCTTATACTTTATTAATATGTACACATTAGGTCCTTTTCACAGGATTCTACAGGTTTTGCTAACGTGGAAGGGTTTATTTTACAAAAAATAAAAAGAATAAGGACTAAATGTGTACATTTCAAAAAGTATCTTACCCTATCAATTCATTTTCCATTTCTTTTATTTTTTTGAAATGAAACACCCAGGTGGCATCCACATATCCACAACGAGATTTTTCCAACTTTTATTCATCATGATAAAAAGGGAGAACCCCGATCTCCGACAACTCCTTTGTGTGTTCCTACACATCACTGGTAGTAAGGAGGAATGATGGCAAAAACAACAAGGTCGAAGGGGGAGGCAGGAGGAAGTAGAGACGGTAATTGGCGGCGAGGAGCTGCTCTGGTAGCCCCCTCATCGATTATTTCTTCTTTTTCTGGTAACATATCTCAAAGATGGAGGCAAAGAGAGACAGATCGGAGAAATACAACAAGTAAAGGGTGTTTGATTGTTGTTGTTCGACCGGAAGGAAGAGAGACGAGAAAAAGAAGGGTCGCTGCCCTTTACTTGTTGCTGGAGGATCACCCACCTCCGATGACTAAGCTAATTAATTGCTATTTAGTGCCACTTGTGCTTCCACATCAGCAAAACCTGTAGAATCCGGTGAAAAGGACCTAATGTGTACATATTAATAAAGTATAAGGGTTTATTTTACAAAAAAAAAAAAAAAAAAAAGAATAAAGAGTAAATGTGTACAATTCAAAAAGTATATTACCCTATCAAGTCATTTTCCCTAAAAGAAAATTCGTATATGACCGGTATATCGGGTATAGCCGGTCACAATGATTGCATTGTTACAAAAAATGAAGTATAAGGGTTTATTTTACAAGAAAAAAAGAATAAGGACTAAATATGTACATTTCAAAAAGTATATTACCCTATCAAGTCATTTTCCATTTATTTATTTTAGACAGGAAATCAAAAGTTACATGTGAAGCCCTAAGCTTTTTATAACTTGCTATATCTTTTTATAATAAATTTCACTAATGATCCCTATGATTTGGGGTAATTTGCGTGTTTGGTCCCTAACTTATTTTTTTTGTTCGGAAATTCCCTACAGTTTGTTTTTGTTACGGGCTTGGTACCTACTGTTTGTTTTTGTTACGCACTTGGATCATGACTTACCTAAAATGATTATAATTTAAATAGGAAAAAAATATGGGATAAGTAAGATAAGGTGATGAGGATGTGGTTGAGGGTGTATTTATTTAAATAAATTAAAAAATCAAGGGTAAAATAGTCTTTTTAGGTAAGAGAGGGATCAAACGCGTAACAAAAACAAACAGTAGGAACATTCCGAGTTAAAAAACAAGTTAGAGACCAATCGCATAAATTACCATAAACCATAAGAAGTAGGAACATTCCGAGTTAAAAAATAAGTTATGGATTAAACGTATAAATTAAGGAAGCATTTGTGTAATCTACTCATCTTTTTAAAGTAGTAAAATTTAGTAAATATCAACTTTTTCCCATGCATTTTTGTATTTTGTGGTTGGACTTGGACATATATTTTTCTAAAATTCACGATGCGTTAAACTGAGTTTGTTATTTAAATCATTATCTAAGTTTTGTTAATTTATTTTTTCTTATAGTTAAGGAAGTATTGTTTTAAATCTAAAATATATGTTAGTTCAATTTTAGAGATTCCAAAAATTTAAATCAAATAATTAACAATAAGTATAAGAATTTGGATTTATCTAGTTCAAGTTATATGACTTTCGAGTGGCTCAATCTTTAAATATAAGTTTAATGTTTTCTTTGGGAGATATTTAGTTTTCGAGTAAACTGTATTGTCTTTTTGTAAGTTTAAAATCATGATACGGATGGAAGATACATATGGAAGATACATATTTATCTCAACTCATCCAACTCATTTGTCATACCAGCTTTTTTCTCTCCATTCTTTTCTACTCTTTAATCCAACAACACATGCAAACTCATCTCTTATCCCTTCCAACTCATTCAATTTATTTAAAATTAATACAAGCAACTCATTCAATTTATTTAAAATTAATACAAGCTAATTAAAGCCTTACAAAACTAACTAAAAAAATAGAGTAAATTATACAAATGGTCCCTATGGTTTTGGTAATTTGCGCGTTTGGTCCTTAACTTATTTTTTAACTCGGAAAGTCCTTATTGTTTGTTTTTGTTACGGACGTGGTCCTTACTGTTTGTTTTTGTTACACACTTGGTCCATATCTTACCTAAAATGATTATTATTTAAATAGGAAAAAATGATGCGATAAATAAGATAGAGTGATGAAGATGAGGTTGAAGGTGTATTTATTTAAATAAATTAAAAAATCAATGGCAAAATAGTCTTTTTAGGTAAGAGAGTGACTAAACGCGTAACAAAAACAAACAATAAAGACACTCCGGATTAAAAAAATAAGTTAGGGATCAAACGTGTTAATTACCCTAAACCATATGGACCATTCATGTAATTTACTCAAAAAATATTAAAAACATACAAAGTGAATTAAAATCACATAAAATTATTTGGATATAATTATCTATTCTAATAAATGAAAATTTATTTTGCCACGTGTCAATCTCTTATAAGTTTTGACACTTGTCATTTTGTGGTATTTTTAAAATAAATAATATCCAAATATCAATTTCTATGTTTTTTTAATTATTAAATTTAAAAAGCCACATAATACATATAGTTATATAAGTAAGTATTAAATGTAATAAATATGATCATAAATTGCAATAAATATGTTTTTTTTTCTTATTTTAAAATTTAATTTTAAAAAATACTTAATTTTATATTTTAATATTTAATTTTTCTATTTAACTCATGTAATATATGAATCTCACACCTAATTTATGTATAAAATAAAACTATAAAAAACATCTAGACGATACCGGACTCATCCTCCTACCCGAAACTAATCATTCGAATTTAAATGTTTTAAAATAGACGAGTGACTCTCTCAAATGAGAGGTCATGGGTTCAAGTCTTACTAGGAGACATAGGTGGTGTTTAAGATTTAGTTAGGAGTAGGATATTTTGCTGTTAAAAAAAAAAAAAAAAAAAAAAACTATGAACTTAACCATCTTTATATCTAAATCTATGGATTGGTTCAAAATCTTTAATTCTCCATTAAAAAAAAAATACATATTATATGTGTTTCTAGTATTTTCCACGTGTTTATGACATTTTCCTCCATAAATATTTTTATGTACTTTGTATCTTTCTCCCTTCTAGATGTTTATAACTGAAAACGGGGTTTGATCTACATGTAGATTTCCTCATTGTTTTGATTTAAATATAACTTAAAAAAGTTGTTTTTTTTTAAAACAATTATTTGAGTTTATAGGGAGAATTTCATATATGCCCTTCTTAAACCTCAAAATATCATATTTGCCCAGCTTAATTTCTTAATATCATATTTACCCTTCATAAACATTCAAAATATCATATTTGCCCAAATCCTTTTTTATAATGTTTTTAATATTTTATAATCATTTTTTATAACTTAAAATTACTATAATAATTAAAAAATTTAACGATATTATCCTTACGTCTATGATAATGGAACGTGAACTTCTAAATTGTTGGAATGTCGTCCTCTTGACAAACAAAAATATTCATTTTCAACCCTCTCTATGGAATGTATATTTTGATTGTTTAGTTTTTTTTGTTGATTATGTTGTAGATGAAGAATATTTTAGATATTACCATTGATATTTTGATGTTTAAAAAGTACATATACGATATTTTGATATTTAAGAAGGGTATATATGATATTATGATGTTTAAAAAGGACATATATGATATTTTGAAATTTTATGAATGGTAAATATGATATTTAGAAATTTTATGAAGGGTAAATATGATATTTAGAAATTAAGTTGGGTAAATATGATATTTTGATGTTTAAGAAGGGCATATATGAAATTCTCCCGAGTTTATATTATATTTAACAAGAATTAATTTCCATGTCATATATCTATAATTTCAACAAATCACTAGGCTTAAATACAACTTATTAGTTACAACTAATAATAGAAAATACCAAAATATAAAATATATCAATAAATATGGTTATAAAATGATAACCATATTTGAAATGTGCGTTCAATAATCCACAGTATGTCGATGCTCTTATAAGTACAACGAGTGTCTGCATTGTTCATTTAAACGAAGAGAACAATTGGTGATTGTTGCTTTGCTATCAATGAGTTATACATCTGTAAAACGTGTATCAGAGTGCTTAATAAAGCCATTGCAGGACCTCTCACCGGAGGCAAAGCAGCCTTTGCACCTCACACCCCTCGAGCTGTTCGCCCTCAACGTCAACTACAGCCAAAAAGGTCTCCTCTTTCCAAAGCCACCACCATCGGAAAATCAAGATTTCTCCATAACCGCATACCTTGATGACCTCCGATACTCCCTCTCAGCCACCCTCGACCATTTCTACCTGCTCGCCGGCCGTTTGGCCACTAAAATAGAAGAAAACCCACCTTCATATGTCATCTACTTAGACTGTGAAAACAGCCCTGGCGTCAAGTTCATCTACGCAACGGTTGACGCTACCATATCAGACATCCTTCAGCCTGGCGACGTACCCGTGGTTGTTCGTTCGTTTTTTGATCTTAATAACGCCATTAGCTACGATGGCCACACGCTGCCATTGTTATCCATTCAAGTTACAGAGCTTGTCGATGGAATCTTTATCGGTGGATCCATCAACCATGTACTCGCGGATGCAGCCTCTTTCTGGCATTTCATGGGTGCTTGGAGTGAAATATTCAAATCCAAAGAAAAATCTTTTGTCTCAATCTCTCGACCTCCGGTATTAAAACGATGGGTCCTGCCTGGGTATGATCCTATTATCAGTCTCCCGTATACACACCACGATCAATTTATAGAAAGACTCGAAGCTCCACCACTTGTGGAAAGATTCTTCCACTTCTCCTCAGCCTCGGTCTCTAAACTCAAAGCAAAAGCAAACTCCGAATGCAATACTGATAAACTCTCAAGTTTACAAGCAGTGATCGCGCTTTTGTGGAGGTGCATTACCCGTGCCCGACGCCTATCAGACGACGATGAAACCAGCTCAAACTTGATGGTAGGTAACCGGCGGCGGATGGCCCCACCTTTGTCTAATGATTATTTTGGTAACCCAGTTGGTATGGTGAAGGGAACTGCAACAGTCAGGGAATTGATGACGAATGGGCTTGGTTGGGCGGCTTTCCGGTTACATGAAGCGGTGATGAATTACACTGATACAACAGTTAAGGAAAACATTGAGTCATGGATTAAAAACCCGTTCATATTTAAACGAAGTAAGATGAACGCTAAAAACCACATTATCGTTTTGAGCTCACCGAGGCTTGACATGTATGGGTGTGAATTCGGGCTGGGGAAAGCGTTGGCGGTTAGAAGCGGATGGATGAACAAGGACGACGGGACAATTACGATGTATCCCGGACGGGAGGGTGGTGGGAGCATGGATGTGGAAGTTTGTTTTGCTTCATCACAAACTATGATGGATCTTAATTCCGATGAGGAATTCATGGATGCTCTAATATAATAAGCAATAATGTCAAATATTCACGAATAAAAGTTCCATGTCTGCTGTGGACTGTGGGATCTTTGAAGCTTTTCCCTTTTGGAATCACTGACCGACGGTTTACGGCTTATGGTGTTGTCGTTTTGGTTTAATAATTTAATCTATTGAAGTTATAAGTTAATCAAGAGTGAATTATGCGGATGGTTTTTATGGTTTCGGTTAATTTGTGTATGTGGTCAATAACGTTTAACTCGGTCCTAAGGCTACAAGCCTACAATGAGTTATTCATGGGCATTGGCATGCCTTACGTGGCCTCTACAAGGTGAACTCGGCCTGTCTACGGAGTTCAAATCTCATTCATTTCCTCTAACTACCAATCAAAGGCTAACATGAAAACTTAAAATTTTCAAAAGAATTTTTCCTTTTTCAACAATATAAAATTCGTTCAACATTTTCAAATCTCATGTTCAACAATTGACATCAAACAAAACATATTCCAAGATCACAAATAAAATCCTATGACTGTGTGTACGATCATACCGGTGCCTTCCCACGATCGTCACTAGTACCTGAAACACATAACACTGTAAGCATAAATGTTTAGTGAGTTTCCCCGAAATACCACATGCAACACATATTAATCACTCGAGACTATAATTCAGTATGACCCTTTGGTCAATGTGTATCAGTGGGACCCTCCAGTCTCATAACTTTGTGGACCCTTTGGTCCAAACTTTGTGGATCTTCCAGCCCTAACTCTGTAAACTCTGAATCATACATAGCACAAATCACATAGAAATCATATCATACATAAGCATACAAGATACTCTGTCACATAACTCTAATTACCACTCTAGGTAAAGTATAGTGAGAAGACTTACCTCAGGTAACTCAGTAAATCTCGAATTCGGCAATACTGGTCTAGCCTCCGCCTAATCACATGGAATAATTACTCTAATCAATACAACTCTCAAAGGCTAGACTAATCCCTCTCTATGTTCTCTCAGAAGGGTAAAATACCATTTTACCCCTCTTATGGCTCAAAGATCCAATCATTGACTAAACCCTAAAAGTCAACAAAAGTCAACCCTCTGGGTTACGCTGCGTGTACCAAATCTGTACGCTGGGCGTACCCGGCGACTTCACAGAAACGGGGAACGAGACCCCCTACACTGCGCGTACTGGGATTACGCCCTGCGTAAATCCTAGTTTCATACTCCTTTTGATTTTGGGTCTTAAATGGTTAAGATATATACTCATACTTCAAATCTGACTTCTCTAAGGTCATTTAATCCATAAAGTCGAAACCTTTAAGCCTTTGCATGGTTGTAAAGGTCACTAATCACTCTAACACCTTTCTTCTTTCCCCATAAAGCCTAGATCTCATGCATGGCTTAATATTCACGTCTAAGATTGGATTTTTATGAACCCACAACTCATAATACTTTAAAATATAGTAGATCTAAGCTTATAGAGACCTTTTGCTCATAAAGTCTCCACCTTAGGACCAAAAACCCTAAAAATTGGTCCATGAAGCACAAATCAGCATTAACAAGGAAAGCTCTGAGCTTTTTACCTCCAAGTGAAGCTCCTCCCTCTGTAGAACTCAGATCCAAGCTCACACTCCAACTTCTAGCCTCCACAAGAACCTCCTCTTCTTCTTCACTAACATACAAAGGCACTTTTTAGCTCAAGAACACTCACAAACTAGCTTGGAACGATAATATTGCTCTCCTAGGGTTTTTCTCTGAGGAATGGTGGCTGGGGACAAGGCCAACACATTCCCTTTATAGTCCACAAGCCACAATTAGGGTTTGCATCTGGGCCCGCTACGCCAAACGTACTTAGGCGAGTCCGCGTCCAACTTAAGCGCATGTGCGTACCCTTCAGTACGCCCAGCGTACTCATTTTCCATAACTTTCTGTTAAGGGTTAAATTTGACAACTTGGAAAAGAAGAAGGGTTTAAGAGATGCACCTGAATTTTGGGATGTTACAGTTCTCCACCACTAGAATCAGACTTCGTCCTCGAGGTCTCATGCCATAAACGACTCCGAATGCTGCTCCGACATCTCCAACTTTGGCTCCCAAGTTAGCTCGGACCCTCTTCGGTGTTGCCACTGGACCTTAACTAGGGGAACCTCCTTGTTCCTCAGAACCTTGATCCTCTGATCCATAATTACGACTGGCCTCTCAACGTAATCCAGTCTCGCATCTATTTAGATATCCTCCAGCGGCACTATTGCCATCTCATCGGCTATACACTTCCTCAACTGAGACATGTGGAAGGTATCATGAATGTGACTTAACTCAGCAGGTAGTTCTAAACGATATGCTACCTTGCCTACCCTCGCAATCACCTTGAATGGATTAATGTACCGGGGCCCCAACTTGCCCCTCTTCCTGAATCGGATCACTCCTTTCCAAGGAGATACCTTCATGAGCACGAAATCTCTAACCTGAAACTCGAGCTCGGATACTTTTCTGGCGACTCTGAGCAGTCAACAACCTCAATCTGACCTACTGTATCTGCTCTATCATCTGAAGCACTATCTCAATGTTGTTCATCACTCGCTGCCCTACCTCTCCCCGGCAGATGGGAGTCCGACACCTCCTCCCATACAACAACTCGAAGGGAGGCATACCAATGCTTGAATGGTGGCTGTTGTTTTAGGAAAAGTCAGCCAACGACAAGTACGTGTCCCAACTTCCTCTGAAGTCCAACACACATGCTCGGAGCATGTCCTCGAGCATCTGAATCGTCCGCACACTCTATCCGTTCTTCTGTGGATGGTAAGCGGTACTGAAATGCAGCCTCGTGCCCAACTCCTCATGGAACTTCTTCCAGAACCTGGAAGTGAAACATACATCTCAATCTGAAACAATCGAGATCGACACTCTATGTCGCGATACAACCTCTCTCACATACAACTTTGCTAGCCTCTCAGCGGAAGAACTCTCACTGATAGCAAGAAAGTGAGCGCTCTTCGTCAGCCGGTTGACGATCACCCAAATTGCATCGACACCCCTCGCGGCCCTCAGCAATTTGGTGATAAAATCCATAGAAATTTGTTCCCACTTCCACTGGGGAACCTCAAGTGGCTACAACTTGCCATGCGGATGCTGGTGCTCGGCCTTAACCTTGTGACAAGTCAAGCACCTCTCAACAAACCACGCCACATCCCTCTTCTTACAGGGCCACCAATACTCTCTCTTCAGATCCAAATACATCTTAGTGGCCCCGGGATGGATCGAAAACCTCAATTTGTACGCCTCCTCCATCAGGATAGTACGTGCACTGCCTGCAAACGATACCCAAATCCGACCCTGAAAGGTCACAAGCCCTCGGCTATCGGTAACGAACTCAGATATCTGCCCAATCACCCACTCTCTCTTTCGGTTCTCTGGCCTCGCGGCCTCTACTTGGGCCTCTCGTATTGTATCCAACACTTGGAGTCATTACTGTCACCCTCATACAAATGTCTCGTATCAGGGCACTCTTCGCCCTCCGGCTCAAGGCATCGACTACAACGTTATCCTTGCCCGAATGGTATAGGATCTCACAATCATAATCCTTTACCACATCCAACCATCTCCTCTGGCGCATATTCAGGTTGGGTTGATCCATCAAATACTTCAAGCTCTTGTAGTCTGTGTATATAGTACACTGAACCCCATACAAATAGTGACACCAGATCTTGAGGGCGAACACCACTGCCCCCAACTCCAGATCGTGGGTGGGATACCTCGTCTCATGAGGCTTCAGCTGCCTCGATGCATATGTTATCACGTGCCCTCTCTACATCAGCACCACACCCAACCCTGAGATCGATGCGTCACAATATACCACAAAATCTTCCATCCCCTCCGGAAGAGTTAACACCGGGGCTTCGGATAATCTCTGGCAAAGTGTCTCGAATTAGGCCTGCTGCTCAGGACCCCAACTAAAAGCCACGCCCTTCCGGGTCAACCTGGTGAGAGGAACATCAATTTTGGAGAAATCCCTGATAAACCTTCTGTAATAGTTGGCCAACCCCAGAAAACTCCTGATCTCGGTGGGGGATCTTGGCACCTTCCATCTAATCACAACCTTAATCTTGGCCGGGTTGACTAATATCTTATTCTAGTTGACGAGGTTCCCTAAGAACTGGACCTCTCATAACCAGAAATCACAATTGGAGAATTTGGTGTACAACCTCTTTGATCTTAGAACTCTAAGGATCTCCATCAAATACTCCTCATGCTGCTCTCTGGATCTCGAATATACCAATATATCATCAATAAACACAATCACCAAGCGATCTAACATCAGCCTACACACCCTGTTCATGAGATCCATGAACGTTGGCGGTGTGTTGGTGAGCCCAAAAGGCATCACCACGAACTCGGAATGCCCATAACGAGTCCTGAACGCCGTCTTCTGGATATCCTCATCACGCACTCGCATATGATGATATCCAGACCTCAAATCAATCTTGGAGAACCAAGATGTTCCTAGCAACTGATCGAACAAATCATCGATCCTCGGTAAGGGGTAACGGTTCTTGACCGTTAACTTGTTCAACTCCCGGTAATCAATGCACATTCGGTGTGAGCCATCCTTTTTCTTGACAAAAAGGATCGACACTCCCCAAAGCGAGCTACTCGGCCGAATAAACCCCTTCCCCAGTAGCTCCTGAAGCTGCAAGGACAACTCCTGCATCTCTGGCGGCACAAGGTGATAGGGTGCCTTGGCTATCGGAGCCGCACCCGGCATTAGGTCAATCCGAAACTCCACTTGCCTCTCAAGAGGCACACCCGGAAACTCCTTGGTAAAACCCTGATATTAGTTGATTTGGTCTAACCACCAGGTTCTTATGAGATCCAATAATAGGGCTACCTATGTGTAGCCCTACAGAAACATGCATTGCTCGACCGCAATATCATATATCATAAGGTCCAACCCTTAGCTCATCAGTCTCTACCGGTTCGATCCAAAATTCCCATAACCACCCAAGCTCGCCCCCGAATATCTGATCTGTCAATCACCTTTGGTCCTGATCCTCACCACAACCCTGCGAACTATCCTGCCCTAGTCCAAATCCCATGAACGCTACGGATACCATGTAATCTTACAACACTTACCACACCAACCGTTCATTAGTGAATGTTACGGCTTCCTCGTAGTCTTACAACACTTTCACCCTGACTGACCATACACGTCTCAATGTTGAGCACCCACGCAGTCTATCCTCCAAAACTGAACTCAAATACTTACTGGGATAAAACTTGGTTCGCTCCCTTGAAGCTTGAAATATGACATCAGAAAGATGCATTCCAAATGTTGAGGAGTTTCCCGAACTCCCATCCCACGATATCCGATACTCATTCGGCCCCTAAGGTCGCCTTTCCTCCCAAAAAAAGGAATGTGAGACGCATCCTCGTTTCACACTACCTGAAATTCGACAAACACTTCTTGTATCCCAACTACATCAATGACTTTAAATGCTTAAAAGCGACAACACGTTCAGATCTCGGAGTCCAACGAATGTATAATCTAACAAAAACCTCAGCGATAACTCTCGCTTCCCCCAGCAATCCCGATGACTCTTCCAAACATAAATACCAAGGCTACTGAAAACTAGACACAACTCCCTCACTCAAGCCCTTGGACCAACCCCGAAAATGACTGGAGCAAGTGTACCGTCGATGCTCGCACAATCTCGGAATACCATCGATGCTCGCACCGAACGATCATCTGCAATCTCTATGTCTAGAGGGTAATCCAACATGCCTGAAGGCTCGAAAAATCTCTTGTTGAGCGCAAGAGAAACAAACGATCGGGTAGCACCCGAATCAAACAGTACCTGAACTAGGATACCGTTCACATGGAACGATCCTAAACAGAGCACATACATATAACGTATCAAAATTATAGCAACATAACATAAAAGCATAAATAAGAAATCATACCCGTCACCACATTGGGGGTGGCGTGTGCCTCCTCTGTAGTAAGCTGAAAGGCCCGACTCCTCACCATTAGAGTCTCCGACTTGCCCTGCCGGCCATCTATGATCCGTAGGGTCGCTGGAGCTGGCGCTGATGCTACTGTTAACTGGGGGCAATTGGCCTTCTTGTGGCCCCTCTGGTTGCAGTGGAAACACATCAACTCAGACGTCGAGAAGACAGGTGTAGGGGTAGTACAATCCCTGCTAATATGCCTCGTCTTGCCGCACTTGTAGCAGTCCGACGATCCCAACCTGCACGCCCCCTCATGTGCCTTGTCGGATTTCCTACAACGGCCTCGGCTCTATTGGCCTTTCAGCCCAGCATCTGATCCCTTGGGATTCTTCCCCGAAGCCCCTATAACTTGTTCCTCCTCTACCTTCCTCTTCTGGATATGCTCCAGATCAATATCCCTCTCCCTAGCCCTGAAAATCATGGAATCCAGGGTAGGGCTAGCTAAAAAGCTAACATGCTCCCGGATGTCAGCTCGTAACATGTCATGATAGCGGTTCTCCTCATATCCTCATCTCTCGCATACTGGGGCACCAGCAATGCCCTCTTACGGAACTTGGCGGTGATCTCTGCCACGGTCTCCGTAGTCTGCCTCATGTCCAAAAACTCTCTGGCCAACTGCTGAAGCTCTACCGCAGCCGCAAACTCTGCTCGGAACCGGGTCACAAAATCCGACCATGTCATACCCTCAACAACCTAGGCTCCCAATGAGTCACCAACAGACTCCCACTAGTATCTAGCTCTGTCTCTCAAACACCCTACTACATATCTCACCTTCGACCCCTCGGGGCAGAAGCTGGTCAGCTGTCTGGACTCAATGTCCGAAATCCATCGTCTGGCAGCAATGGGGTCCTTTGCCCCATGGAAATCCGGTGCACTACTGCCCCTGAAGTCCTTAAATGACAGTGTGCGATATCCCAACTGGCCAGATGCCATGTCACTCCTGAATGCCCTAAGGCGATCCTCCATCAGCTCAAATATCCCTTCCTTGATCGACTCGAAGATGATGGGGGTCGACTCAAGGATGCCTCTGGTGATCTCCAACGCGATGAACTCACGTAGCCTCTCGTCTACTAGCACGAAACCTAATCCCGAACCCGATCCTTCTCCTGAACTGCCAACTGCTGGTCTCGGATGTAGTACCACCATTCTGCAATACATAATACCAACCATTAGTGATACTGATATCTCTTGAGGGATCACATTTACTATAAGTTCCCTGGTCTTGTCTCAGCCTTCCTCAGTTCGGGTACGGATCCTCTACTTTTAGAAGTACGGGCCCATACTACCTTCCACATCTATTCGTATCTTCTTCAAGGACTTTCTTTACTCCACCAGATCCCTTTTTACCACTGTTGATCACTGCTATCCTCATCCTAGGCTTACCCTAGGGAAAATCTCTGGCCTTACCCAAACCGGTCCTCAACTGCTGAAGGCCTCCTTGTAATGCCAATTAGCCATCACCTGAATATCATCACATGTGATGAGGCTCAGATAATCCTTCGTGTAACAGACTCGTCCCTACAACGGTTAGACTCAAACAAGAGCTGCGCAATAGGACCAAATCCAGCACTCTAAGATTATTCCACCCTGACCACATGTGACCTGACGTACTCACCTAATGGCTAACTTCCATCACTCAGAGTCCCACAAAGCACAAAGCAAGCAGCATTCGGATGCAGCTAAACTACTCAAGCAAGTCTGTTCTCATGGAGAGAAGTTGTACTAGTATACAATGCTAAGCTCATACTATCAGGCATAACCTAAACAAGCTATCCTACCGTTGTCTACTATATACTAGCATGCAATTCACATAAGCTAGAGCACATAAATCAGGCACATAAGGCATCACTCCTAGATCCTTAGTCCTATTCTAGCATGTTGTTCTACTGAAACTGATAAACATAACATAAACTTGTATTGGTACTTTGGGGAATACTTACTTGAGCTCGGCCAGTCGCGCACATCACACACTTCGTTCTTTGTGAAAACTATTTACTTAATCTTTTAGAAAAAAATTTCTTTTTCGAAATCCTTTAATCCCTTGGTTTGAGTTCTGACACCCCCGAAGGTGTGTCCGAATCACTCAAACCAAGGCTCTGATACCAACTTGAAACGACCCAATTTTCACGTCCAAAAATTTCATTTTTAAATTAATACTTTGGAAACATTTGTGAATAAACATCGTTTGATTCTATTATTTCATAAACATATTTCGTGTCTAAAAACCAAAACATGAAGACAACCATAATGTCAAAGTACGAAATCCCAGAATAACTCATGGTGCGGAAAACAATATGCATGTATGATGTGTCACACCCTAAAACAGATAACGGCGGAATACGTTTCGGGATGGAGGACGTCATGTACAGTATCATCACAATTGCATAATAGTAAAAACAAGAAACATACAACCATTTCATTTCATATTAAGTTTAATTACAAGTGTGTTTTGTATAGTTCAACAAACACCAAAAGTAATACAAAAATAAGAGATGGATCTTGTATACTCCATCTTCTCCAAAATGCTGCACCTGTACCTGTCTATCTTTGACCTGAGGATACAAGTTATTTGAAAACGATTATCAGCATAAAGATGGTGAGTTCATTAGAGTTTAGTGTGAATTTTTGGTATAAAATTCATTAGAACATATAGTATGGAAGTTGCGCTTTACAGTTTGAAAGTAGTAGAAAAGCCCTAGAAAATCCTATATTTTCCAGAATATACATCGTGAGTGAAAATCTTCAAGTTGCAAGTAAGTTTCATTGATGAAAACCGTTTATTGTAAGAGCGTTTTAGTGATTTACTTCGGGATATTAACTCATACTTTAGTTTAGTATTTTACTATGGATATAGTGTGTTTCCTTGTATACTACTGATAGTGAGAGTAATAGAGAACCCCATGACCATCCCGGTCATGCATAGTGTAGTGAAGTAGTGTCATCCCTGGGTTTGCACGGCTTGGACTGAAGTTAACAGTCGGGATGTAATAGTGTCTACCCCGTATAAATCTATACATGTAGTGTCTTCTTCCTGTCGGAAAACTCTGGGCATAGTATGTAGCGAATAGTGTATTTTTGTAATGAGTTAGTGTGTATCTTCCGAATTAGTGATTTATCTTTTATTATAGTGTAGTAGTCTTTCATCTAGTTCGTAGTGTGTTCTCTTATTCGTATATTGACTCGTAATAGTGTGTATTATAGTGTGTAAAGTAGTAGCAGTAGCGAGTAGTAGGGGCCTTAACTATACCTATTATAGTTAACTTAGTGTGTATGGTTCTTGTCACTTTAGTGGTTTAGGTATCAAATGGAATGAAAATACTCGTATCCAACACTAATATACACGATATATAACTAAGAATTCAACGACAGTCGGACGGATAACAACTACCCTAAGCCCACAATCAAACAAGAACAGGAAATAAGGCGTGTCATCGGTCCTAAGTCCTTCAAGTCTTACTTATATAAATATATTAGTGTGGTTACATTTTATAAGGAAATCTATTTAATAAAAATCTTGTCCAAAGGGAACATTTAGAAAATTGTTTATTTATCCAAAATAGTTTTGAAAACGCGAAATTTCTTTATAAGGCATAGTGGTAAATCACATGTGATTTGAACTACGGATAGTGAATCACATGTGATTAATTTTCATAAACATGTATATTTGACTTGTATCCCCCCTAAAACATATAAAAACATTTGAAAGGTTCATTAAAGGGGTATGAACTCACCTGAAACCGAGTAAATCGGGTGAAAGTGTCGTTTGAGCGTTTGGTGCCAAATAAGGACTTGTACACCTTTTAAGACCCTATTAACACATGGAATATGTGTTTTACAAGAAATTAGCCATTTATGCTTTTTATTAAGGCATTTAGATATTCTAGCATTGATTCGAGGTCTTAGGGCTTAGAAGTGGTTCTCGGGGATTGTATAAGGCCAAAAAGGGGTTACGGGGGAGTCCAAGAGTTTACTCCCTTGGAGTTTACAGCCCAGAGGCCATTCCTTGGGAGTTTACAGCCGTACGCCCCTAGGCTTGGCTGTGAACTCTTGTTCACTCCCAAAAATGGATGCTAAGGCCCTAAATCAATCCCCTATATTTTCTAGTGAATGTCTAGGACCAAATTTGGGGGTTTAAACCTTCATTTAGTGTAGTTTGGGGGAGTTTACGGTCCTAGCTTATGCTTGGGCCGTAAACTCTATATTACCCCTCAAAATGTGTTGTTTAATGGCCCTAAGCATCCCCTAAATTCATATCTAATTTCTAACATGCCTTGGATGAGTTTTTGGGGTCATTTTGCATGGAAAATGGGTGCTTACAGCCTAAGCATGTGTTTGGGCCGTAAACCCTTCTTAATGCCCTAAAAATTATGGTTTTGATGTTAAAACACTCCTAGGTAAAACCCCTAACTAGTATCCAAGCTTTTAAGAAAGAAATTTGGGACTTTTTGGCACAATTTGGGTGTTTACGGCCTAAGGAGCCTCTTAGGCCGTAAACACCTTTTCCATGTCTCAATCATGTGATTTTTGAGTTATAAAGACAATATTGTATGTTTAGAACAAGTTAGGGTTGAAGATCTTACGTTTAAGGGCCGGAAATTGCGGTTTTGGAGTCGAAAACGAGCTAGAGAGAGAAAGTAGTGAGAGAGAGTGTTTGAGTGTTAAAAAGCTTTCAAGAGGTGTTCACTCTCCTTATATATGCCTCGGTTATTGCACCCGGTACACGACTACCCGATGCTAAAGTTTAACGAGGTTTAAACTTTTTACCCGGGTTAAGTGGTTGAATAATATAACTCTATTCCATTAAATATAAATAACATTAACGGATTATATTTAATTTACTATGATAATGATCACATGAAATATAAATAAATGATTAAATATCCATTTATTTTACGACTCCAAATTACGGAACTTTTGTAAATGATGTGTTCCGTTGGCGGAAACGGAATTATATAACAGATTAACGTTGGGTTGTCACATGATGTGCCGCTACTGCGCCAGCTCCTTCCCCTTCGACGAAGAGGCACCTGAAAACAAAACTGTAAACTGTAAGCATGAAGCTTAGTGAGTTCCCCCATCGTACCACACGCCATACAATCACATAACATACAAATACTATCAGGCATATCTGGGTGCCCGACCTACCCCTTCGGTCCTCTCGACCGGAAACTACCTAGTATATATGGGTGCTGGCCTCCCTTCAGTCCTCTCGACCGGATACTGCCTAGCATATTTGGGTGTTGCCCCCCCCCCCCTTCGGTCCTTTCGACCGGATACTACCTAGCATATCTGGGTGTTGCCCCCCCTTCGGTCCTTTCGACCATATACTACATTGCATATCTGAATGATGGCCTCCCCTTCGGTTCTTTCAACCGGATACCGCCACATAATATCATATCACACATATCATAATCTGGCTAGCATGGCTGAGTACTAAACTACCCCTTCGGTCCTATCGACCGGTTACCAGGGACTATTTCACCCCTACCACCACTATTACATAACATCACAACATGCTAGCACATAAATATATCAAGTAGTAGCAACCTAGATGAATATCACAAAGACAATCGTCTAACATACAACTCCTACTGGTGGGCCGACATTGTGGCCTTAGACCCACCGCTACTGGAAGGTAACTCACCTCGAAAAGTAGCTGCTGAAAGTTCGCTTGTTGGACGACTGACTACCGCACCGGCAATCCTCCGACTATAAATCCATAACACAGATTAGTCACTCCTAAATACCCTTAGGTCAAAAGACTGACCTACCCCTAGTCCAAGGTCAACTCCTTGGTCAAGGTCAACTTCCAGTTGACTGGACTCGCCGAGTCATGGCACGGACTCGCCGAGTCCCTATCCTACTATCCCAACATTAACTTATCAAGTCCCTCTTCCCACTCACTGAGTCACCCTTAACTCGCTACTTGGGATGATCAGACCGACTCGCGATCCGACTCGCCGAGTCCGAGAACAACTCGCCGAGTTTCAGGCAATCTTCACAGGACTCGCTGAGTTGTTCATCCAACTCGCCAATTCTAAGACCATCTTCATAGAACTTTCTAAGTCCACTTTGGAACTCGTCGAATCCCTTCAACCCTCCACCCATACAGACCAAATCTGAGACATGCAACGGTTCCAAACCGTAGATCTAAGCTCCTGGGGTATGCTTATCACATAAAGTTGTAAACTTTGCGTGCATGCATGACCCTATGAGCTAAAAAACGCAATTCCAAGCTCTTTAGGAGGTCATACACTCAATAAGGACCTCAATCACTTCAACCACAGGGACTTTACACTTTTAAGGTGTCCATAAGTTCCAGATATGAAGTCCTTTCAGAACATAGAGCATAATTACATGGAGTTTGAGGTTTTAGGGCTTGAAAACCATCAATTAGGGACAAAAAGGGGATCTAATGAACTAATGATCAAGGTAGGAACTTTTCTACCTGAATAGAAGCTCTTCACAGTGTAGGTTTCGGATCTACTTCCCCTCCTTGCACTCTTCAACCTCCTCCTTCTTCTTCTAAGCTCCAAACTTCCTTCACCAAGCCAAAAATCACTCACAAGAACAATATGGGGCTAGGGTTTCGCTCTACAGCTCTCTGGAAGTGTTAGGGACAAGGGAGGTCGAGTTAGAGTGTCTAAATAGGGTGTAAACACCCTGATTAGGGTTTTACTCGTCCAGCATGGACTCATCGAGTCTGGGACCTTACTCGCCGAGTCCCTCACTTTTAATCCCGTGCCAAAATCGCTCCTACTCGGCGAGTCGGGCCTCCAACTCACCGAGTCCAAGGCAAAATGTGAAAAATACATAAACAGGAATTGTACCAGGAATCCGGTGTTACAGTCGCACTGGATCCAACCCTGCTGCCCTCTCGAAACCTGATCCAAACTCTTGGGTCTCCGCTCGAGACCCTCCAATCAATTCGCATGAACTGAACCTCTCTCATTGAGGTACTCCTAAATCCTAATTGATCTTCTGTCCTCAACTCTGAGATCCATATCATTCAGGGTCTCGCACCCTGATCCCCTTACTAGCTTAATCGTCCTGGCTATACTGCAATAGCTTGTGCAATCTCTGCTCTAAATGTGGCTACAAACTATCCATGAGACTTGGTCTCCAAACCTGAATGTGAAATAGATTGCATAATCAACCCTTGCCACCTGATCCAAGAGATCCAAGGCGAACTCGAAATCCTGGCAGTCCTTCTACTAGCTGGCTCACCACTGGAGCTGGGACCACACCCTGATCCCACTCACGCATGCTCATCCCCATTCTGCAAAGTAACTATCCTCACGATCAAGGCATAACCAAGAATTCTCCTTCCCATAAGCTTCTCAGATTCTCCAAGACTCTCACCGATTCGAGTACGGATCATGTGCTTTCAGTAGTACGGGTTCAATACTACATTACACACCTATCCATACTTTCCTCAACAATCCTCCTAAATCCTCTAAGTCGCTTACTTCACCGGTACACTAATTGTCTGCTAAACAGCAAGACAATCTCTATCGTAGCACCTCCTAGGCTCCCCCTAGGTTCCCAACTTCACCGAACTACCCCACTAAGCTCACTAGAGCATATCCTTCGCATTCCTAGGTTCCCAACCTCGCCCAACCCTCAGTTGCTGAAAGGTTCTCATTAATGTCAACTAATTATATGAAGGCCATAAAAATATTTATCATAAATAGCTAAATTTTATCATTTAAGGTCGTCAAATACTTGTTATAAAAATACAAAGTTATACGGAGGTCATAAATATGCATCATCATTAGGGTCAGTTGGATTTGGCATGCCAAATTCTTCTTCAATAGACATTAAAAATTATTTTTAAAATTTGTCTACTTTTAAGTAACAATATTAATTTGACTTAACAGAAAAAATGTCAATAATATTAATCAGGTAAGCATAAACAAAATTTTCGATTTTGTTTTATCGTTAAATCACAAAAGTCTTCTATGAACAAAAATAAGAATAGATGATCTTTTATATATAAAAAAATCTCAATATCTATACAACTACAACATGTTATTTATCGTTTAACCACACTCCTATCTAATTTCCATGCATGTTGTTTTCACATCTTTTAGACCCGGAAAAGATCATAAAAATGTCATTTTAAGTGAATACAAAGCTAAAATTTGTTCATATAAAATCAAATATTATACTTACATAAAATCATTTCAAATACATATCAAACATTTAGATGCCCTTTTCAAGTTTGAGTGTTAATTGCTTCACCACCTGCACTCCAGATCTTCTATCAAGCAATGCCATCTCAAAAAAAAAAAAAAATCAACTGTAGTTCATTAGAAACTAAAATGTAAACAAACCTTACAATTAAAAATCGAGATCTACAAATATCTAACTACAAAAAGATCCTAACAAAGAACGTTGGTGAGGAAAACAGTGAGAAGTGTCGTAGTGTTGTGGTAACAGAGGGAAAGCAACATGGGTTCTACGAACCCTTTTGGCTCATTGATTTTGCCAACGTCTGCATCGCGATCCACCTGATCGGAGCATACCAAGTCTTCTGTCAACCTTTATTTGGTTTCTTCGAGATGAAGTGCAGACAAAAATGGCCAGATAGCAAGTTCATAACAACAGAACATATAGTAAACGTGCCATTTTGTGGAGAATACTACATCAACATGTTTAGGTTGGTTTGGAGAACAGCGTATGTGATAATGACTGCTGTGATAGCGACGATCTTTCCATTTTTCAATAGCTTCTTAGGGTTGATTGGAGCAGGTTCTTTCTATCCATTGACTGTGTATTTCCCGATAGAGATGTATATTACGAGGGCTAAGATTCCAAGATTCTCGTTTACATGGGTGTGGTTGAAGATTCTGAGTTGGGTTTGTTTGGTGGTTTCGTTGGTTGCAGCTATTGGATCTGTGCAAGGTTTGTTGACAGATGTCAAGAAGTATAAACCCTTTGAGACAGTTTAGTTGATGTTGGGTTATGGGAATTGTAATAATTAATGTTTTTGCAATTACAAGTGATTGTATAAGAACTTTAAAGAAGATAATTTCAATATAATATATATAGTTGCTATTAATTACAAGTGATTGTAGCCCAAACAGCCTTAAAAATACACCCTTAAATGTTAAGAGATGTCTGCAATGATATTATATTTTTTGGAATGCGAACTTCTATTCTCGAATAATATGATATGTTATCAAATGGATTCTTTGTTTATTTAGAAAAACACTTTGTTTATAGAGTACAATGTTGTATTATACTTTTAAGAAGTAGTAGTAATTTGCATACAACCAATTTTGTCCAATCAGTTTAAAATCTTGTTGAATCAGTACAAAAGTACCCGCGATCAATTTGCGTGACTGTTGCTGAAAAATGAGTTTTAGATACAAGGATATTATGGCACATCTACAAGAACATAATTAGAATCGATTAAGGTCTGAATTTGAATACTTTTATTATATTCGTAATTTATAATATTTAAATATACATGTAACAACAGTAGAAAAAAAAAAAAGCCACACCCATCAAAGTCAAACATGAAAACTTATAAGGAAAAAAAATAAAGAGAGGGTTTTAAACTTTAAAATGAAAGCAAATAGAACTTTTTTCATATTAGTGTAGCATGTAACTTCACGAACATCTTTTTAAAATGATTAATTTTTTTTTGAACCATATGAATATTTTAAAGAGCTCTATGTTTTCTTATAACAATATTCAACATTCACTAAGACATATTGATATGACGATGTTAGAAATGATTTGTGATTTTCTAACGTGTGCAAGAACGATTGTTGGTATTAGAAATCTCATTACCGTCTTCAACAACCAATACACATATAAAGTTGGTGCTTTATAATATGCAAAACAACGTATTACAATGTATTACAATGTCTGAAGATTTACAAGAGTTTCTTAGCTCAATGGAAAGAATCAAAGAAGCACATAGGGCAAGTGCAACAATAAAGGAGCGAGCTGAAATGGATGATACTGAGTTTGAATTAACCGGAAGCTACATGCAGTTGTTTGGATTTCATATAGACACTAATTGTTTGCACCGTATGCAAGTCTCAGATAATCATGAAAATCAAGTATAAAGAAAGAAAATATGATTTGACTTTAACATTAATATTTAAATTTGTATGGTTTTCAGAAATGATACTACTTTCCATTTTCATTAGTTAAAAGAACCTTAGAGAATGATAAAGTAACCTTCAAGAAGCTAATACATACGTAATTTTCGAGCAACACATCCAGAAATTGTAAAGGATGCATACCTTGTTCATGTTTAATAAAACACCTTCTAATTCTAATAACATCTGCAAGACGATCATGTTGTTCCTGAAGTCTATCAATCATTGCATCCACACGACTAATCCACTTTTTAGCATCTTTTAGTATTTTTCTAAGTATGAGCTATTCAGTTTTCTTCTCCTTCACATGTGCTGATAGAAAGTATGAGTGGTAAATAAGGACTCTATCCTGAGTCCTTTCAGTTGGTTTTTTAGTTTGCGTCATCGCTTCAAAAATGTTATCGGCCATCTTAGCTAGTAGTGGTTTATTCGGACCTTCATAAAATGAGTTAATACTAGGACAATCATAAAAATTGTTCTCTTTCACAGTTCCAAACACCAAATTTACATGAACTCATTTTTAAATAAATAAGAGTCTAATAGTATTACAACACTTAAATAGTGTTTAAAGTAGTTGGTGGTAAATTGAAAGTAATAGGTGATAAATTAAAGGTGGTAGGTAGTAGGTTGTAAAGTGAAGGTGGTAGGTGGAAACCGAGTTTCTACATTGTGGTAGATGATGCATAATTTTCATTCGGTATGTAGTTGTATACACTACAGACGTCAAATAAATATGAACTATATGGTAACATTCTGATATGTTTAATAATCGTATTGCTTCTATCGTGTGGCCACAAGGGCTACCGCAACTCCGTCATATATATATATATATATATATATATATATATATATATATATATATATATATATATATATATATATATATATATATATATATATATATATATAATACCTTTGCTGTCACTATATCGTATTGCTTCTATAGTGGAGGTGGCGGGAGCAGTTAACGTCGACGGTAAAAGAGATGGTGTAGCTAAGGAGGTGATTTTAAGTGTAACAGTCGTGGTGGTAGTAATGTGGTGGAAATGGGATTGTCATATTTAGGCTTTTTAGAGAGAATAAGGAAGAGGAAGAGTTTTCAAATGAGGATGTAAACATACTGGTGATTAGTTTTTATAGTGTATTATATAGGTAATACTTGCTTGTGATTGGCTTATTCTATTTTACATGGATCATCATTTACACAATCTACACATATAATCTAAAGGACAATAATTCTCTTCCTTGTTTTTAAGACCTAGTCTTAAAATTTTTGGGTTTCATAATTATCCATGCATTATATATATATATATATATATATATATATATATATATATATATATATATATATATATATATATATATATATATATATATGACAAAACTTCAAAAATGGTCCTTGTGGTTTTCGAAAATATCAAGTTTAGTCCCTAAGTTCAAAAAACCTCACAGATGGTCCCTGTGGTTTCAAAACTTTTAACATTTGGTCCTTTTCGCTAACTCCGTTTGCTTTTAGCCGTTAAGTGAAGGGCAATTTTGTCATTTCACTTCCACAGGGACCATTTATGAAGTTTCAACTTGTTTTTTTTTTAAATGAAAAAAATATAATTATTTAATATTAAAGGATCCCACCTCTCTCTCTCTCTCTCTCCAACACAAATAGGGGAAAGGACTTTTTCGCTAACTCAGATCGAAGAAGACGAATAGGGAGAAAAAAAAATTGGTCCGGTGATGTTTGATCGAATCGCAAGGAGCGGCGGAGAGATCAATCTCCGACGACCCTCTAAGGGTTTAATTCACCTCCGGAGAGATCGATTAAAAACACACCCCACCCCCGCTTCTTCTTCCCCAACCATAAACACACACAAAGATCGAAGACTGTAAATCAATTTTGGAAAAGAAGCTTAACTCTCAATTCGAACATGTTTAGTGTGAGCGAGAATACATCTTTGCCAAGCATCACATTAGTGGAAGCATTCACTTTGCGTTTGATCTCCGCCATTGTTTCCTTCGCTGAATCATATATCGTGCAGTTCCTCTGAGAGAAGCATCCTTCGATATGATACTCCTCTGAATGATCGCCGAACATCTCCACCATCATGTTTGACTTTCTGATGATCGAAGATCTCTTCACGCTAATATCGGCTTATCACCTTCCATCCTCTCACCCAAAAAACCCTCCCACCGTTGATGTAGACTTGGTCTCTGTTAATCAATAGGTTATTGAAATCCTTGACATGTGGAAAGTAAATCTAATCGGAGCAAAAACACACAATTAACAATTTAACATCTAACATACCTTCCGACGAATGGTGAGGAGGCAATGACCGGAGGAATCCATGAGAACGAGTTCATAACTATCAGATGTAATTCCTTTTCGTATACAAATCCTTTTTCAGCGATAACCATGCCGATGTTCATTTCTTTGGAATCACTAACTCTGGTGCGAAACATGACTTTTGGAGCTATAGATTCAAAATTTTGATATCTTTTCGTTGATTTGGACCATGTAAAATAAGGAAAATGGGGCTAAAGTGGAATAGAAGATGCAACACACACACACAGACCCTTTAATATTAAATAATTATATTTTTGTTCTTTTTAAAAAAAATAAGTTAAAACTTCATAAATGGACCCTGTGGAAGTGAAATGACATAATTGCCCTTCACTTAACAGTCAAAAGCTAATGGAGTTAGCGAAAATGACCAAATGTTAAAACTTTTGAAACCACAGGGACTATCTGTGAGATTTTTTGAACTTAGGGACTAAACTTGATATTTTCGAAAACCACAGGGACCATTTTTGAAGTTTTGTCTATATATATATATATATATATATATATATATATATATATATATATATATATATATATATATATATATATATATAGGTTTTATGGAAAACAAAAAACCCTAAAAATCAAAAAAAATACATAGAAAAATACTTAGAGATAAAAATAATTAATTTTTATATGAAAAAATTGCAGGTTTTTAAATAAATTTGCTGATTTTTTTTTGAAAAAAAAATTATTTTGTTTTTTAAATAAAATTGATATTTCTTTTTTTTTTTCAGCAAATTTATTAAAAAGCCTGCGAATTTTTATAAAAAAAATATAAAAAAAAAGTTTTTATAATCTCTAAATATTTTTTTTATGCAATTTTATGATTTTTTGGGTTTTTTTAGGATTTTTTTGTTTTTTAAATAATCGTTCCCTATATATATATATATATATATATATATATATATATATATATATATATATATATATATATATATATATATATATATATATAATTTCATATAAATATGTGTGTTACTTAGACCGGTTTACAATATATATTAGTCCGATTTTGTCCGTCTTTAGTCCGAATTGATTTGATTTAGATCGAACTAAATTGCGGTTTTATTGACAAAAGATAAAAAAATTAATGTAACCGGGTTACCCGCTCCCGAAACCAGAATTGGTTCCAAACATTTAAAAACTGTCTAGAGCGGTTCTGGTTCCGGTTCTAACTTTCTAGAAACCGTCGGTTCCGGTTTTTGTCAAATGAGGCGAGTACTCACTTATGCTCTTCCCTAGTCAAAACCATCATTTTCAAGTTTTTCAGCAAATTAAAACATTAACAAATTCTTCATTTTGGAACCAAAATACCAGAAAATTCTTGATTTTGGATTTTTAATACGAATTAAATTATTTTGTAACAAATTGATAGTTTTTACGAAACCGACGAATTTTGCTGTTTTGTGTAAATATAATGTTTCAAAATGAAAAGTGAGAGCAAGTAAGAACTTAACCATGGATGAGATCTAGATATATAAAAGACAAATCCAAATTTTTTAAGATTACAAAAGTTTTCTTTTGGAAGAGATTTTGGTCAAAATGTGGTTGGTGGGCACGATATATGCAATATAGAGTTTTTTTTAATAGGACATCTTATTATAATAGTTGATTGGAATTACGTTAGATGAGATTTATTAAAAAATGTAGCAAAACACGGATTTGATCTACATTTACATTTTTCTACTTGTTTTGGATTTACATATGATTCTATTTTTTTTGTTTTCTTTTCTGCTATACTCAGTTTGATAGCTAGCATCTTTGTATTTGCAATAACTTAATCGTCTTCATTTCTCCATTAAAAGAAGAGAACAATCGGTGTTTTGGTATCAATGATGAGTTCTAAATCTGTGAAACGCATCTCTGAATGTTTCATCAAACCACTGCACGACCTCCCACCGCAGGCAAAGCAGCCTTTCCACTTCACACCCTTCGAGCTGTCCAGTGTCAACGTCAACTACAGCCAAAAGGGTCTCCTTTTTGAAAAGCCACCACCATCGGAGAATCAAGATTTCTCCATAACCGCTTACCTAGATGACCTCCGACGCTCCTTCTCCGCCACCCTCGATTATTTCTACCCGCTCGCCGGCCGTTTGGCAACTGAAATAGAAGAAAACCCACCTTCATATGTTATCTACTTAGACACTAAAAACAGCCCCGGCGTCAAGTTCGTCTACGCCACGGTGGACGCCACCATATCGGACATCCTTCAGCCTGCCGATGTACCCATGGTTGTTCGTTCGTTTTTTGATCTTAATAACGCCATTAGCCACGATGGCCACACACTGCCATTGTTATCCATTCAAGTTACAGAGCTTGTCGATGGAATCTTTATCGGTGGATCCGCCAACCATGTGGTTGCCGATGGAAGCACCTTTTGGCATTTCATGGCTGCTTGGAGCGAAATATTCAAATCCAAAGAACAATCTCCTGTATTCACTGATGAAAGTTCTCTGTCTGCTGTCGAATCCTTTGAAGCTCTTCCCATTTTCCAATCACCAGTCGACAATTTAACGGCTTGCGGCTTTTGGTGTTGTCAAATTGTTTTAATCGGTTTAAGTTATGATTTAATAAGAACTAGTATTATGAATCTTAATTATACTGTCCAAAATAGAACTGAAATGATATATGTAGGTAGATTTATTTTCTGTTCAAAGTGTTCATATGTTTTTTAATGTACCATGATATATTAGAAAAGATGCAAGTAAAATTCTATGTTAAACAAATAATTCAAAGTATCTTATATTTGGTTGTCAGTCAAAATAGTTATATATAACTAATTGCTAACAATATAATTATGTATGAGTTTGTATAAATAAAGTACGCATCTCAATCAGTAGCAGTTTGTTATATATTTGTTACTATTGAATTTTTTTTAAACAAAAACAACATATGAGCATATTTGAAAATTTGTAATGTTGGATTGTGATTGTCGACATATTTAAGTTCATTGCGATGAAAGTTTGTGATGTAATATTTGCTGAGTCATTGTACTTTATAGAATATGAATAAAGAATAATACATAAATACTACTTTTTTTTGTATTTTACGAGATGATAATATATATATTTTTTTTGCTAAACTTGAAATTGTATTATTCTTTCCTGAAATAGTAATTAAGTAAAATAAGTTGTAGTTTACAACAAACTAGTAGGTGATTCTGGGCTCGCCCAAAATATTTTTTTAAACGAGACCAAAATTGTTGAGTTCAACAAAGTCTACGGACCATTTATTTAAATTAAACGAAATCCCTTACAAAAATCTTTAATATAAATAAAAAAACAAAATTAAGATCAAAAATATCAAGTTCAACAAAATAAAAGGACCATTTATGTAAATCAAGCCAATTCAAGGACCATTTATTTAAATTAGAGTAAATTACACTAATGGTCCCTATGGTTTAGGGTAATTTGCGTGTTTGGTCCCTAACTTATTTTTTTAACTCGGAAGGTCCCTACTGTTTGTTTTTGTTACGCGCTTGGTCCCTGTCGTACATAAAAAGTCTATTTTTCCCTTTATTTTTTAATTTATTTAAATAAACACACCCTTAATCTCACCCTTCTCACCTTACCTTACGTACCCCATCATTTTTTCCTCTTTAAATAATAGTATTTTTAGGTATGAGAGGGACCAAGCGCGTAACAAAAACAAACAATAAGGACCAAACACGTAATAAAAACAACCAGTAGGGACCTTCCGAGTTAAAAAAATAAGTTAGGGACCAAACGTGCAAATTACCCCAAACCATAGGGACCATTCATGTAATTTACTCTTTAAATTAAATCAATTCCCTCACAAAAATCTTTTATATATATAAAAAAATAAAAAATGAACCAAAGTATCAAGTTCAACAAAATCTAAAGACCATTTTTTTAAATTAGCCCGATTCCCTCAAAAAAATCACCGTTCATAAGCAATTCTATCAAAAAAAATCTTTAATATATATAAAAAATAAAAATGAGACCAGAAGTGTTAATTTTAACAAAATCTAGGGATTATTTTTGTAAATCAGGTCGATTCCTTCCAAAAAATCACTGTTCATAAGCGTCTTATGATTTTCATATGTAAACTAGGAGAGTATCCCCGTTTTGCGGGGGTGGGGGTTGGATATGCATTCATGATTGACAAATAGATATACAACTAATGGAATACAACAAATAACAATGTGTTTTGGGTAAAAATTCAAATAAATTGCGGAAAACAAAAACCAATAAATTTAATGTCAAAGTAAATTGCAAGTACATTGCTATTGAGGGTATTTGCCACCTAAATATGGAAAAATACACCAAAGAGAAACAATAAATTACCATATTGTCTTTATCATCCCAAGTTCAATAATAACATATTAAATAACCATTTTCTCCACAGCTTTTCGACTCTTTATGACCTCCAAAGGGTACTCACTAACCATCTTTTCAAGTTCCACCATGTGATTTTGGTAAGTTTCCCTTTTTCCCATTAAACTTTTGAATTGTGCATTTTGACCCTTGCAGCTAGTACACGGGGCGTACCCATATGGTATGCTTAGCATACTGGCTAGAGAACGAATTGGGACTTCAGGAGCGTACGTTGGGTGTATGTTATGGTACACTGGGTGTACACGCGGATTTAGAAAAACCCTAATGTGGGTTGTTGCACCCTATAAATTCATCCATAACTTTTAGAGTTGGCCTCATTTCATGTCCCTAAACGTCCCTTTTAGCCTCCCATCTTGCATTTTGAGCTTTTGAAGTAAAAGTTGGTGTGTTTTGGTCCATCTTTGAAGAACCCTAGAAGGAAGTGAAGTCTATAGCTTGGTGGGATAATGGAGATCCAGAACCTCTACCTATTTTGCAAGGATTTTAAGGTATCAAGTTCTTATCATGAATACTAGTTGGTTACATCTCTCTTTGGGTCAATTTATTATGTTTTAAACCATGGTTGGGTGGACAATTGGACTAGGAAGTCCCAAAAGACTTATCCTTTCAGATTTAGGCTTTCCATAGCCCCCTCGTGCATAAAGGCGTCGTCTTTATGAAGCTAAGAGTCTCATGCAAGCATTAAGTCATGTATTAAGCCCTTATTAAGCTAAAGAGACTTGTTTAGCCTTGCATGAATGTAAAGTTATCGATTTTACGTGTTTTCTTAGCTCAATAATGTAACAGCCTAAATTTACAATAAAATTTTTCATTTTTAAGTAACGAAATCATTTCCATAAAATATAAAATTCCAATCACATTTGTTTTCAAAATCCATAACATCAGACAATTTATTCATAATATCATAGTGTCCCCAATAAAACGCCAGAGAGTGCATATCGCGCCATCACGTCGGGCTCTTGCTCTTAGATCTTGAAGTACTCGAAACAACTAACAAATTGTAAGCTAACAATTAGTGAGTTCCCCATAACATACCCCACACAATCCACATAATCACATAAACCATATCATCCATATAAGCTACATAAGCCATGCATACAAACTATAAGGATTCCCTGGAAACCCTCCAAGGTCTTACTCCGGGTGCCATGAAAACCTCCACATGGTCTTAGCCCACTGCCATGGGAACCCTCACATGGTCTTAACTAAGGATGCCATGGAAACCTTCCAAGGACTTACACAGGGATCCATGGGAACACCTACATGGTCTTAACTAAGGATGTCATGGAAACCCTCCAAGATCTTACACCAGGTGTCATTGGAACCCCCACATGGTCTTAGCCTGGAATGTCATGTGAACCCCCACATGGTCTTATATCCAATTGCCCCGGGAAACCCCGGGATCTTCCATGAAAGTATCACAAAGACAACTAGCAAAGCACATACCACGTAATCAACTACCGTACCATATAACACATAATGGGCCAGCCTTGGTGCCTTTGACGCATTGATATGGTGAGGAGAGTCACCTTGGTCTGCTGAACAGGAAAGCTACTCGCTTAACAGTCCGAAACCACACACACTGAACAATAATACCATTAACCAAAAATTAGGATTAAATACAATCTAATTAAAGAACCCAATTACCTAAGCCCAAGTCCTTTCTTAATGGCCCAAGAGTTTTTCCTTTGCTAATAGGCTCAAAGTCCATATCCAAAGCTATTAATGGGCCTCATGGCCCAATAAGGCCCAACCCAAATAACTATGGCCCCAAAACACAATATCAGCCCAAGACTCTAAAAGGGGTCCAAACCCAACGTTGAATAAGGCCGAATAGCTTACAAACCCAAAACAAAGCCCAAACCCATCTAAGTGCATACGTCTTGCGTACCACTCCAGTACGCTCAACATACTAGCTCCTCAAGCAGTACGCGTTGCGTACATGATACTACACATGGTGTACAAGTCAGACATGCACAAACGACCATTGAGCTCTAAATGCTTGGGATTTTAACGTCCAACTTTAGATCTGCATCCATTAAGATGTCCTAAGGCATAAAGTTGGCAACTTTATGCCTTTGCATGCTCCATATCCTCCCGAAAACCCTTTACAACCCATTAAGACATTTCCAAGGGTCTTAACTCATGCATGAGATCAAAACACCCATCAAGAATGTATTTTTACGGTATGAATGAACTAAGGGACCTCAAATCTACTCTTGGAAAGGTCTAGAGTTGCTCAAACTCCCAAGATGTCACACCCCCAAACCAAGGATGGCGGAAACGTCCGGGGGTGGAGGACTTCATGTATAGTATCATAACCACAATTTCAATAGTAATTTAAGCAAACACAACCAACATATATATAATTGAAAAAGTTACATCACTTGTATAAATTACATGTTTCAAAATCAATTATAATATGTTAACAAAATATGAAAAGTTTGACGCCTTAACGTACCATCCTCAAAAGCACTTGATTACCTGTTTAGTGATTTCCTGAGAATACAAGTTGTTTGAAAAGTGTCAACACAAAGGTTGGTGAGTTCATAAGCTTTTATTATAAAATTTACTAGAAGTCTTTCACATGTAAATATCGCGTTTGTTTCAGAAAAATCCGATATTTTTCTTAAAATTCGTATAATGTCGCCTTATAACCAAAGACCAAAATGTATATGAAATCATCCTTACTTAGTAGAAATGTCGTGAGTTTGAAATGATATGGAAAATAAATTTTTAAATCAACTTAAAACCTACTTAGGTTTTATGAAATCCCGTAAACTTTATGAATTGTTATCTCCCTAGGTGAGTCGCTAAAATCATACTGTGACTATGTGAACCTGCCACAACTTTCTCAGGCGTCGCGAAAATGAAATGACATTTGTCACCCGTAGACCTGCAGGTCCCACTGTAGCTAGCAGCAAGGTGTGGGGTGTCAAACCCAATATAGATCTATATACAAGTATCACGTTCTCCCTCAAGGAGATTCTGATTATAACTACCAGGAATTATATCCCGCACTCGGACGTACGGGGAGAGAGAGAGAGAGAGAGTCTCACAATATAGGTTAACAAGTTTACGTGAAATGTGTGTGAATATAAATCTTTCTTGTATAAATGTACCCTTTTTGTAAGAGTGTGTTGAGTGATGTATCATAAACTATACCTATTATAGTTTATCTCAAATGTATGTAATATGTATGAACTCTTTTATGAAAATGTATTAGTGTTATGAATTTGTCAAACTATACCTTTATAGTTTAATATACGTGTTCTAAAACGAATGATTAATATTTATTATGAATTACTTAGTTTCAGTTCATAATGACAAACTAACAAGGAAACACATTCAATAATTAGAACTTATGATTATACACTTTGCTCAACATAATACAAAGTGTTATGATATTTACATGCTGTTGGCTAACTTTAGCCATTCTGCCCTGTTTTGGAAAAATCATAGAAAAATCATACGAAGTCGAAAACTAGATCCGTAAATTCTGAGAGCTCACAAAATGTGTCTAGTTTACTCATAATTTTTATCACGATTTTTAATGACCTCCAACTTGGGTGAATAAGTCCAAAATCACAGACTGGTCCGGATTGTTGTTTGAAATGATAGGCAGTTTTGTAAAAATCACCATAAATTGTAGAAAAATCGAATGGAGATGTGCAAGTAGTCATTTTAAAGGTAAAAACTTGAACTATTTTCACCTTGTACAATTTTGAAAACAAAAATGTTTAATATGTCCAAAACAGTCCGTGAATGGAGTTGAACTTTTCTGATGAAGGCTGTTAGAAAATTTTAGTTATGTTCTTAGTGTTTTAACTTGTATTCCCCCCCTAAAAACTTGAGAAAACATGAAAATGTAGGGGTATGAACTCACCTTAAGTGATTTCAGTAGATGATTGTTGAAGAATGGAAGTGTTTAATTCAAGAACACTTGGAGATGCCTTGAAGATTTTTGAGAATCTAACATTATAGTTATGGAGTTTGTGTAAGCAATCAATGATTTGAATAGAATGAAGTGAAATAATCATAAGGAGGATGAATTTTACTTACTAAGAGTGGAAGAACACTTGAAAATCAGCCTTGAATCTCGAAATTTAGGTAGAAAAAGTTTGAGAGAAAAGTGGTGTTTTATACTTAGTGAAATGAGAGCAAATGAGAGAAAATGAGGAGAGATGATGTTTGTTCCAGCTCTAAAAACGTGGGAATAAGTGTAATTTGAGTGCAAGGGACATTGAAGTGACATAGGTAAGGTGGGGAGGTATGGCTGGTCATAGAGTGGGTGTGGGGTGGTTGCTTGTGTCATAAGTTAAGGCAAAGTCAACACTCCACCTTAAATAAATCCCCCATTAGATCTTTATTATTTAGATAATGATTTTCATAAAAATATGTTTAAATTATGAATATTTAGAGTTTATTATGTTAAAATATAATTTCTGGAGAAAATCCCGCTTTAAAATCACGAAAAACGGGCTTAAAATGTTAAAAATATCAAAAATGGGCTAAAAGTGACAAATTTCCGAAATCTGGCCGAGGTTCGGCCTTCTGATGTTGAAACCGAGAGGAGGGAGGGTAGAAACCGAGAGGGAAGAAGAGGGAGAGTAGGAACCGAGAGGGGAGAAGAGAGAGGGTAGGAACCGAGAGGGGGGAGGAGAGAACAGAGAGGCGCGAAGAGACAGAGAGGAGGGAAGAGACAGAGAGGCGGAGTAGAGACCGAGAGGAGGGAAGAGACAGAGAGGAGGGAAGAGACAGAGAGGCGGAGTAGAGACTGAGAGGAGGGAAGAGACAGAGAGGAGAGAAGACAGAGACCGAGCGACCGAGTAGACACAGAGAGTGAGAAGACAGAGACCGAGCGACCGAGAGAAGGCGGCAGAGACCGAGCGAAGAGAAGAGAACAGAGAGGAGAGAAGGAGCAGAGACCGAGGCTCGGTCTCTCATACCTCAGCCAACAGAGGCTCGGTTCTGGTCCTAAGAGGCCTCTCTTCTTGGTTTCGGTTCCTAAAGCCTATTTTTCTCGTTTTCGCCCCGTTTTAAGCCGTTTTTGACCCGGTTAAGGGTCGGAATGACCCGAATGATTCTAAAAAGTTACGGAAACTTTTGAGAGAGATTTAGGAGAGATTTGGAAGAGATTTCACATACTTGGAGAGATTTGACCTTCTTGGAGAGATTTCTCATACAAAGAGATATTTGAGAGAGACTTCACATACTTGGAGAGATTTGGGAGAGATTTGACATTCTTGGAGAGATTTCTCATACAAAGAGATATTTGAGAGAGATTTCACATACTTGGAGAGATTTGGGAGAGATTTGACATTCTTGGAGAGATTTCTCATACAAAGAGATATTTGAGAGAGATTTCACATACTTGGAGAGATTTGGGAGAGATTTCACATACTTGGAGAGATTTGGGAGAGATTTGACATTCTTGGAGAGATTTCTCATACAAAGAGATACTTGAGAGATATTTCAAGTGTGGCATTTGTGAGTGTTTGGCTCCGCAATGCAAGGTTCTTGAGCCCCGTTAAGTCATGATTAAGGATCCCACACACTCCCGATGAGTATGCAACATGGTTTTTATCAGTTTAGTTCATTGATTAGCACTAAGGCTTAGGAAATTTTAACACAAGACTTTTCTCAAGTGATGTTTTCCCATTAATATAGCAAGTTATACAGTATGAACATAACACAAACCCTAATACACAAGGTTTAATCGAGTTGACCGGTTTGACTTGATGACTTGACTTGACTCAAGATTGACGATTGTCACATCATCCCCCCGTTAGAGGGAATTTCGTCCCGAAATTTAAATTCGACTGGGACTTCAAGGGTTTGGGAAAAGATGTGGATACTTTTGCTTCATTTGATCTTCGCGTTCCCAAGTAAACTCAGGCCCTCGTTTCGCGTTCCAACGAACCTTCACTATGGGAATGCGACTATGTTTTGTTCTCTTGATCTCTCGATCCATGATCTCGACGGGTTCTTCCACAAAGTGGAGATTTTCATTAACTTCGATTTCGTCGAGCGGTATTACGAGTGTCTCGTCAGACAGACACTTCTTTAAATTGGATACGTGGAAGGTAGGGTGTATGTTACTAAGTTCTTGTGGTAGTCGGAGTTTGTACGCCACAGGACCAATCCTAGAAAGGATTTCGAATGGTCCGATGTACCTTGGGTTTAGTTTCCCTCGTTTACCAAAACGTATCATCCCTTTCCAGGGGAAAACCTTTAGTAGTACCCGGTCTCCGACCTGGAATTCTAAAGGTTTGCGTCGCCTATCCGCGTAACTCTTTTGTCGATCACGAGACGCCTTCAGTCTTTCCCGAATTTGAATGATCTTTTCGGTGGTTTCCCTTATGATTTCAGGCCCAGTAAGGGTGCTATCAGGGATTTGCCCTCTGGCTAGCTGAGTATCCCCGACTTCGGCCCAACACAGAGGTGATCTACACTTGCGACCGTAGAGAGCTTCAAATGGAGCGACTCCAATGATAGTGTGATAGTTGTTATTATAAGAGAATTCGATAAGCGGCAGATGGGTATCCCATGCCTTACCAAAATCTATCACACAGGCTCTCAACATGTCTTCCAATGTCTGGATGGTTCTCTCGATTTGTCCGTCCGTTTGTGGATGGTAGGCCGTACTCATGTCAAGCCTAGTTCCCAGAGACTTCTGTAGGGACTGCCAGAATCGCGAAGTGAATCTACTATCTCGATCAGAGATAATGGATGTTGGTACACCATGCAGTCGCACGATATCTTTAATGTACGTCCTGGTTAACTTCTCCATCTTGTCTGTTTCCTTTATTGGCAGACAGTGCGCGGACTTGGTCAATCTGTCCACAACAACCCATATGGTATCCATCCCACCTGATGTCTTAGGCAGTTTGGTTATGAAGTCCATGGTTATTCGCTCCCACTTCCACTCGGGTATATCCAGTTGTTGAAGTAGTCCTGATGGCTTCTGATATTCCACCTTGACCTTGGCGCAAGTGAGGCACTTGCTCACATAAGTAGCAATTTCAGCCTTCATGTTTGGCCACCAGTATAACCTTTTGAGGTCTAGATACATCTTATCTGACCCAGGGTGAATGGAGTATCGAGTCTTGTGGGCCTCGTTCATTACAACGTCTCGGTACCCACCGAACTTCGGTGTCCAGATTCGATTCATGAGATAACGAGTTCCATCCCCTTTGACTTCCAATTTCTTGTCCATCCCCCTTAGTGCTTCGCTTGCCACGTTTTCTGGTTTCAAGGCTTCTAATTGGGCATCCTTGATCTGGGTGGCCAGTTGGGAGTGGATGGTCATGGTTAGGGATTTTACTCGGCGACCCGAGTATTCTTTCCTGCTTAAGGCATCGGCTACTACATTGGCCTTGCCCGGGTGGTAGCGAATTTCACATTCGTAGTCATTCAGTAATTCCACCCATCTTCTTTGGCGCATGTTAAGTTCTTTCTGATTGAGAATGTGCTGAAGACTTTTGTGATCAGTGAAGATGGTGCACTTGGTGCCGTAGAGGTAGTGCCTCCAGATCTTCAGGGCGAACACCACCGCTCCCAGTTCAAGGTCGTGGGTTGTATAATTAACTTCATGTGTCTTCAGTTGCCTTGATGCATAAGCGATGACTTTTCCCCTTTGCATGAGCACACATCCGAGGCCTTGATTAGAAGCATCGCAATACACCACAAAATCATCGGTCCCTTCTGGAAGAGACAAGACTGGTGCGCTGCATAGGGCTTGCTTTAGTGTCAGGAAGGCGGCTTCTTGTTTATCTTCCCATTCGAACACCACACCTTTCTGAGTCAAGGTGGTGAGAGGCTTAGCGATCTTGGAGAAGTTTTGTATGAATCTTCGACAGTAGCCTGCGAGTCCCAAAAACTGTCGGATTTTTGTTGGTGTTGTAGGTGTTGACCAATCTTCGATTGCTTTGATCTTTGAGGGATCCACATGTATTCCTTCCTTGCTTACTACGTGGCCAAGGAATCCTACTTCACGGAGCCAAAATTCACACTTTGAGAACTTGGCGTAAAGCTTCTCGGTTCTTAAAATCTCCAGAACTAGTCATAGGTGTTGTCTATGCTCTTCTTCGCTTCTCGAATAGACCAAGATATCGTCGATGAATACGATGACGAATTTATCCAAGAAGGGTCGACACACTCGATTCATCAAATCCATGAACACCGTAGGCGCGTTTGTTAACCCGAATGGCATCACTACAAATTTGTAGTGCCCATAGCGAGTTCTGAATGTCGTCTTGGGGATATCCTCTTCCTGAACTCGTAGTTGATGATAGCCCGACCACAGGTCGATTTTTGAAAAGTAATTGGCTCCTTGGAGCTGGTCGAAGAGGTCATCGATTCGGGGTAGGGGATAACGGTTCTTGATAGTGAGTTTGTTTAGTTCTCGGTAGTCTATGCACATGCGAAAAGACCCATCCTTCTTCTTTACAAATAAGACTGGTGCTCCCCGGGGCGAGAAGCTTGGCCTGATGAACCCTTTGCTCAATAGTTCATTCAACTGGTTGGATAGTTCTTGCATTTCTGCCGGTGCTAAGCGATATGGAGCCCTGGCGACGGGGGTAGCTCCTGGGATTAAGTCGATCCGAAATTCGACTTGTTGTACGAGTGGTACACCTGGCAGATCGTCTGGGAATACATCAGGGAAGTTGCATACTGTCACACCCCCAAACCAAGGATGGCGGAAACGTCCGGGGGTGGAGGACTTCATGTAGAGTATCACAACAATGAGTATAATAGTGCTCAAAGTAAATACAACCAACACAAATATAATTGAAAACGTTACATCAAAGCACATGTTTACATGATTCACATCAATTACATTATAATACAAAATGAACTGTTTGACGATTTATCGTCCCATCCTCAAAACGTTGTTGATTTCCTGTTTTCACTGAATTCCTGAGAATACAAGTAGTTTTGAAAAGTGTCAACACAAAGGTTGGTGAGTTCATAAGAGATTTCGTTGGAAAAGTAAATCGTTTTCCTTGTAAAAGCATTAGAATATGTATCCAGAAAATCCGATATTTTCTTTAAAATCTGCTTAATGTAGTCTTATGACTGAAGACCAAGATGTATAAGTAACCTTTCTTATTAATAGAAAATGTTATGTACTTAAATGGACATGGACGCGTTTGAATTAAATGAAATTTCTGTATGTTCTCATGTTCGTTAATACTTTATATATATGTAGTTTTAAATTAGAGGACCGAGAAATAACAAGTATTGACCATACTTAAAAGTATAAATGTGGTTTCAAATGATGTGTAGTCTTAACTACCAAAACCAAAAGTGTACAGTAATATCTGTACTCAGAGAGATAAAAAGTGATTTTAAATCGACATAAAACTCATTTAGGTTTTAAAAATAAAATCCTGTAAACTTATGGATTGTTATGTCCCTATGTGAGTCGCTATAATCATACTATGACTATGTGAACCTGCCACGACGTTCTCAGGCGTCGCGAAAAATAAAATGACATTTGTCACTCGTAGACCTGCAGGTCCCACTGTAGCTAGCAGCAAGGTGTGGGGTGTCAAACCCAATATAGATCTATATACAAGTATCACGTTCTCCCTCAAGGAGATTCTGATTATAACTACCAGGAATTATATCCCGCACTCGGACGTACGGGGAGAGAGAGAGAGAGAGAGAGAGAGAGAGAGAGAGAGAGTCTCACAATATAGGTTAACAAGTTTACGTGAAATGTGTGTGAATATAAATATTTCTTGTATGAATGTACCCTTCTTGTACGAGTGTGTTGAGTGATGTATCATAAACTATACCTATTATAGTTTATCTAAAATGTATGTAATATGTATGAACTCTTTTATGGAAATGTATTAGTGTTATGAATTTATCAAACTATACTTTTTATAGTTTAATATACGTGTTCTAAAATGAATGAATAATATTTATTATGAATGACTTAGTTTCAGTTCATGATGATAAACTAACAAAGAAACACATTCAATAATTAGAACTTATGATTATACACTTTGCTCAACATATTACAAAGTGTTATGATATTTACATGCTGTTGGCTAAATTTAGCCATTCTGCCCTGTTTTGGAAAAATCATAGAAAAATCATACGAAGTCGAAAACTAGATCCATGAATTCTTAGAGTTCACAAAATGTGTCTAGTTTACTCATAATTTTTATCACGATTTTTAATGACCTCCAACTTGGGTGAAAAAGTCCATAATCACAGACTGGTCCGGATTGTTGTTTGAAATGATAGGCAGTTTTGTAAAAATCGCCATAAATTGTAGAAAAATCGTATGGAGATGTGCAAATAGTCATTTTAAAGGTAAAAACTAGAACTATTTGCACCTTGTACAGTTTTGAAAACAAGAATGTTTAAGATGCCCAAAACAGTCCGTGAATGGAGTTGAACTTTTCTGATGAAGGCTGTTAGAAAAATTTAGTTATGTTCTTAGTGTTTTAACTTGTATTCCCCCCCTGAAAACTTGAGAAAACATGAAAATGTAGGGGTATGAACTCACCTTGAGTGATTTCAGTAGATAAGTGTTGAAGAAGAGAAGTGTTCAACCCAAGAACACTTGAAGAATCACTTGAAGATTCGAAGCTCTAACGCTAATATGATGGAGTTTGTGTAAGATATTCATGATTTGAGTAGAATGAAGGGAAATAATCATAAGGAGGATGAATTATACTTACTAAGAGTGGAAGAACACTTGAAAATCAGCCTTGAATCTCGAAATTGGAGTGGGAAAAGTTTGAGAGAAAAGTGGTGTTTGATACTTAGTGTAATGAGGGCAAATGAGAGAAATGAGGAGAGAGGATGTTTGTTCCAGCTTTAAAAACATGGGAATGAGTGTAAATTGAGTGTAAGGGACATTGAAGTGACCTAGGTAAGGTGGGGAGGTATGGCTGGCCATAGAGTGGGTGTGGGGTGGTTTCTTGTGACATTGGATAAGGCAAAGTCAACACTCCACCTTTAATAATTCACCCATTTGATTTTTATTATTTAAATAATGATTTTCATCAAAATATGTTTAAATTATGAATATTTAGAGTTTATTATGTTAAAATATAATTTCTGGAGAAAATCCCGCTTTAAAATCACGAAAAACAGGCTTAAAATGTTAAAAATATCAAAAATGGGCTAAAAGTGACAAATTTCCAAATTTTGGCCGAGGTTCGGCCTTCTGATGCTGAAACCGAGAGGAGGGAGGGTAGAAATCGAGAGGGGAGAAGGGAGAGGGTAGGAACCGAGAGGGGAGAAAGGAGAGAGAGGGAACCAAGAGAGGAGAAGAGAGACCGAGAGAAAAGAAGAGACAGAGAGGAGAGAAGGAGCAGAGACCGAGAGGAAGGGAGAGAGAGCAGAGACCGAGAGGCGGGTAGAGATAGAGAGTGAAGAAACGACAGAGAGGAGAGGAAGCGACAGAGAGGCGGAAGGCGAACAGAGAGTGCGAGAAGCGAACAGAGGCAGAGGCTCGGTCCTCGCGTGCCACAGCCAACAGAGGCTCGGTCTTCTAGATTCAGCCAACAGAGGCTCGGTCCTCGTCTGGGGTACTTTCGGCCTTAAGGAGCTTCGGCTCCTTAAGAGGGGTTTCGGTTCCTAAGGTCCCGTTTTCTCGTTTTTACCCCGTTTTAAGCCGTTTTTGACCCGGTTAAGGGTCGGAATGACCCGAATGATTCCAAAAAGTTACGGAAAACTTTTGAGAGACATTTGGGAGAGATTTCTCACACTTGGAGAGATTTGGGAGAGATTTGACATTCTTGGAGAGATTTCTCATACAGAGAGATATTTGAAAGAGATTTCACATACTTAGAGGGATTTGGGAGAGATTCGACATTCTTGGAGAGATTTCTAATACAGAGAGATATTTGAGAGAGATTTCACATACTTGGAGAGATTTGACATAGAGAGAGAGATAGAGTGAAAACGATTGAGAGAGGATCCATGTGTGACAATTGTGAGTGTCCAGCATCGCAATGCATGGTTCGTAAACCCTGTTAAGCCTTGTTTAAGGATCTTACACACTCCCGATGAGTATGCATCATTGTTTTATCGGTTTGGCTCGCCACGTACTAGAGTTTTAGGTTAAGGAGATCTAGATGTTCGCACTTTTTGCTTTATGATTTCTCATTAGAATAGAAGTTATGTAGAAGTTTCATAGTGTAAATTTTAGTACTTACGGGCAAATTGAGTCAAACGGTTTGACTTGCTGACTTTAGTTGATTTTGACTTGACCAAAATTTGACGGTTGTCACACATACTTCTGGAATTTCTTTGATGTCCTTCACCTCCTGTTTCTTGTCTACGACGAGGGCTAAGAATGCATGGTATTGCTTTCGGAGGTACTTTTGGGTTTTAACACAAGAGATGATTTGTAGGTTCACACTAGGTTTATTGCCATAAACGGTGAGAATGTTGTCATTCGGCAGATTGAGGCGGACGGCCCTTTCGTAACATAGAATGTCGGCACGATGAAGGCTTAACCAATCCATACCAATGATTATGTCGAAACTTTTTATGGTGACCGGCATAAGGTCAATTTTGAACAAATGGTTGTCTAGAGTGAGAGTACACCCTATGTAAATATTGTTAGCGCGCTCAACCTTTCCATTTGCCATTTCTACGACGTAAGAATCTTCTAGTGGTTGGGAATTTTGCTTAAGTATATGTTTGAATTGGTGACTTATGAAACTTCTTTCTGCCCCACTATCGAAAAGTACGCATGCATAAGAGTTATTGAGGAGGAACGTACCAGTAACCACAGAGGGATCCTTGATTGCTTCTCCCTGCCCTAAAGTTAGGACTCTCCCTACACCCCCAGTATTAGGGGCTCGTGCCTTGGGGCAGTTCCTCCTGAAGTGTCCCGTTTCACCACATCCATAACAGGTTTGGCTTGCTCCAGTGTTGGCGGTCGTAGCGACTTGAGCGGCGGGTTGGGTAGTCGCTCTACAGAATTGTGCGGTGTGTCCCTTCTTGTTGCAGTTATTGCAGTGTAACTCTCGGCAAGCGCCGTTATGGTGGTAGTTACACTTGTTGCACTTGGGAAGAGTTCCCGTGTACTGTTTTGGCGGCGCTGGAGTGACAGCAGTGGTGGCGGCACGGACAGCAACAATCTGTTGCTTTTTGGCGGGGTCCTGCATTGGTTGTTTCTTTTTATTGCCCCAGAACTTCCTCTTGTTGTTCCCTCCTTTTGTTCGGTCGGTGGTGGTTATCACGGTACCACAACTAGCCCTGTGATCTATGAGTTGTTGTGCCAATTCCTTGGCACTCTCAAAGGTAGTGGGTTTCGAGGCCAATACACCATCTTGAATCTGAGATGACAGCCCCCAGAGGTATCGTTCCACCTTCTTCTCTTCTGGAGTGACCATTGTTGGACAGAGAAGTGCTAGGTTGTTGAAACGGGCAGTATAAGTTTCAAGATCAGTGTCTGTCATTCTGAGATTCCAAAGTTCTTCTTCAAGTTTTTGTATTTCGCCCCTCGGGCAGTATTCCTTTAACATTAAGGCTTTCAAATCCTCCCAGCTGATTGCGTTAGCCACTGCAGGAGTAAGTGATTTAACTCGGCCATTCCACCAAGTAAGTGATTTTCCAGTGAAAGTGAATGCCGCATACTTGACCTTGCTCGCTTCAGGACAAGCGCAGATTTCGAAAACTGCCTCAGTCCTTTCGAACCATTGCACCAGTGTGATGACGCCCCGCTTCCATTGAAAGGGTCGGGTTTGCCATTAGTGAAGTCTTTGTAAGAGCACTCCCTCGTACGCCCCGTGCTGTCCCCATGAATGGAATTTGTAGCTCCGGATCCAGAACCGCCAGAACCATTGGTACCCATTTGCGACATTGCTGCTGCCACGGCTGCCGTTACTACAGCCTGAAACATCGCAGGATCAAACTGCGGGGGTGGTGGTGGAGGCGGTACCGTGTTGTCAGAAGGCCTTGGTCTTCTCCTTGGTGGCATGGTTCTGTGATAAAAAAATGACCAGTCGGTAAGACTTCAATAGTGATAACGAGTCGAGTGTTACTGGTTTCATTCCTCTTGTATTTTTATCAAAACTTTATTATTCATAAACTATTTGTGTGATCCGGTTATGATGTATAGTGCCAAACATTCAATAAATAAAATGCATGCCAAATTTCATTGATAACTTTTAGTACATAACGTTTAGAGGGAAAAGTTTGACCACATAAGGGTCTTCATTACATCGTTACAAAAGATAGTTTTGGCATTACAAAAGCCCTTTGAATAGTGTAATCACTTAGTCGCAGGGTCGACCTACATACAAAGAGTAGCACCAACGCGTACTCATAAAATTTTACTACCAAGACGTGAGAATAGTAATGAGTTCTAATCACTGCGACCCTTCTTTGACGGAGGCTGCGATGATGTCGATGCGCCCTGTAGTTCCGCCAATCTGCGTTCGGCTGCAACCATTCTCTCTTCGAGTGCCATGTATCTTTCCTGATACTCTCTTGTTTCTGCTTGAGCTGCGAGAAGGTCTTGAATGAGTTGGTCTCTATGGTGGGAGTCTCGTTCCAGGTCTCTGGTATGATCAGTAGTAGACTGTACGATGGCGCTCAACTCCCGGACCTGATCGGTCGTCGTCCTACCACGATCATCTATACTTGCTATTCGTTGTATCGTGACGGGGAGAGCTCTGTCAGCCAGTCCACCATGAGTGAGATCATAGTAACCTCGTTGGTAGCCATATGGTGACCGCTGGTGTTGTTGTCGGCTCCATCTTTCGATCGTTGTTACCCAAGGGGGTTCAGGTCCGTTGTATCCAAAACGGTGCGTGGGTACCCTCGCGATGTAGGGAGGGTTGAATACTTCTGGTGGTTCCTCCGCTTCGTTCCCAAACATGACTATCTCATCATCTTCCTCTTCTTCCTCTTCGTCTTCCTCTTCTTCTTGGTCGTCTTCCTCTTCTTCTTCTTGTTCGTCTTCCTCTTCTTCTTCTTGTTCGTCTTCCCCCTCGGGCTCCTCCTCGGGATCCTCTTCGGGATCCTCCTCGGGCTCATCATCGATCCATCCCGCGTTTCCCTGATTGGGAAAATATGGGTCCCCGGGTATGTGAAATCCTACCATGTCGTCTGCACGAGAAACGGGGTTAAGAAGCACATATCGGAAAATAATAACCTGGCGCTATAGAAACTTACAAATACTCCTATAGTATTTTTAAATGTTTATATTTGATTCTTAGCGTGTTCTTTATGGAGTGTAGTTAGGTTACCAGATTTGTCGCTCATTACGACTATTCCTTAGTGTGCGTAAGTTACTTCTCGGACGGATATAGTTGATCAGGCTATATCCTTCCCAGAACTGATTACACATGCTAAGGCGTACTAATAATGTTCGACTCCTCCTCTTTAAATTTATGTTCTCCTAAGTTATGACACCATGCGAGTATAGAATGCATGTAAGTATACTTTAAAACAAGAATTTATTTGTTTTCTAAAAGTACAACTCGTTAAAGCATTTTAAGAATCAGAGACTTTTAGTCCCAAATGTGTTTATAGTTTGTATATCTTATGTGGTTTGACATACTTAATTCACTATAAACCGCGCCTTGATACCAATCTGTCACACCCCCAAACCAAGGATGGCGGAAACGTCCGGGGGTGGAGGACTTCATGTATAGTATCATAACCACAATTTCAATAGTAATTTAAGCAAACACAACCAACATATATATAATTGAAAAAGTTACATCACTTGTATAAATTACATGTTTCAAAATCAATTATAATATGTTGACAAAATACGAAAAGTTTGACGCCTTAACGTCCCATCCTCAAAAGCACTTGATTACCTGTTTAGTGATTTCCTGAGAATACAAGTTGTTTGAAAAGTGTCAACACAAAGGTTGGTGAGTTCATAAGCTTTTATTATAAAATTTAGTAGAAGTCTTTCACATGTAAATGTCGTGTTTGTTTCAGAAAAATCTGATATTTTCCTTAAAATCCATATAATGTCGCCTTATAACCAAAGACCAAAATGTATATGAAATCATCCTTACTTAGTAGAAATGTCGTGAGTTTGAAATGATATGGAAAATAAATTTTTAAATCAACCTAAAACCTACTTAGGTTTTATGAAATCCCGTAAACTTTATGAATTGTTATCTCCCTAGGTGAGTCGCTAAAATCATACTGTGACTATGTGAACCTGCCACAACTTTCTCAGGCGTCGCGAAAATGAAATGACATTTGTCACCCGTAGACCTGCAGGTCCCACTGTAGCTAGCAGCAAGGTGTGGGGTGTCAAACCCAATATAGATCTATATACAAGTATCACGTTCTCCCTCAAGGAGATTCTGATTATAACTACCAGGAATTATATCCCGCACTCGGACGTACGGGGAGAGAGAGAGAGAGAGAGTCTCACAATATAGGTTAACAAGTTTACGTGAAATGTGTGTGAATATAAATCTTTCTTGTATGAATGTACCCTTTTTGTACGAGTGTGTTGAGTGATGTATCATAAACTATACCTATTATAGTTTATCTAAAATTTATGTAATATGTATGAACTCTTTTATGAAAATGAATTAGTGTTATAAATTTGTCAAACTATACCTTTATAGTTTAATATACGTGTTCTAAAATGAATGATTAATATTTATTATGAATTACTTAGTTTCAGTTCATAATGACAAACTAACAAGGAAACACATTCAATAATTAGAACTTATGATTATACACTTTGCTCAACATAATACAAAGTCTTATGATATTTACATGCTGTTGGCTAACTTTAGCCATTCTGCCCTGTTTTGGAAAAATCATAGAAAAATCATACGAAGTCGAAAACTAGATCCGTATATTCTGAGAGTTCACAAAATGTGTCTAGTTTACTCATAATTTTTATCATGATTTTTAATGACCTCCAACTTAGGTGAATAAGTCCAAAATCACAGACTGGTCCGGATTGTTGTTTGAAATGATAGGCAGTTTTGTAAAAATCACCATAAATTGTAGAAAAATCGAATGGAGATGTGCAAGTAGTCATTTTAAAGGTAAAAACTTGAACTATTTGCACCTTGTACAGTTTTGAAAACAAAAATGTTTAATATGTCCAAAACAGTCCGTGAATGGAGTTGAACTTTTCTGATGAAGGCTGTTAGAAAATTTTAGTTATGTTCTTAGTGTTTTAACTTGTATTCCCCCCCCCCCCCCCCTAAAAACTTGAGAAAACATGAAAATGTAGGGGTATGAACTCACCTTAAGTGATTTCAGTAGATGATTGTTGAAGAATGGAAGTGTTTAATTCAAGAACACTTGGAGATGCCTTGAAGATTTTTGAGAATCTAACATTATAGTTATGGAGTTTGTGTAAGCAATCAATGATTTGAATAGAATGAAGTGAAATAATCATAAGGAGGATGAATTTTACTTACTAAGAGTGGAAGGACCTTGAAAATCAGCCTTGAATCTCGAAATTTAGGTAGAAAAAGTTTGAGAGAAAAGTGGTGTTTGATACTTAGTGAAATGAGAGCAAATGAGAGAAAATGAGGAGAGATGATGTTTGTTCCAGCTCTAAAAACGTGGGAATGAGTGTAATTTGAGTGCAAGGGACATTGAAGTGACATAGGTAAGGTGGAGAGGTATGGCTGGTCATAGAGTGGGTGTGGGGTGGTTGCTTGTGTCATAAGTTAAGGCAAAGTCAACACTCCACCTTAAATAAATCCCCCATTAGATCTTTATTATTTAGATAATGATTTTCATAAAAATGTGTTTAGACTATGAATATTTAGAGTTTATTATGTTAAAATATAATTTCTGGAGAAAATCCCGCTTTAAAATCACGAAAAACGGGCTTAAAATGTTAAAAATATCAAAAATGGGCTAAAAGTGACAAATTTCCGAAATCTAGCCGAGGTTCGGCCTTCTGATGCTGAAACCGAGAGGAGGGAGGGTAGAAACCGAGAGGGAAGAAGAGGGAGAGTAGGAACCGAGAGGGGAGAAGAGAGAGGGTAGGAACCGAGAGGGGGAGGAGAGAACAGAGAGGCGCGAAGAGACAGATAGGAGAGAAGGAGCAGAGACCGAGAGGAGGGAAGAGACAGAGAGGCGGAGTGGAGACCGAGAGGAGGGAAGAGACAGAGAGGAGAGAAGACAGAGACCGAGCGACCGAGCGACCGAGTAGAGACAGAGAGTGAGAAGACAGAGACCGAGCGACCGAGAGAATGCGACAGAGACCGAGCGAAGAGAAGAGAACGGAGAGGAGAGAAGGAGCAGAGACCGAGAGGGGCAGAGACCGAGGCTCAGTCTCGCATACCTCAGCCAACAGAGGCTCGGTTCTGGTCCTAAGAGGCCTCTCTTCTTGGTTTCGGTTCCTAAAGCCTATTTTTCTCGTTTTCGCCCCGTTTTAAGCCGTTTTTGACCCGGTTAAGGGTCGGAATGACCCGAATGATTCTAAAAAGTTACGGGAACTTTTGAGAGAGATTTGGGAGAGATTTCACATAATTGGAGAGATTTGGGAGAGATTTGACCTTCTTGGAGAGATTTCTCATACAAAGAGATATTTGAGAGAGATTTCACATACTTGGAGAGATTTGGGAGAGATTTGACATTCTTGGAGAGATTTCTCATACAAAGAGATATTTGAGAGAGATTTCACATACTTGGAGAGATTTGGGAGAGATTTGACATTCTTGGAGAGATTTCTCATACAAAGAGATATTTGAGAGAGATTTCACATACTTGGAGAGATTTGGGAGAGATTTGACATTCTTGGAGAGATTTCTCATACAAAGAGATACTTGAGAGAGATTTCAAGTGTGGCATTTGTGAGTGTTTGGCTCCGCAATGCAAGGTTCTTAAGCCCCGTTAAGTCATGATTAAGGATCCCACACACTCCCGATGAGTATGCAACATGGTTTTTATCAGTTTAGTTCATTGATTAGCACTAGGGCTTAGGAAATTTTAACACAAGACTTTTCTCAAGTGATGTTTTCCCATTAATATAGCAAGTTATACAGTATGAACATAACACAAACCCTAATACACAAGGTTTAATCGAGTTGATCGGTTTGACTTGATGACTTGACTTGACTCAAGATTGACGATTGTCACACAAGAGGTGACTTATGAACCCAAAAGAGGACAATATAGCAAACCCTAGCTTAATCTAATGAATAAGATGGCAAGATTAAGACTTTATACCTCCAGAAGCTCCTCAAGATGAACTAGATGTAGGATCTTGAAGCTCAATGTCACACCATGCTTGCTCACTAACTTCTTCTTCTTGAATAATCTCTAAAATGGCCACTAATACACATTTTAAACTCAAGAACACTCTCACAAGGAAATATGAGGTAAAAGGGCGAAATGAGGCTATGGATGCTAATTAGGGTTTGGTCCAACTGACTTAAGGGTGAATAAATATGTATCAAGTTTATATTTTAGGGTTTTGATCTTTTGTTGCATAAGGCCTGCATACCACTTGGTACGCCCAGCGTACGTGACAACCCTCCGCGATCATCCATACTTAGTACGCTAAGCGTACTCCTGAAGTACGCCCATCGTACTAAGGGACCATTATTGTAACAACCAGTTATTTTAGGTCAATATAAGTCAATAAAAGTCGCACTTGTTCAAATAAAAGTCAAAATCTTAATCATGTATAAGTGAAACCACATTTGCAACCTTGTTGCATTATATCATCTATATCCATGAGGTCATATTTATAAGTTAATAACTATGTGTAAGATTGAAATCCATGTTGATTTATATTATTATAAGTCAACACAAGTCAACATGTTTAAGCTAAAACCATAAAATAACACACTACAATTGATTTTTCGGTTTAGGGAATCAATGTAAATGGAGTTTTAGGTTGGTTAATCAAGGAACATTGAGTTTTCGGTCATGTATGACCGAAATCACCACTTAAAGGATCGAAATCTCTAAGCTAGGCCCATTAAGGCTGAAAACCCTCCTTTACATATATATATATATATATATATATATATATATATATATATATATATATATATATATATATATATATATATATATATAGCTGCAAACACTTCTCATTTCTCAATTCCAAGGCCGAAATCCTTTCTATTTTGCTCTTAAAACTCATACGAAATCATCATATCTTCATAAGATTTTGCCCAGATTCGTTCAAATCTCCTTATTTTCCTCAAGAACATTCATATTTTCCTTCAAATCTTCAAGTTTTCACCCAAGAACACCTTCAAATAATTCCTAATGATTTTTTTAAGTATTTCTTACATAATCTAATGTTGTCTAACACTTTAAATTATTATTTCATTAATTTAAATATGATATCATGTATAATTATATTAGGATACGATTTCTCACATGGGTTCTAACAAGGGGATTATCACTACCACTTCGTATCCAAATAAGAACACACATTCAAGGTGAGTTCATACCCCTATGTTTTCACTATTTTTCAATGTTTTAGGGGGGGGGGGGGGGGTACAAGTAAAACACAAGGAATCTTGTGTTAACAGTCAAACAATTTCAAACTATTTTAAATTGTGTAACATCCCGACTCCTAAGTATAATATCTAGATATTTATTTATTAGTTAATTGAGCAACTCGACGAGTGGGTGCCCTAACTCGTTGAGTAGGGACGAAGTGACCATGTGGGTTTTACAACCAACTCAGCGAGTCAAAGAGACCAACTAGGAGAGTTGGCGATGTCACAACTAGAAATTTTGTGTCTTGTAATCTCTATGCTCAAGTAAAATGTGAATAAAAAACTTAAGAGCATGTGTGATGCTTATTATATGACATCAAAAATTTCAATCAAATACATCATACAAGTACTACAAATAGTCAACAAGCAATTGGAAAACCCTAGAAGTTCTTGTTTAGGTCCATTTTGGACTAGGACTTCCTTATTGGACTCAATGGACCAATAAGCTTCCAATTTGACTATCATGGGCTTAGAACCTTTAAATGGGCTCTAATTGGACCCACATTCATTTATTTCAACATTTTGGGCCATATTGGGCCTAGACTGAAATAAATTAAATATTATGAACCATAATTAAATTAAACTAGCCCAACAAAGTATAAAAATCACACTTATATCTTACAATCATCAAACCTAACTCTAATATTGGGCTTAGAGGCATTAAAGCCCAATACTCTCTTTTTCTTTCCCAATTTCAGCCCAAGACAATCCCAAGAGGAAGAAGTTGACTATTACCATGACACCTCACTTTTACATGGGGGATATCCATGTTTTACACTCCAAACATCCATACAATCTCATCTTCCCATGCAAACCCCTCTCTTCTTCTCCCCCTCTCTCATTCTCGACCGAACACACACACATACACTTACAAAAATTCATTCCAAATCTCTCTAAGTCTTGAAGAGCATTCCTCCCTCCCTCTCCTAAAATTTTCAAGATTTAAGGGCATTCCAAGGAGATTTTTCACAAAAAATACCCTCCAAGGTAAGGTTATACTAAATTCTATGATCTAGGTTCCTTGATCTATCAAAAATCTCTTCTTAACTCATGAGAAATCATGATCTTGTATCCTAGAAACACCTCAAGGCCGAGATCTTCATCAAAGGGTGCTAGGGCCGAAAAATCACCAAACTTTCTTCCATTTCTCCTCCAAAACCGAAACCACGCCCTAAGGTGAGCTTCAGACTCCCTATTTTTCTGTTTTATAAGTTTTGTGGGGGGGGGGGGAATACAAGTGAAAGTGTAGATCTATGTGTATTTGTATGCCTTGTATGATTTCTATGCTTATATGTGTGTTTTTGTGTGAATATGATGTTGGATATAGTCAAAAGCTCCTAAAAATCGAGATTTACCTTGTGTTATATGTTATTAGCATAAATTTTATTACTACATACAATTTATTTCAAGAAAAATAACCAAGTTGTGGGATAACATCTTCTTTGGGCTAAAAACTCATTTTTGGGCTCAAAATGTTAAAAACATAAAATTAAAGGGCCCAAAATGACAAAACACGAATTCTGATGGGTGTAATGAGTCAAAACATATTTGATAATGTATTTTCTGGAAACATACCATTTTGAGGGATTAAAAGTGAAATTTTAAGCATAATGGGCCAAAAAAATGACATTTTTGGCCCAACAAGGCCCAATATGCGATATTTTCAAAATTTAGGGACTGAAACTGTACTTTTCTGTAAAACAGGGAACTATTAGTGTTCCAAGTCCATTTCAAGGGTTAAAAATGCTTTTCACAATTAAAAAGGATCAAAGATGCAAAAAATTTCTAATTTGGGCCAAAAATGTAAAAGTTGCGGAAATATGAGGTTACAACCGTACAAATTATATTTTGAGGGACTTAAACTGTTTTCAAATGAACATGTGATGAAAAATATCATTTCCAATAAGTTTTGATATTAAAATGCTAAGAAAAATGGTTTAAGGACTAAATCGAAAATTATTTTATTCAAAGGGCTAAAAATGTAAATTACAAAAAGAAAAGGGGCTGTAAACAGAAAAACTTCAATTTTTTAAATCCATAAATCCGTTGCGATAAAACACTGACACTGCGACTACCGACAAATCACAATACACATTCAACACCAAAAATCGTTATCAAACGTATTGATTCGGTCTCGAATCAATAACGAACCTGAAACTACTAACACGACGACAACTCGATACATACACGGAAAATTCGGGAATTTCATACACACATGGGAATGCACAGATGTCGATACTCCATCTTTGGGCCTAAAAGTGTCAAATCTTGCTTGTTGGGCCTAGCTAGCCCGAAGACATCAACCTTACGAGTTGTTGGGTCTTACATGATCCAACACAGCGTAAAAGGACTTTCAATGGCTGTTATACTATTGGTCCCCAAGGGTCCTTTGGTACTGCTAGTAAAGTCGAGAATTCACCAAATACGAGTCGGACCAAGGGTTCTTCGTATTCACTATAGCCTCGACCGACTAATGGGATTATTGAGATCTTCGTGCCCTCTCTTCTCCTCGGTCATGGGGCTACACGAAGTCAGGTCGGTTGGGTTACGTGAATAGTACGGGCGACGCCTAAGGGATCGTTAGTATAGTTGTAAACTGGTCGTTTGTGTAACGCGTGTTTATAACAATTCACCATGCGCAATAATCCAATGTCGCCTGGAATCAATGACTTCACATACCGCGATGGTACAACAACTATACGGAATTCAAAGTGTTAGGAAAACATCGGGTTTTCCTAGGGTTATTCAATACACACATTTACAAGATGTACACCAAGTTTAATAAATTATTTTTACAATTATAGAAGCAAACAAGCGTACTTATGGATCTTCACAAACTTTTCATAAACTCTTTTCAGAAAATATCGGATTTTCTGGTAGTTTCAAAACAATACAAAACATTGCCTTTCAAACACCGCTTATGAACTCACCAACATTTCATATGTTGACGTTTTTCAAAATACTTGTATTCTCAGGTAACAGGTAAACCAAGGGGAAAAATGTACTCAGTGATGGCTTGCAGTTTGTTTATCTATTATCGAACAATTTCTTTTTGGGAATGTAATGTTAAAACAATGTACTAAGTGTAAACTCTACCAGTTGTACTATCTCAATGCATGGTGATGTATGATGTTATGTTTCATATATATTCAATGTTATGGTATTCAATTGAGTCACGACAGCCCTCGGACGTTTCCGCCGTCTGGTTCGGGAGTGTGACAGGCGATGTGAGAAGAAACCCTAGATCTCTGGGGTTGGGTCCTAATTAAAGGACCTTAAGCCTTCATTCCTACCCCACCAGCCACCTTACTCCCCTGAGTGAAAGCCTAATCAGCCATAGTGAGCTAAGATAGAAAGAAAGCTAATATTTGAGTGTTTTGTGATCTATTGGAAGAGAAGAGGAGAGAATCAAGCAAGGAACGAGGAAGGACTGTGGGATCCAATGTTCATCTACCTTGAGCTTGTGTTGGAAGGTAAAAGTCATCACCTTGCTCATCATATTATTTAGATCTTGTTGATAGGAAGCTTTTAGGGATTCCATATTGCCTTGAGATTTTGTGTGACCTGAGCTTGCTAAGTGTTTAAGACATTAGATATGGACCTTGTGAGGTCCCTAGAGTCCAAAGGTCCCAACTTTATTCAACTATAGAATAGCCTCTATGCTTAAAACCCTATATGGGATTTGTTTTTGCATTTAAAGCCCAAAGTGACATGCATAGACGTAAAGATTGTGGCTTTATGTGGTATCTCAGCCTTAGGAGGCTAGATATAGAGTTTGGGGTTAAAGATCTGCCTTAAAACGTCTAAATGAGAACATATAGTGAATGGACTCACCGAGTTGATGAGTTGAATCGACCAGTCGGCTAGGGTTTTCCCCGATGAATCTAGACATGGGTAACTCAACGAGTTGATAAGACAACTCGGCGAGTTAAGTTGGATTTTCGCGACATTTCTGAGGAAACGAGGGGACTCTGCGAGTTACATAGATGCACTGAACGAGTTGGGTCAACATGGACTGTATACTCGAGTTTTGACTTCTGTTGACTTTAGGGTTTGGTCAAGACAGGGATTGTCACACCCCCAAACCGAGGATGGCGGAAACGTCCCGGGGTGGAGGACTTCATGTACGGTATCATAACAATGAGTACAATAGTGACCATAGCAACACAACCAACATAAATATAATTGAAAAAGTTACACCATATTAAGTTTACATGCTTCCAAATCAATTACATTATGTTGACAAAAATGAAGTGTTTGACACCTTAGCGCCCCATCCTCAAAAGCAGCTGATTACCTGAGTTACTGATTTCCTCACAATACAAGTAGTTTTGAAACAGTGTCAACAATTAAGTTGGTGAGTTCATAAGTTTTTAAATGAAATGTTGAAATCCTTTCTTTGTAAAAGAAATGTTTGTTCCAGAAAAATCAAATATTTTCCTTTTAAAATGTATTGTAGTCTTAAATGCCAAGATTAATAATGTACTAGTATTTTCCATATGAATTGTAAATTAGGCAAGTTTAAATCGACATAAACTCGTTTAATTAAAAGGAAATCCCGTAAATCTTATGTTTTGTTAATACCTCATGTGAGTTATTATAACCATGCTATGACTTAGTCGGTCTTGTATACGACGTTCTCCAGGCGTCAGAATGTTAATGACATTTGTCACCCCAGACTTGTCGGTCTAGCTGTTGCTTGCAGCTAAAGTGTGGGTTTGTCAGACCCAATAAAGATCTATACATAACTATCACGCTCTCCCTACAAGAGACTCTGGTTACAATTACATGACTTTTGTTGCGCTACATTGGAAGTAACGTGAAGTGAATGTCTCACAAATTTATTCATTAAAAGATTTACGTAAAGTGAACTGAAAACCCCTTTTTGTAGAAGTGTACTCTTTCATGGTGTGTTGTAAATGAAACATAAGCTATGACTTGTTGTAGTTTATCCTAATTTTTTGTAATGTATATGAAACATAAAATATATCTATTATAGTTTATCAAAATGTTTGTAATGTATAGGAACCTTTTATGTGTAAGTAGAATGTATAGCAAAACATAATTATGTTTATTAGGCCTCATCTTGCATTAATTGTAATAATAAAGGAGACTTACAATTTAGTGAACATTTTTCTGTTATATAATTATATCACAACAAAAAACAAATGAAAAATATGAAGTCATCAAGGATTAACACTTTGCTTAACATGTTACAAAGTGTTATGAAAGTTGTAAACTGTAAATTCGTTTTTACCATTTCTACACTGATTTAGAAAATCACAGAGAAATCATACGAAATCGAAAACTAAATCCGTAAACTCCGAGAGTTTAGAAAATGTGTCTAAAAATAGAAGTTTAGAAATAGAAGATGATTCTGACTTGCCATCATGGTCAAGTGATGAACATGGTGTTAGGGTTCTTATGAATGTTAATAGCTTTGGTGCTGTTGGAGATGGAGTTTCTGATGACATAAAGGTGAATATACATATATAGTCTTTCTTGAGTGTATTGATGGAGTCATTAAGGGGATTCTTTTTATTTTCATGTATGTTACATAACAGGCCTTTGGAGATGCATGGACGGAAGCATGTTTTACAGATTGCATTCACGGGAAGCAGTGCAATATATAATGATATATGCATGAGAACTCAACTGTAAAAATGGAAGAACAAGACTCGGAAGAAGAATAAGGATCTCTATGTGTATATGATTCAAAGTGTCATCCAACAACTCTTCTATCAGGTCAATCATAATTGATAATGGTTCATGTTTGAATTTTTTCTGAATTTTGGTACTTATCTGAATCATGGTGTGACGGTTATAAGTAAATCACATGTAATTCATATATGAATTACATGTGATTCACATGTAAATCACACATGAATTACATGTAATTCACATGTAATTATGAATTACATGTGATTCACATGTAAATCACATAAGAATTACATGTGATTCACTTGTAAGTCACATGTAATTTACACATGATTCATATGTAAATAACATGTAATTCACATATGAATTATGTGTGATTCACATGCAAATCACAAGTGATTCACATATGATTCACTTATGATTCACATGTCAATCACAAGTAAATTACATATGAATTACATGTGATTCATATGTAAATCACTAGTAAATCACATATGAATTACATGTGATTCACATGTAAACCACATGTAATTCATATATGATTCACATATAAATTACATGTAATTCACATATTAATCAAATGTAATTCACATGTAAATCACAAGTGAATCACATATCAATTACATATGACTCACATGTAAAGCACTAGTGAATCGCATATGAATTACGTCAATATGAACACATGCATTTTGTGTGAGTGGTCTTTCTTAATTAATTTTTTTTTTAATTTTATTGTGTATTTCACATTTGAATCTTAAAAGATACAATCACATGTGAATATCACATTATATAATCACATTTGAATCTTACAAGATATAATCACATGTGAATCTTACATAATATATACTTGTGTATTTTTCTGAGTGTTCTTGCATTAATCAATTTTTTTAAAATTTTCTTGTAAGTTTTGAAGAATTTATTGAAAATATTGAATAGGTGAAAAGTGATAAATTGAATAAAATATGGAAATCGTGATATGAAAAAATGATAACACTATAAATCTTTGTAGTTTTTTTATATTTAATTTTGTATTATATTTATAGATTGATTAATAAAAATGAGATTTTTTTATAATTTACTTACGAATATTATAGTATAAGAAATATGCATATATTCATTTGAAAAAATATGCATATATGCACCTAAAATGTTGATTTTTCTATTAAAAAAAGTAGTTTTGAAAAAAAAAATAGCACTTATTTACAAAAATCGATATTTTTTTTTTGAAAAAAATGTAAGTTTTTTTAAAAAAAATACAATTTTTTTTTAAAAATGCAGTTTTTTTTTAAAAAAGATGTAGTTTTTTAAAAAATATATATTTTTTCATTTTTTTTTGAAAAATTCATGTTTTTCGAAAAAAATTAAAAAATCGAATTTTTTTAAAAAAATTGATTTTTTTTAAATATAAATCCTAAATTTTTAGTTATTTTGCTAATTTTTAGATATTTTTATTAATATATTAAATAACACAAAATAATTAAACATTAAATGAGATTGGTAAAATAACGATCATGTCATTAACGAATTACTTTTGATCCAATGCTCCACTTTTAGTTCTCCGGTTCTCGTGAAACTTTGCGTTCTCAACCGATTTCAACATTAAATAAGATTGTTAAGATAACGATAATGTCCTTAACGAATTACTTTTGATCCAATGCTCCACTTTTAGTTCTCGGGTTCTCGGAAAACTTTGCGTTTTCAACTGATTTCAACCCTATATATATATATATATATATATATATATATATATATATATATATATATATATATATATATATATATATATATATATATCCTCCCTAATAAATAAAGAATTTTTTACCACATGTCACACTTTCATTGATTTGACCACTTGTCATTTTGTGGTTATTTTCAATTATTTTTTTTCACATGACATTTTGTGTTTTTTTTTTTTCATTTTATTAATTTCCACATAATATTTAAATGTAATAGATGCAATAAATATAATAATAAATGCATATCAATTTCATTAATTGACTTTCTTTTAATTTCAAAATTTCTAAATTAAAGTTTCATTAGTTTCCTTTGGTTATTTATCTAAATTATTTGTTTAATTGAAAAGAAAACAAACAATTTAATTTTAATAATTAATATTTTTCAATTTTTTCTTATAAATTTATATTTCTCAAATGTTTAGAATTTCATATTTTTTTTCTTTAAAATGTAATAAATGCAATAAATATAATAATAAATGCACATCAATTTCATTAATTGACTTTCTTTTAATTTCAAAATTTCTAAATTAAAGTGTCATTAGTTTCCTTTGTTTATTTATCTAAATTATTTGTCTAATTGAAAAGAAAAACAAACAAGTTAATTTTATTAATTAATATTTTTCAATTTTTTTCTTATAAATTTAAATTTCTCAAATGTTTAGAATTTCATGTTTTTTTCTTTAAAATGAACACATTTAATACATTGGTCTTACACCTAGTGTGTGTGTGTGTGTATATATATATATATATATATATATATATATATATATATATATATATATATATATATATATATATATTCATTGTAATAAAAGAATATGTTTAATCTCCAATTAACAAGTGTCATATAATTGGACCTCCTCATTAATGTTATATATCACCAATTATGTCATTTGTCAACCTATTAATTATCCAATTTAAATTTCGAATTTTAAATTTCCACTATAATTACACTAATTAATAACTGATTATTCATTTTAAATTTTAAATTTTAAATTTTCTACTCTAATTATATTAAATTCATAACATTAGATTGAAAAATAAAATAAAATTAATACAAATTATAAGGTAATATAAGTTCAAGTCTTTATTTAAATCAACAATTATAATTTTATATAACAAAAATAGATATCTTAGTTAATAATTTATTTAAAATAATTGATTAATAATTTTAATTTTTTAATATGAAATTTTAATTAATTTTATAACAGTGTTTTTCACGAGTTATAAACTAATATATATATATATATATATATATATATATATATATATATATATATATATATATATATATATATATATATATATATATATATATATATATATATATATATATATATATATATAAACGCGCGCTACACGAACTTTTTCCCAAATTAATTTGGCCAACCATAAACACTTAATTGTTATTATTTCAATATATATGTTTGTTACTTAAAACTTTAATACGGTTTTGTATTTTAGAAAACACGGTAAGTAGACACTAGACATGAAAGGTGTTCGGGACATAACTTTTTATATTTTTGAAATTTTTAGATTTTAAGGAAAAAAAAATGACGATAAGGCAGAAAACTTTGTTTGAAGGTAAGAATTTTTAGCTTTTATTTATAAAAAAAATTAATTCAAAGGTATTTCAAGTAATTTTTTTAGAGTTTAGGTTTTAGGAGATTTTAGCTTTTGGTTTATTCAATTATACACTTTTAGTAAAAAAATAAATAATTAAAAGATTTCTCATTTAATAGCTAATTGCTACCGGATATAATTAGTTTTACAAACAAACCACTAAAAATAATATTTCAAAAGATGTATTCGGTAAAACTAGCTGGTAGTTGATATTATTTTTTAAACGTTAGGTCAGATAACTTTTAAATTTGAAACGTTTATTTTAAAATAAACGCTAAAACTACATATTACCAAATAATATTTTTTCTTCAAAACATAGCATTTTATAAAATACTAGGAGCTCTCAAACGGTCAATATAATCCCACTCAAAATAAAAATTGAGAGCATCGCTAAATCTAAATCGATAAAGACAAACCCATTTTTTTTTTTAAGATTACAAACGTTATCTTTTTGTCTAAATGAGTTTTTGGTCAAAATGAGGTGGCCAATATCAAGTTCTTTTATCATTTTATGTACTATGTTATTATAATACTTGATTGAGATAAAATATTACAAAAGTAATTGATCGGTCCCCTTCTAGATACTTGAGATTTAATAAATTCTATTTACTTTGGATTTACATATGATTCTCCCTTTTTTTTGTTATACTTAACATGTTTGATGGCTAGGATCTTTATATGTGCAAGAAGTTAATTGTATTCATTTCTCCATTAAAAGAAGAGAACAATTGGTGTTTTGGTATCAATGATGAGTTCTAAATCTGTGAAACGCATCTCTGAATGTTTCATCAAATCACTGCACGACCTCTCACCGGAGGCAAAGCAGCCTTTTCATTTCACACCCTTCGAGCTGCCATGCCTCAACATCAGCTACAGCCAAAAGGGTCTCCTCTTTGCAAAGCCACCACCGTCGGAAAGTCAAGATTTCTCCATTACCGCTTACCTGGATGACCTCCGGCGATCCCTCTCCGCCACCCTCGATCATTTCTACCCCGTCGCCGGCCGTTTGGTCACTAAAAAGGAAGAAAATCCAGCTTCCTATGTTGTCTACTTAGACCCTGAAAACAGCCCCGGCGTCAAGTTTATTTACGCGACGGTGGACGCCACTATACTGGATATCCTTCAGCCCGCCGACGTACCCGTGGTTGTTCGTTCATTTTTTGATCTTAATAACGCCATTAGCCACGATGGCCACACACTACCATTGTTATCCATTCAAGTTACAGAGCTTGTCGATGGAATCTTTATCGGTGGATCTATCAACCATATGGTCGCCGATGGAACCTCTTTCTGGCATTTCATGGGTGCTTGGAGTGAAATATTCAAATCCAAAGAACAATCTCGTTGCTCAATCTCTCGACCTCCGGTACTCAAACGATGGCTCCTCGATGGATCTGACCCGATCATCAATCTCCCGTATACACACCACGATCAATTCATCGATCGATTGGAAGTTCCAACCTTTACGGAGAGATTCTTCCACTTCTCATCAGCCTCCATCTCCAAACTCAAAGCAAAAGCAAACTCCGAATGCAATACTACTAAAATCTCAAGTTTACAGGCAGTGATCGCGCTTTTGTGGAGGATCGTTACCCGGATCCGGCGTCTACCAGAGGACGATGAAACCAATTGTAGATTGATGATATCTAACCGGCGGCGGCTGAACCCACCTCTGTCTGATGATTATTTTGGCAACCCAATTTCTGTAGTGAAAGGAAAAGCAACCGTCGGGGAATTGATGGCGAATGGGCTTGGGTGGGCGGCTTTCCGGTTGCACGAAGCGGTGATAAATTACACTGATACATCAGTTAAGGAAAGCGTGGAGTCATGGATTAAAAGTCCATTCATTATAAAACTAAGTGAGATTATGGATCGAAACTTCATTCACGTTGGGAGCTCACCGAGGTTTGACATGTATGGGTGCGAATTCGGGCTGGGGAAAGCGGTGGCGGCTAGAAGTGGGTGGTTGAATAAGGACGACGGGAAGATAACCATGTATCCCGGACGGGAGGGTGGCGGGAGCATGGATGTGGAGCTTTGTTTTGCTTCATCACAACATATGATGGATCTTGAATGCGATGAGGAATTCATAGATGCTCTAAGCAAGAATGTCAAATATTGATGAATGAAAGTTCCCTGTTTGATGTGTGTCCTTTCAAGCTGTCTCTCGTTTTCCGATCAACGGCTGACAATTTATCACTTCTGGTGTTTTCAATTTGGTATTTTCAAACCTGAATTGAGTTTTACATATATTTTGATTTAAATAAAGAGAAATTGAATATTATCAATTTGACGTTTGTTGGCTTGCTGCGATTGTGAGGAGGATATCATATCACTGAACATGCGCATCGGTGCATGTGATGATTTTAGTTGAAGATGTTTGATTACTTTTTTATGATTTAATCTTATTTTAAAAAAAAAAAAGAAAAAAAGAATCTGTATAACTTTTGTACGTCCACCAATTGGCAGAACTCTTTCCGCAGTGTGGTGTATTGCGCCATTTAGAATGGCCCCACTTTTATATAAAACTTTTTTTTTTAGTAATTGTAAAATCGAGAGCATTACATAATTAGGAATTTTAAATACATATTTATGAATCTTGGAATAAAAAAGTTTTTGCATTTGAATATGAATATGTAAACAAAGAGCGTTTGCAAATCCATAATAATGAAGTTTTTGCATTAGAATGTGCAACAAAAATAATGATGTTTTTGCATTAGAATGTGCAACAATCTAGTGTATGCAAATTCATAATAATGATAATGTTTTTGTTAGTGTATTTTATTTTAACTTATCACCTATGTAGTACATAGCTTTTAACCTAGTTTAGTTTGTAAAACGCGGGCAGCTATATTTCTTCCATGCTCACAGCTAGTTTATTTTATTTTAATTTATTTTTTTATTTTGGTTTTGGTTTTTGAAATATTTTGAAAAGATCATAAAAAGACTGATTTTTTTTTTCAATATCACCGTTCACCAATGTACCTTAACCTTATAAAATATTTTATAATAAAAGCAAACCTAAAGATCTTCAAAACTTGTTAAAATAATTACAAAATCTAGTAAAATGTACGTTTGTCAGGAAAAAAACTTTGGAGAAAGAAAAGATTAATTTTTTTTTCGTTTTTTTCCCTTCCGTCACGTGGATAATGAAGGATTTGCGCATATGAGCACAAAGATCAACAATAAGAGCTCGCTCATAGGCTGTGTACATGGTGAGGAAACTATCTGCAAACACCCAAATACCCAATAGCTTCAATGGCTTCCGCCACTGTACGGCGGATTTCTGAATGTTTCGTTAAACCAGATCTCCCCCCAGATGCAAAGCAACCAATCTACTTCACACCCTTTGAGCTCATCTACCTCAACGCCAACTACAGCCAAAAAGGTCTTCTTTTTGCGAAACCATCCCCACCGGAAAGTCATCATTTCTCCATAACCACTTTCTTGGAAGACCTCCGGCGTTCTCTCTCCGCCACCCTTACCCACTTTTACCCCCTCGCCGCCCGTCTAGCCACTCGGAAAGAAGAAAACCCACCCTCCTATGTTATCTACATAGACCCCGAAAACAGCCCCGGTGTGAAATTTGCTCACGCGACGGTGGACATAACTGTCTCCGACATCCTTACCTCTACCGACGTACCCTTAGTTGTTCATTCATTCTTTGACCTTAACAATTCTATCAACCATGATGGTCATACACTACCATTGTTATCCATTCAGGTGACTGAGCTTCTCGACGGCATCTTCATCGGTGGCTCCGTCAACCACCTTATCGCCGACGGGACTTCTTTCTGGCATTTCATGGCTGCTTGGAGTGAGATATTTAGATCTAAACAACAAGATGAGTATTCCATCTCCCGTCCTCCGATATTCAAAAAGTGGGTCCTTGAAGGGTCAGATCCTGTTATCAATCTTCCATTTACACACCACAACCAATTCATTGATCGACCAGATCAACAAGCTATGTTTCAAGAAAGATTCTTCCATTTCTCCTCAGCTATAGTCTCGAGACTCAAAGCAAAAGCAAACGCTGAATCCAACACTCATAAAATCTCAAGTTTACAGGCAGTGTCAGCACTTTTATGGAGATGCATAACGCGAGTTCGAGGCCTAACACGTGAGAGTGAAACAGTCTGTAAACTTGTTATTAGTAACCGGTGTAGACTGAACCCACCTTTATCCGATGATTATTTTGGTAACCCGATTCAGTCAGTGAGTGGAACAGCAACTGTTGAGGATCTAATGACTCGAGGGCTCGGGTGGGCTGCTTTGCAGTTACATGAAGCTGTGGCAAACCACGATGATACAGCGGTGAAGAAATGGGTTGAGTCTTGGTTTAGAAGCCCAGTAGTATATAAACGGAGTCAACTGTTCCATCCGAATGTTGTGCACTTTGGGAGCTCTCCGAGGTTTGACATGTATGGGTGTGAATTTGGGTTAGGGAAAGCGGTTGCGGCGAGAAGTGGGTACATGAACAAAGCCGACGGGAAGATGACAATGTATCCAGGTCAGGAAGGAGGCGGAAGCATGGATGTAGAAGTTTGTCTTTTGCCGGAATATATGATGGATCTTGAATGTGATGAGGAGTTCATAATTGCTTTAAAGAGTAACTAACACGTCTTAAAGTAGTATAGTTAAAGTTTAAACAACCTCCTTAGTTTGTATCCTATGTTTATCTTTTGATTTATGTTGAACTATGATTTTATTCGGCAAATATTATGTGTGCCAAGTTAAAGTAACACCATATGAATCAATAAACCAAACTTATTATGGAATCTTTAAAAGATTAATGACAAAATTGCAACAAATGGTCTTATAGTTTTAAATTTGTCTTCAATATAGTCTTTTATAAAACGTTTTTTTTTTGCATGAATAATGAATAGTCTCTTTTGACAAAATTTTGCACACCTATAGTTATTATAACTAACTTTTATTAATAGATTATGTTAAATGTTTGTTAAATGACAAAATACCTTTGTTTATATTTTTATATTTATTTTAATATCTTTTTAATTTAAAATTAAAAAAAATAGGTCCATCTAACCCATCCCCACCCCTCCTCGTTTTCGGAATTAACTAAGTTTTATTGATCATAATCGGAATAAAATTTGGATATTTGTTGTTATTTTATTGACCAAAAACCATCACTTGGAGGTGGCTATTGGTGATTTATGTCATTCACACAAAGCCTGCATCAAGGCTGCTGAGGAACGTTGACCCCAGATGTTGCGTGTAACGCCTGTAGATCCGGTCTAGTCAATTTAGAGATAATAGGGGTTGAAAACGACTTTTTGATAAAAGATTATTTATAATAAATAATCTTAACCAAGTTGTAGAATATTTCTCAAGGGTTCCGTACATATAAAAAATGCTGAAATCCGAGTTATAACGACGAAGTTATGACCCGTCGAAGTTTTTCGGCAAAACCGATCCGACACTGGGAGACGTAAATAGTAAATTTAAGATAGATGACTTTTTAGCCTTAGGGATCTAAATGAAAGTTGTAGAATACATATCCACCTACGTGTGGATATAAAGAACGTCAAAAACGGAGTTCGTATGCAAAATTTATGGCATTTCGAAGATTTAGCTTTTAAAAATCCTAAACTAGCTAATTCACGACATGAGAATTATGACACTTACGAAAGTCTGTCATAATCCGGTATCTAGAAGTTGTGAGAGGATAAGATCTAATTCACGACATGAGAGTTATGACGCTCACTACATTCTGTCATAATTCGGAATCTAGAAGCCGCGAGAGGATAAGATCCAATTCACGACGTGATCTTTATGACACTAATGACGTGAGGTGTCATGGCCACCATCCGAAGCTAGGGACGCAAATGGCAAGTCTACGAAGTGAATCATGAGATTCACGACGTGAGTGTCATAAAAACTTACTATAAATAGCTTGCGAGCCATTCCGAAAATCTCACACCTTTCTTCATTTCTTATCTCTAAACTTTCTCTCTCTAAGGGTTTTAACCCTCCCCTAAGCCTAGGTGATCCCCTAGAACCCTAAGGAAGCCCGAGGCTCCCAGAGTCCCGAGAAAAAGAGTCTTTCGGTTTCGAAACGCTGCTCCAAATAAAGCCCGGTTTTCTTTAAAATCCGCTGTAAGTGAGCTACGCTTACGCAATTTTTAATATAGCTTTCAAATAATCATAGTAATGTTATTAGGTCCTTAAAATAATTATTTGGACAATTATTATGAGTTATATTGAGTGTTATTTAACGCTTATATTATTATAATAATAATAATAGCTAGACTATTAATTAGTCACGGTTGATGTTAGACTAAACCCTAGTGGAATTGATACTAGGTTTTATCGAAGGAAAATTGTTTTCAGAGTATCAAAGCGTTGTCCGAGTGCTGAGTCACCACCTACTAAGGTGAGTGTATAATCACTTTCACCTTACACACACACACACACACACACACACACACACATATATATATATATATATATATGAAGTATTTTCTTTTAAATACGTGCTATTTGTAATTATATTAATTGTTTAATTAAGTTGACTGTTGAATAGATGTTTTATACAAGTTTTAAACTGTATATGTATTTTTATCTACAAATATTTTGGGTAAAATATGGGTAGATGAATTAGATGATGTGTGATGAAATAAAATGTGATGAGAGGTATCGATGTTTAAGATGATCTAGTCATCTAGTAGAGTATAGACAACAACCAAAGACTATTTTAGATAGTCCAGTGGAACGTTAGCAGACTTGTAATCGGTAGGCATGTTTGAACTATATGTTCATAAGGTGTTCTTTAACTATATGTTCATTAGGTGTTTTTGAACTATGTGTTCATCCGTTAGTTCTTCTTTTTGACACTATTACGTGTCGGGGTACGGGAGCGTACGGGAGTACTTTATTAGTATTTTCCCTATACCTTTATTTTGAAGAGATTTGGAGTCTTTGTTTCTTTTATGAAGTGATAGGACGAGCTTCATGAGTCAGTTTTCCATTCTCGATGCCGGATAGGAGTGAGTCTATGGGTTATATTTTTTTTGAACCGGCAAATCTAATCTACTCCTAAGCTAACAACACCTATTCCACCTATGTCCACGACGGGACTTGAACCTTCGACCTCAAAGAGGGAGGGCACCACCTGATACCGCTAGGCTACAAGCCCTTTGGTGTCTGTGGGTTATATACCTCATGATATTCAGACCACATCCTAGGCATTAATCAGTGTTTCCATTCTCGATGCCGGATAGGAGTGAATCTGGGGGTTATATACCTCACGATATTCAGACCACAGCCTAGGCATTAGTCAGTGTTTCCATTGCTGGATAGGGTGCGTTTGGGGGTTATATACCTCATGATATTCAGACCACAACCTAGGCATTAATAATTACCCCTGACTTAATTGTTTGGTGGTTCTTTCTTTTACAAACAAAGGTTCGTAGTTAAGCTTATTCCATTTATTTGATGTCGTCTTCGATCCTCGTTTGCTGCTAGGGAATTTTCGAAGCAGTTTCGTTAGTTGGTTGTTCATATCGATACTTTAGGCTAGATCTAGTAAGATCACTGTATAGGATCAGTATGTGGGGATCGACGTTGTTAGTGCTTGTAATATAAACCTTGGGCAGCGATGGACTTCATGCCTATTCCGTAGGATGAATCCTTAGTAATGAGTGATAGTTGATTATTAGGGTAAATCCTTAAGAAATGAATAAGATAATGGGGATTGGGTAATTGGGTTGATTGTTTGATGTTTAAGCATAATAAATTTATTTATTGTGGGGTAAAAACCCTATATGCTCACCAGGCTCCCAAGCCTGACCCACTCAGTTTAATTGTATCACAGGTATCAATACGAAGTTGCTTTACACTGAGAGATTAAGGAGATATAGATCACTAGTGAAATGAATGTAAGTTCTGTTTATGCTTATGTTTCTGTATTGACGATGACATCATAAATGTTTTAAAATGAATAAAAATACGTTTCTTCGGAAATGCTTTGATAACGTATTTATCGTGTTTTTCTGGGAATAAAATTCCACAACATTTTTTTTATTAAAAGAGGTACTCTGATTTTCATAAATCATAAACAAAGTTGGTCTTTTCTGGCCGTGAAATTGGGGATGTCACATCGCGACCCGCTAAGTCCTCGGAGATAAAGTCGGTAGTTCTACACCAACTCGAATATTAAAATTTGAAATTTTACGATGACTAAATGAAAAAACAAGGATATTTTGATTTTTGAACTTACCAGAAGATGTTTGGCAATGTTTTTTGTTGTTAGACTTGGAAAGTTCATTAGCTCCAGCATTTTCTTCGTGACAACTTTTGAATCGTTATAGGATTTAATAAGTGTCTTAGAAAAAATGAAATCATAGAGATTGAATCAAGAAACTGGGTGAAAAAAATGATCTTACTATCAACTCCAAGCTAAGTAACGATGACAACGAACTGTTGATGAAGCTCGACAGACCAAACTATGTAAGGTTTTTTCAAAGAAAAAGACCAGTCTTGTCCTTCAGCTTCAGCTTCATCTTCATCGTCTTTCTTCCTCTTTGAACATCGACCCCAACGACCCTAAATCTAATTGGATTTGTTCTTTGAAGAAAGAAATTAAAAAGGGTAAAACACTCTATGTACCTTAATAGTTGCAGTTTTTTTAGCCTATTTTCTAAAATATTGAGACAAGTTGAGTCGTCATTAACAACAAGCACCCGAAGTCCAACTGGAAATTGGTTTAGTCCTGTTCTGACGCCAGGGTCGATGGGTTTCCAAGAAGCACACCTTGATCCAGTGGTATTGTCTAGATTTGTCAAGATCGAGTTCATCAAGTTACATGTGTTGGGTTTGGTTTATCTGCTCGATTTTTTTGGTTCATCTATTGGATATAGAGACATCGATGAGTGTGTCTGTGTGTGTGTATTTAATCAAAAGTTACTTCATATTTGGATAAAAATGCATTGAATTTCATGAGTGAGTGTGTATGTGTGTGTATTTTAATAGGAAGAAGCTTCTGATTTGATCCAGCTACAATTTCATTCATGAGTTCCTCTTAGAGTAAAAATGCTTCAGATTGGGCATTCATTGTATGCTTCTGATTTGGTAGTAAGCTCATATGGTATACCAAGGACAAGGCCCTTCATGGTCTATGTGGCCACTAACCACTATAGTGCACACCATCTCAATACTTAATGATAGCTAATGGTAGTGGTGGATTGTGGTGCACACAATGGAAGCGAATGTCGAATACATTGCTTTCTCTCTCTCTATCTCTTTCTAACTTTCTCTATCTCTCTCTACAATAAAATATACTTTTTATTTAAAAATAAAAAAAATAAGAGGGTTATAGTGGTGGGTATACCAACATTTTAGAGGTTATATGTGGTGATGATGTGGCACCCACCACTAAAGTGGTTGGTGGTGGGTATAACGGATGGTCTAAATCGACGAATTTGATGATGGCTTGTCGTGGATGCCATGTTTTTGCTTGTTTTCTCCATTAAGAGGTATAGGGAGGGTACCAATAAGGGTGGGGTTGATGAGTCCAATTTTTTGTTTTTATTTTTAAATTAAAAATGTATTAAAGTAAATATAAAAAAATGGTATTTTCATCATTTGACAAATATCTAATAAAATATGTTAATGAAGTTAGTCATAAGGACCATTGGGGTAGAATGTTTTGTTGAAACAGACCATTCATTCAAAACAAATGTTTCATAAAAACTATATACGGGATAAATTTATAACCATAAGGACCATTTGTGAAATTTGGTCAAAATTATATATAATATACGAATCTTCATAAAAAATCTCTATGGTTTTTCATAATATCAAGTTTAGTCCTTAATTTTTTCGGTATCAAAGAGGATTCCTGTGGTTTCAATTTGTATCGTGGTTGATCATTGGCGTTGTAACGCCCCGATTCTCAGGTATTGCTTATATAAGATTTTTTTGATTTTAGCTCTACTCGACGAGTTGGCTGACCTACTCGTCGAGTAGCAGCGGGGTGGGATCGCGTTTTAAGTGACCTACTTGACGAGTCCATTTTGGGACTCGGTGAGTAGGAGCTGGCAGTGGAAACCCTAAATCTCGTGGTTTTCACCTCTATTTAAAGGAGCATTAGCCTCCTTTGGCCTCTTTATAGTCTTTGAGAGCCCTCTTAAACCCCAATTTGTGTGTGTGCGCCTTGGTGTGGTGTTGAAGCTTGGAAAAGAGGATCTTGGAGGAAGAAAGCTAAGAGTGCAAAGGAAATTGAAGCAAGGAAGGAGTGGGAAGCAGGATTTACCTCAGCTAGCATCCTTTGGAGGTATCAAAGTTCCATCCTTACTTCCTTTTTTCCCTTTTGTTGAGTTCTAGGGCTTTTTATGGATTTTCAAGTTGGTATGATGAGCTATGGGCTAGATCTGAAGGTGTAACTTCAGATCTGGACACTCCTTAGATTTGAGAAGCATAAAGTCATAGTTTTGGTTATGATTGAGGACCCTCTTGGGCATTAAGCCCCATTAAGAACTTAGATTTGGCATTTGGAGCCTTTAACGTCAATCATGCACGTAAAGTTTGCAACTTTACGTGATAAGCATGCCCTAGAAGCTTGGATCTGTGATTTGGAGCCGCTGCATGGCTCAAAACAAGTCTGTATGGAAAGAGGACTGAATGGACTCGGCGAGTCGCAAAGTTGACTTGTCGAGTTACATGAAGATGGTCGTGAACTTGACGAGTTGATGAACAACTCGGCGAGTCCGATGAAGATCGCCATAAGACTCGACGAGTTGAAGAACAACTCGGCGAGTCGGATGAGTTTTCTCTTGGATATGTATGAGTGTGTATCCGTCGAGTTGCAAGGAGGGAACTCGATGGGTGACCTTAAGTTTGATCGAGAATCGAAGGAACTCGAAGAGTCACTCCAATGACTCGGCGAGTTGGAATGTACTTCAGATAACTTAGCGATAGGGATGTCAACGGGGGCAAACGGGGCGGAGATTGCATCCCCCGCCCCACCCCCGAAATTTTCCTGTTCTCCCGCCCCCGCCCCCGAAATCTCTAGCCTCCCCATCCCCTCCCCCACCCATGAATCCCAAGATTACCCCCGCCCCTGCCCCGTTTCCCCGCCCCCGTTTGGATTGACTTTTTTTGGGCGAACGAAGGTGCTATTTAGGCTAAAAGAAGTTATTTTTTGAGCTAAAAGAAACCATTTTGGATAAAAATAGTTATTTATAGCATAAGTTTATATATTTAAAATAAAAATATTATAACATCTTTAAAATGTTATACTATAAACTTAAAAACATGATATTTAATTGAATTTTGAAAGTTCAAAATCATTGCTATTATTTATTATATTTTTATAATTAATATATATTAATATAAATAATATATTAACGGGGTCCCCATTGGGGGTTCGGGACGGGACTACCCACCCCCTCCCCCGCCCCCGAAACTAAAACGGGGGTTAACATTGCCCCCGCCCCGCCCCCGTCCCTAATTTTTTAAACAAATATTCCCCATTCAGGATCGGGGCCCTACGGAACTTTTTGACATCCCTACTCGGCGAGTACCCAAGGGTACTCAGCGAGTTAAGGTCAACATGGACTGTTGACCTTGACTAAGAACTTTGACTTTGACCAAGGGTTGACTAGAGGGTTATTGGGTACCTTATAAGGTTAAGGACTTATGAGCATATTGTACTATGATCTTAGGTGGTGCAGCCGGTGTCGGGTGATCCGAGGGTTGGAGTGTATCTTCCGAGTCGACATTTTCAAGGTGAGTTATCCTCACTATATCGATAGGGTCTACGGCACCAAGGTCGGCCCTTTAGTTGTTATTCTTATGGTATGTTGCATGTGGTTATGATCTGTTAGTTCAGAATCGAGGTAGACAGTATGTTATGCTCTTATGATCCGTAGGGATTGGTGTGTTAGTGACCTGCTAGGTCGGTACTCTAGTTACAGGAGAATTCTATGATTGATGATCAGTGTGACAGATATGTTTGATGTTTATATATATATATATATATATATATATATATATATATATATATATATATATATATATATATATATATGCTTGTATATGATAGTATACGCACATGGTTATTTGCTTGTGGCTGTGTTGAGGTCGTCCTGCTTTGTGCTGTAGGCCAATATACCCTATGAGCGGTCGGGGGAGACTGTAGGCCCACGTAGCGGACCAGTCATACCGAAGGCTCGGGATGGATTCAGACAGACTGTAGGCCTGGTAGGGCGGTCCGGTCAGGCCGATGGCCCATTATGCATGTTGATTGAATTGATTATTAGTGTTGTGGTATTGTAAGTATGGTATTGGTATTTTGGGGGTAGCTCACTAAGCCCTCGGGCTTACAGTTTTCAGTTTATTGTTTCAGGTACTTCAGGAGATCGTGGAAAGGCGAAGGCGTGACCGTATCGTTCCTCATCCTTATGTTATGATTTTTGGGACACTCTGATGGAAAATGATTTGAAAACATTTTGTAAACAATGATATGTGGCTTTTATGTATGATTGAAAAAGTTTAAATTTGGAGTAAAATTTATGGTTGTTACAGGCGTTTTCTTTTTGAACAATATATGATCCCTATGGTTTATCAAAAGACAAACACTGAGTTCTTGTTTTTTTTTTTTACCGAACATGGTCCTTGTGGTTTCCAAAATTACATGAATGGTCCTTTTAACACCGTTAATTTTCATCTGTTAGTGTGAGAGTAATTTGCGGCATTCAAATAGTAGAACTAAGTTTATGACCATAGGTAAACCATATGGACCATTTATGTAATTTTGTCTATATTTTATGTTTAAGAGTTTGTAGCATTTCCACCATTTTACCTTTTTAAATGACATTTTGACCCCTTCACTGTGAACTTTATAAAATATTATTTTCATCTCTTCCTTTTCTATACTTCCGTTTTTATCCCTCGTCTATGATTGACGTAATTTTTTTGTTCTTATTTTTTATACAAAAAAATAAAACCATACATAAAATTAAGCACGAACATATAAAAAAAATTATGTTGAAACATAGAAGAACTCGAATATATATTGAAAGAAAACAATGTAAGTTTTTCTTTAAAAAAATTTAATGAACGAAAGTTCTAAATTTACGTCGAATATGAAGAAACGTTGACTACCTTGAATTTATACCGATACATATAGAAAAAAACACGTAAAAATTTAATTTTTTAAAGTTAATTAACGAAAGTTGTTATATGTAACCCGACTCATATGTAGAAAACATAAATAAAGTTAAGCACAAAACATACATCGAAACATAAATAAACTCGGATTCAATTTACACATGCATAAAAAATAAGTACGTTTTAAAAAAAATTAACAAATAGAAATTCAAAGTTCGCATCAAAACGTTGATCATTTTGAATTTATATGGACACATATATAAAAATAAGACAAAACTATAAAAATGGCATGTGGTTTACCAAATATCACGAACTCGCCTTATTATATATGAAATGACCAGCATACCCTCAAATGCCTAGCATGTGATAAGCCTTAACGGTTGAAAATGGACAACATTAGTAAAAAAGGATCTTCAATGCAAGTTTTGCAAATCAAAAGGACCATTTGCGTCAAAAAATTAATGGTGACGGAGTTTGTGACCTTTGGTAAACCACAATGTCCATTTTGTTAATTTTATTTAAAAATAAACATGTATAAAATTAGTTTATGTAGGTTAACGAACAAAAGTTATATATATACACTATGGTAATAAACACGAAAATTTAAAAAATAGAGAGATGAAAATAATACTGTATTTTACAAAGTTTAAAACAAAAGGGTCAAAATGACATTGTAAAAAGTAAAATGGTGCAAAAGACACAAACTCAAAAACATAAAATATAGACAAAATTACACAAATTGTAACACCTCAAATCTCAAGACAAATTTTTCATTTTTAATTTTCAAAATATTACTCATAATTTGAAGTCATCACATATATTTTAAGTTATTATCAAAACAATATCAGAATATCCCAAGATCCTCAAATCTCTATAAGTCGACGGATGTGTACAATCATGTCACCGCCTTCCCGCGATCCTGAATTGTACCCGAAACACATTTTACACAAACATTGTAAGCACGAAACTTAGTGAGTTCCCTAAAATACCACACACACAAATAATAAGCCTCTCATGGCTATGTCTCGATACGGACCCTCCGGTCATGTGTCTTAGTGAAGATCCTTCAGTCTCACAGCTCGGTATGGACCATCAGTCCATGGCTCAACATATATAGAGAATAATATAACAACACAAGTGACAAAGACAGAATGCATAATAACACATAAAGTAGATAAGACACTCCAGTCAGTAATACAAATAAAACTCTCCGGTCAATAATATAAATAAGACCCTCCGGTCAACAACATAAATAAGACCCTCTGGTCACTCATGCATTACCACACAGGTAAATATAGTGAGACGACTCTCCTCAACTGTTACACGTGAAATCCTACACTGTCGTTGCCGCTGCGGATTAGTTCCTGAACTAGCCAAAACAACCCAACACTATAATCAAAAAAATGTGCAAGGCTACTCTTCATCACTAAGCCTAAGGGTGACCCGACTAACCAGGCCCACTATTGAACCAACTCATTGGTCCCACCATGGACCAAGACCCAAAAGGTTCACATAGGCCCACTAACGACCCAACTTTCCAAATTGGGCGCAACCCCCATATGGGCCTTGTCCTAAGCCCAACTATCACACCCCAAAACCGGAATGGCGGAAACGTTCAGGGGTGGAGGACGTCATGTTTAGTATCAAAATACATGCATCATAGTAATTAAAGTAATTAACAACCATTTCATTAGAAAGAAAGTGTTTACAATGTGTGTGTTCACTAAACATATAATACATATGTAAATAACAAAACAAGACTTGGAGCTATTATGCTCCATATTCTGAATTCCCAACGCGAGTACCTGTCTACTAGTTTCCTGAGAATACAAGTTATTTTGAAAGATTTGATCAACAATTAAGCTGGTGAGTTCATAAGATTTTAGTGATGTAAGTAAGTTGTAGAAAGCTTAGTAAATTGTAGTAAGTTGTAAGTTTTGCTTAGAAAACTTCGCATGTTCCTCCAGAAAATCCTATATTTCCTGCTTTGATGAAAGATAAGTAAAAATGACTCTACAAACCTTTCTATGTATACTAAATGGATACAAGTTATATAAAACTCAGAGTAAATAAACAATCGATTGTGTGTATCTGCCCTAAGCCCACAACCAAACAAGGAACAGTGAATGAGGCGGATGGCACACATCTCATTGGTTGTTAGATCATTGTTGTATATAACTCTGGTGTATTCACTTGGTAATCACGGAGTTAACTGCAATAGTTCCTTTATATTTGATGAAAAGATCTTTTAAGAAAACCCTTATTTCGTATAATAAAAATAGTAACCACAGTGGTTCCTTCTATAGTCACTTAGTTTATACTAGCTATATATAATCTAATATGGAATAGATAGTTAATTGTGTGAATCTGCCCTAAGCCCACAACCAAACAAGGAACAGGAAATAAGGCGGAGGACACACATCTAACTATCTATCGGGTATTAATTATATATAACCCTGATGTATAAACTAAGGTATTATAGAATTAATCACCTAAGGTCCTTTAAGTTATACTGGTTTAATAAAATGGATTAAACCTTTTACTGGTAAGTTTCTAGTAGGGATGAAAGTGGGTCCAAACCCGGACTGGATGGACCCGGAACCAGTTAACGGGATTTTGTAAAACTAGAAACCAGACTGGTATATAGGAACCGGTTCCGGTTCGGTTCCGGGTGAAGTAGGTCTAGAACCGGAAAACCTGGAAACATAAAAGTGGGTAGGTTGGAACCGAATAAAGTGGGTTTAGAACCGGAAAAACCAAATTTTTTTGGTAATTACTTACTACTTAGTGGCTTGAACTTTGAAAACTTTCATATTGATATCCCAACTTTGGGGGATTGTAACTCATTGAATCTGAAACAAAAATTAACAAAATTATAGTCTAAAATCATGTACAAACTCTAAAATAAACTCTAGAAAAAACCGCATGTCAATCCAACTTTAAACAAATGTGATATGCATGTGTTAACATTTTCACATAATACAGAGTACAAAAACAAATAGTTGAAAAGTTGAAAATTTTCAATTTTGATATCCCAACTTCGGAGGACTATAAATCATTGAATGTTAAACCAAAAATCATGTACAAACTGTAAACTACAAGTTGGAAAAAACCACACGTCAATCCGACTTAAAACGAATTAGATATGCATGTCTAAAAACGTTCATCGAATACAAAAAACTATAAAATTAAAAACTTCTAGATTTGATATATCGACTTTGGGGGATTGTAAGTCAATGAATATAAAACTAAAAACGGCAAATTTATAGTTTAAAATCATGTACAAACTCTAAATTACTGTTGGAAAAAACCGTATGTCAATCATAGTTGAAACGAGTGAGATATGCATCTTTTAAACATTTCACAAAAAATCGGTCCCGGCCCTAAAAGTGGTTACGGTTCCAAAAATTGGTTCCGGTTTTCAAACCCGGTTTACCCGGACCTGATGGACCCAATCTCGGATTACCCGGAACTTGGATAAAGCCAACTTTTAAACCCGGAACCGGAACCGGTTCTATATATTCCGGTTCTAACGGTTCCGGTTCCGGTCCGATTATGGTTCCGGTCCGATTCCGGTTCTAAATCTCATCCCTAGTTTCTAGTTTTGCATACCAAAAGTTCTGATTTGAAAAGTATGTTTTGTACTAGAAAACTGTGCATTGAGTTAGTGTCCAATGATCTGACCTGTACCTGGTACCCCTTATGATGACTTAATGTATACAGAACACATATATATAACTAAGATCGAATGAATAATAGGCTGGGTGAATCCGCTCTAAGCCCACAACCAAAAAAGGAACAGGAAATGAAGCGGTAAGTGCACATCCTATTACCTATCGGATCCGATTAATATATATTCATGATGTATCTACTAAGGAATCATAAGGTTAGCATTATAGGCCCCCCATTAATTGAATATTCATGTTACGAAGAAGTTATGTATCTTATTTATTATCATTGGGTACTTTATATATGTACCCTTTATAAATAACTTAGGTTTGGTATAAATACCCCCTCGTGTTTGCTAACCCTGATACGTGTAATCGTATTGTCGTTAACGCAAACATGGAAAATATATTACTATGTTTTATCACCTCGTGCCTGCCAACCCTGGTATATGAAATCGTACCGAAGTTAACGCAAACCCGGAAAGATATATTATTATGTTTTATCACATCGTGCCTGCTAACCCTAGTACGTGAAATCGTACTGGTGTTAAGGCAACCCCGGAAAGATATATTAACATGTTTTTCCCGGTACTTATTATATTATGTTCCTCCCTGTACTTGTTATAGTATGTTTATCTCTGCACTTGTTATAGTGTGTTCCTCTCTGTACTCGTTATAGTGTGAACTGAACCCCTAAACTATACATATTATAGTTTACTATTATGTTTATTTGAACTGATACTATCTTGAAGAAAAGACTCATTTTATCTACTAAGTTATGATTATGCTTTAAAAACGGAGTTTTGTAAACTATGAAGTAACATAACTTTAAAAGAGTTTTTTAAATGTTTTGATCACTTATAAAAGACATAAGCAATCTTTTGAAAGATGTTTATAACAAACATTTTCACAATTATCATTATGTTCAACTTGTATTTCCCCCCCCCCCCCCCCCTAAAAGCATTTAAAACAGTTAAAAGATTCATTACGGGGTATGAACTCACCTGATGTGGGTGATTCAAACGAATATGCGTGTAAGGATGAGAAGCTCCACGAAATGAACTCCCAAGACACAAACGGGTCACTTTTGAGGGCCTTTGATGAGTTTTCGACCACCAAGAACAAGTGTGTGTTCTTGGTGAAAGTTGAAGATCAAGCCAATAGATATTTTCATGGATGAATCATGAGGATAATGCATGATTAAGAATGATAACAACAACTAGAGTGAAGAACACTTACGTTTTTGGAGGATTTGGATGAACAACTTGATGATACTTGAGAGAGTTTGAATAGATTTCGGCCAAGGAAGGAAAGAATGAGTAAAATGAAGTGCCCTTATATATAGTTGATAGTTTTCGTCCCTGGTTGAGTTTAAGGCCGTAAACTCCACAAGATAGAGTTTAGGGCTTGAATGTTGCACAATGACTCTAGATGGTACTTCCTATCACTCATTCCTTGAATCTACTAGGCTTAGAGCTCTCAAATAGACTCTAAATAATGCTAAAAGATAGTAGAAACGAGTCTGACACTCAGTTGAGTTGACTGGCTGGGCTTTACAAGGAAATATTTTTGGGTTGCCACACTAACGTTCCTCTTTGTTCAACAATACTCTCAGATGGCCTTGAGGCCTAACAGCAAGTCCAACAAATAGCCCAAGGATGTGAAGCCCAAACACAACAAGCCCACAACGGGACTACGCTAGGTGTACCTCCCCTGGTATGCTCAGCATACACGCAAATCCTGATCGGTGCAACTAGACCAGTACGCGGGGCGTACTAGGACTTACGCGGGGCATAATACTCAGACCAAAAAACTCCATTTGTGTCTTAACCACTTTAGCCAAAAGCATCCAATCCTCAGGAAGCTTCATTACAAGCTCCTAACAAGGGCCGGTCCAGACGGTGGGCAACCCTGGCGACCGCTTAGGGCCCACGTCTCCAGGGGACCTAAATTTTTTTGGTTATGTAGTATGTGTGTGTGTCTATATATATATATATATATATATATATATATATATATATATATATATATATATATATATATATATATATATATATATATATAATTATTACCTAAATGATTTTTAGGGCCTAAAATTGGTTTAGACTCAAATAGGGATGAAAGTGGGTCCAAACCCGGACCGGATGGACCCGTACCCGGAAAACCTGGAATCGGTTAACGGGATTTTGTAGAATCGGAAACCGGACCGGTATGTTCCGGGTATCGTTCTGGGTAAAGTGGGTCTAGAACCGGAAAACCCGGAAACATCAAAGTGGGTAGGTTGGAACCGAATAAAGTAGGTTTAGAACCAGAAAACCCGAAAAAACTGGAATTTTTTGGTAATTACTTACTACTTAGTGGGTTGAACTTTGAAAATTTTCATATTGATATCCCGACTTTGGGTGAATGTAACGCATTGAATATGAAACCAAAATTAACAAAATTATAGTCTAAAATCATGTACAAACTTTGAAATACACTCTGGAAATAACCGCATGTCAATCCGAATTTAAACGAATGATATTTTCATGTGTTAACATTTTCACATAATACAAACTACAAAAACAAATAGCTGAATAGTTGAACATTTTCAGTTTTGATATCCCGACTTTGGAGGGCCGTAGATCATTGAATGTTAAACCAAAAATGACAAAATTATAGTCTAAACTCATGTGCAAACTGTAAACTCCAAGTTGGATAAAACCACATGTCAATCCGACCTCAAACAAATTAGATATGCATGTTTTAAAACTTTCATCGAATACGAAAAAACTGAAAATCTAAAAACTTTCAGCTTTGATATCTCGAATTTGGAGGACTGTAAGTCAATGAATATAATACTAAAAATGGCAAATTTATAGTCTAAAATCATGTACAAACTCTAAACTACATGTTGGAAAAAACCGCATGTCAATCGGAGTTGAAACGGATGAGATATGTATCTTTTAAATGTTTCACAAAAACCGGTTCCAGCCCTAAAAGTGGTTCTGGTTCCAAACATCGGTTCCGGTTTTTAGACCCAGTTTACCCGGACCCGATGGACTCAAACCCGGATTACCCGGAACCTGGATAAAGCCAATTTTTAAACCCGGAACCGGAACCGGTTCTATATATTCCGGTTCTAACGGTTCCAATTCCGGTCCGATTCTGGTTCCGGTCCGGTTTTCCAGTTCTAAATCTCATCCTTAGACTCAAACTATCTCAAAAGATAAACCATTTGGCTTGCTTGTTATTGCTAATTGAACGCATTTATAGTGAATAATAAATGATATTTTTTTGAATCTTTAGTATATCTGTCTTTAAGGAGCCCTTTTTTTTTCTTTTCGACCCGGGCCCCTTATACGTTTGGACCGGCCCTGCTCCTAATTGATAAAGTTGGAGACTTTATCAATTTGCATGTTTTAATGAGCAACATTCGAACTTGATACCTCTAGAGGATTAGATACATATAATCACATGTGATTATATGCGTTTAATCACATATGACATATGTGGGCAATATTTATCTTTGTGTTCTCGATTGAATAGTTGTTCTCGTGTATATAATCATATGTGATTATAAGTATCTAATCATATATGATTTATATAGACATCATTATTTTTTTCCATAAAAATCATATGTGATTAAATACATATAATCACGTGTGATTATATGTATTTAATCACATATGATTACAGTTGACAAAGAACAATTACTGAATCGAGAATGTGACAATGAATCTCATCCACATAAATCATATATGATTAGATACATATAATCACATGTGATCCCTCACATGAACTGCTAACTGCTAGTCTAGGGCGTAAAACCACCATTCTGAAAACACATCATGACAAACGTCAGAATACTAATATAACTCGAGGGATCACATAAGCTACAAGTTATCTGGTCTTGTCTCAGCCTTCCTTGATTCGAGTACGGATCCTCTTATTTCAGTAGTACGGGCCCATACTACCTTCCACATCTATCCATACTTTCCTCAAGAACTGCCTTGACTCCACCAAGTCCCTTCTACTACTACTGCTGATCTCACTCTAAACTCTTCCTAGGCTTGCCCGAGGGAAATCCCAACCCACTCTCTGCTATCAGCTGCATAAGAAGTCTCTGCTACCTCCCCCTAACCGGCTCATGAATACTATTACATATCACTAAGACTATATAATTCTTCGAATGAGAGGTCCTACCCTATAACGGTTGGACTCAAACAAGTGTTGCGCAATAGAGCAAGACCTAACCTTCTGAAATTATCTAATCCTCACAATGTCTAACGTAACATATTCATTTACTAGTTTGTAAAAGATAAGTAAGACTCCTAAATGCACAAAGCAAGCAGCATCCGAGCATCGAGTACACATAATCAAGCATATACTACTCTGGCTGTCATACTGATAATTTGTACTAGCATGCAGTTCTCATAAAGCTGAACACATAAACAGGAACATAAGGCATCCTTCCTAGATCCTTAGTCCTAATCTAGCATGTTGTTCTAAATAAGTTGATAATCATAACATAGCATAAACTTGTATGGGTAATTTGGGAGTACATACTTGAGCTCGACTCATTGCATGCACCACCCCCTTTACTCTTTTCAAAGTTCTTTTCTTTCTAAAATACTTTTTGCTTTTTCTAAAACCATTTCTTTTCTCAAAGCTCTTTCTTACAAAAATTTATTTTTCCCTTTTTGAAAATTTCTATACCAATCCCTTATTTTGGGTTCAGATACACCTGAAGATGTGGCCGAATCCCTCAAACCAAGGCTCTGATACCAACTTGAAACATCCCGAAAATACAAGCCAAAAATTTCATTTTTAAAATCATTTAGCAACCATATTATTATCACCACATAATCAAATCATCAAACATGTATCAAATCCATAATATTAACATATAACTTTCTCATATAAAATATCAGAGTAAGCTCCCAGGGTACTAAAAACTGTGGTGTGTGACATGTCATCAACTCGAGCCCTTCCCTTTGCTAGCTGAAGTACCTGAAACCAAAACTAAAACTGTAATCACGAAGCTTAGTGAGCTCCCCAAACTACCACATACCATACATGTATAACATGCAACTAGGAGATACGGGACCCACCCACACTCATGGAGATACGGTCCCCACCCACACTCCGGTAACTAGGCGATACGGGCCCCGCCCACACTCGGCTGCTATGAGATACGAGCCCCACCCACACTCAGCTATCAGGCATACATACAAGTATCACACAGACAACAAGTATAATTATATCTATCATTCAGACTTATATCATAATCAAACTCAGCTACCAGGAAATACGGGCCCCACCCACACTCATCTAACTAAGAGATACGAGCCCCACCTACACTCAACTGCTAATCATAACGTGCTACGGGCCGACCTTGGTGCCTTAGACCTGTTCCTACTGAAGGGAAACTCACCTCGTGACTGGGTGCTGAAACTCTTAGTGAGAATTCCCTGTCTGGTGCTCTGGCGACTCTCTGGCTATAAATTTCCATAAAGATACTTAGTCAAAAGCTGATAACTACTCTTAGGGTAAAATGAACATTTTGTTGGATAAGGTGTCTAAGTCCATAACTTATTTGGTATATACTTGACCCGACCCGGCATGGTCCATTTGGGTTGCATTTCATCCAAACTATTTATGGATAATTTTATGAGAGTTATACACATATGATTATTAATATATTATAATTTATAATATATTAATATGAAGTCAGGTTATTTAATTAGTCTTAGTCTTAAATTAATTATGAATTAATTTAGAGATTAAAAGGATGACTAATTAGATTGTGGGCTATTGGTTTTATATGGTGTGGGCTAACACTCATTTGTTAATGGGCTAGGCTTGTATGGAAGTCCATGGATGATCCATGGAGCTTTTAACCCATGGATCCTTGGAAAAGGAAAGGTCATGGGTTATTAGGGTTTCACCCTAATCATGTACACTATATAAGCATGCTTATGTTGCATGAAATAGCCACTAGTGAAACTAGTGTAACTAGAGTATGTGTGTTTGTGTGTGGCCGATTTTATAAGTGTGTATACACTCTCTCAAAATTTTCCAAGAGTTTGTGGTGATTTGTGATTCCATTTGAGGCATTCACACTATTGGTGCTTGGCCCTCAAACTCCTTAAGAATCGAACTCATTAAAAGGTATGTAATCTCATCTAACTCTTTTATGTTTAAAAGTACCCCATGCCATGTTAGATAGGTTATGAACCTTGGAAAATTATTATTTTGCATGTATTTAGACAAACATAGATCCAAGGTTTATTAGGGTTGCATGCACACTTAGGAAGTGTTAGATTGTTCAAAACCCAACAGTGGTATCAGAGACTAGGCTTGTTTGTTTGATACTTGATGCAAAATAGTGAAAAAAGTCGAAATTTTTACTGTCTGCATGATGGACTCGCCGAGTCCAAGGAAAAATTCATCCTACTCGCCGAGTAGGTTCGTGCACTCGGCGAGTAGAAGGTTCAGAATGCAGATTTTCGACTTTTGCTGCTGGAAATGGACTAGAAACTTTACCCTAAACTGTTTTGATGTTTTAAAACTTATTTTAGTTGGTGTAATGGTTGTTCTAATCCATTTACAATAGCATATATCAAAATTTCATGCTTTGTATGTGTTTATATAATTCTTGAAACTTTGATAATCATGTTCATGTTCTTATGAATTTAGAAGATGATAGGAATTATTTGCTGAATTGTTTAGGATTAATTCTTGATCATTTATGTGTTTTAATGGAGTCCATAATTTGTCCTCAAGTTATGGATATCCAAAGGTCACTTCTTTAACACACATTAAAAACACATAAGTTACATAAAATGAAGAGTCTTCATTTTATGAACCTTTAATTCATAAGTTATGAAATGAAAAGTTTTGAAGAGTTACAAAACTTGCCCTCAAGTTTTGGAATTTGGAAAAGTTTCACACACTTTAATAAACTTTAATTCCAACACTTAGAATTTTAAAAGTTAAAATTCAACACTTATACTATTTATAACATTAATGGTTAATTATATATATATATATATATATATATATATATATATATATATATATATATATATATATATATATATATATATATATGTATAAGAACAAGTCGTTTTACCGTTAGTAGGCCTTATTCACGAAGCCGGTCTATAAGGTGGGTATAAGGTTGTTGCCTATAAAATGGCGACTTAATGGGTGTCCACTCTCACCCACCGCTTGCTTGATCGGTGGAGGGTCGTTAGCCGAACGGGTAGGACAATGACTTTAAATTCTCATTAAAAGTATAATGAATATTATAAAGTAACTAAATATTTTTTTTATTTATTTCCCAATCTTAGTTACTTTAGGAAAAATGTGAATTTGGTGCTAGCCCATGGAATTCACACTTTGTACCTTACCAAGTCGTTGGTGGAGCGTGTGTGGTTAACTGGCACACTAACTTGGACTAGTAAGGATCACGAAGGGTGACTTAATGTTTGTCATAGATCAATGGAGCATGTGTGGTTAACCGACACATTGATTAGGTGATAATATTAAGGGTACCAAGTGAATTGGTATGGTTATTCACACCTTGTTTTGTGATCCTCGGCATCCCAGTCACAAAATTTGAAAGGGCACACTCGAGATTGAAACATGCCATTGAAAAGTTCAATGAATCTCAAAAGATCTAGGAATTTCAAATCCAATTAAAACCTAATAAATTATTTCGTTTTTCATGGTGGAAATTGGTGAATCGTCATTCGCCTACCTTCAAATATTTTATAGCTTGGATTACGGCATCCCTCTTCCAAATTATAAAATATTGTGTTGGGTCCTAGCCTTAATATTTCATATTGGGTGTTATATTAAGGACCTTGAATCAACTAAATTGATTTTCTCCCATTATAGATGTCTGGTTCAGACAACTATGATCTTCCCAAATCTCTTGAAGATGGTGTCCCTCAACATCATGCTTCACTTCCTCCACCTCCTCCAATTATTCTCCCTCACCCACAAGTTCTTGAAAAGTTTAAAGTCACACAATCCCTATTGGCAAGCATAGTCTATGTGTGCTCACATCTTGGAGATAAAGTCACATATTGACAAGCCGGGAGAGTTGGGTGTCAAAGTCTCGTGAAAGTTGGATGTTCAATCACTTTCTTAGTAACATAGTGAGTCTCTTTGGGACTACTATGAGACAGACTATGACATGACCCTTAATGATGTTATCTATTTGCTTGGTGTTGTGGAATCAACAATGATTTGGAACACCAGTAAAGCAAATTTGATTAAAAGAACAACTTCCCAAGTCTTAAATAGACATTGACAATGGTAGCATTGGATATCAAGAAAAGGATTTCTCTTCCCAATGGAAAGGGATCGCCCATAGTCAACTCGGTTTACCAAATGGTAAAGAGAAAGGCTAAGTCAAAGATAGTCTCATGTGCCATTACCAAAGGGTCTATATGTTTTATTGCCAAAGGGAGGGACACTGATTGCGAAGCTGCCATATTTACCTGAAAGATCATAAGATTGATCAAGTCAAAAGGTTTGACTCTACTTCAGTTAAAGTCCACTGACTAACTCTATTAGGTTCCTATTTGGAGATTCTTATTACATAATGTGAATGGGTCACATGTTGATGTTTTAAGAATCAAAGAAAAGATAGGAAGCTTAAAGTAAGTATATGTTGATTCTGATTGCGAAGGTGGGTTTCGATCGCATGGTTCGGTAATCAGAATTTTGAGTTGTTGCTTAAGAGTTATAATATATTGCTTATGAATAGATAACAACAAGGTTTTCATGTGGATTGTAAGGATAAGTTTTTCCGCAAAGTTTTAAAATAAAATAAAAAAAAGGGTTTTAATTTTATTTATTTTAAAAAATATCCTTACAATGGCATCTGTGGAAAATTGTTGCTTATATGTTTCCAGTAATAGCAATATTGGAAAGTGGATTTGATTCTTTCATTTATGGTAGTGTCTGAATTTACCAAATGAAGAAAGTTTTTCATCACCCAAGTTTCAATTGGACAGAAACTTGGAATCATACAAGTTGTATTGTATGATGAATGAGAATTTTCATCTTTGAAAATTAAGACTAATTCTTTGATCACATGTATATGTGAGTCAATTGAAGGACTAAGGAATTAGGTACACTGGGTGTGCGCTGGTCAAGGTCCACCACAAAGATTGATTTGTCATGATTTACTAAAGATTAGTAAATATGATTATACTTACAAGGTTAAGTATAATTCTGTAACATTGGAAAGGTTACAATGTATGACAAAACAAATGAGAAGAATCAAATTAGGCAGAAAGATAAAAGTTTCTCAAATCTGAAAGGATGGGAGAGTACTTTAGTATCATATTTCATGATCATCTTAATGAGTATGAAACCATATCACAAATTCATACTCTAAGGACGTCTTAGTGCATTGTTATGGCTAAGAAGAGAGGTCATGAATTGTTGGATTGGTTAAAATCAAGAAGATGAGTCATACTTCGTTCCAAAACAATTCTTAGAGTCATACTCCAAGATTGTAACCTTGAGTGACATAAAGGAAGATTTATTAACACTAGTCAAATGTAAGAGTAAAATGTTTTCTACTCTTGTACATTTGAGATTGGTAAGTTGTGATGTCTTGGATGAGACAAAGACCAACTAAGACCAATTGTGTGAAGTGTTAGTCTTGATAAGAATCCGCACCATCCCTTAAATATTTGTTTTGTCAAGGAATGGTTCTTGACTGGGGAAACTTATATGTCAAGGGGACAGTGGGAGCCTTAAAGATCCTGAAAGAGTTTCAAGATTTAATCAAGAGTAAAACCTGTAATTTATCACTAGCACACGACTTAAGGTTTGCAACCTATCATGTTGACATAATTCTTATTTCTGTACCTACTTCATATAAGTTGAATTTGCATGTGAGTTATCAGAGTTCAACTTGGAAGCGTTGGTGGGCCTTGTGCTACCAAGGTGACAAGAAACTAAGATTGAACAAGTTTAATCCATGTAAGGCTGAATTTGTCACTAACCTTATCTTGTGATTATGGTTTTGACAAATTCACATGGATTGGAACTCATACACTATGAAATCTAAGTGTCATAAGGTTTCTCTCCGATTCATGAAAATGATGGTGAGGAAATGCTTTCACTAAGTAGATTTTACATAGATATCAATTGTGTTATTTGCATTTTCAAAAATCGTTAGTGGAGTGCGTGTGGTTAACCGGCACACTAACATGGACTTGTGAGAAATGGAAAAGGTCTAAGGAATTGAGACTATGATTATGGCATCCCTTTTCATAGTTCTGAAAATTGTTTAGACACACATGTGAGCTATCTAAGAAAGGGTGTATGAATCTAAATTTCAGAAGTCCAGCAGATTTCTGGAAATATGTCAGAGCTAGTGGGAGCACAAGTGTTATGCTAATAATCATCATGTTAGTGGGAGCATGATAATTATGATTTGTATTGCAAGCTAGCAATGTTAATTATAGAAAACAAAGTTTCAATTCGTGAAGTTGCAGGGGTTGAAAAGTTGTTTTGCTATAATTAAGGGAGAGAAAATTATGCTTCATTTCAATTCTAAAGCTTAGATTGAGATTTTAATCATCTTTAGTCAAGGACATATATATGAATTTTATGTCAGAATGGTTCGACTTAAGGAAATTCTATATATATTGCGTTCTTAAAATTCAATTATGACTATGACATCCCTCTTCATAGTTAGATTTTGAAAACATGGCAAATATATATATATATATATATATATATATATATATATATATATATATATATATTGTAGCAAAAGACTGGTCTAGTATCATGTCTTTATGTGAGACATCATGAGTCGTGTCCCATATACTTCGGATATAGGATCGATTTCATGTGTTATAATATTCATCCTTTCTAAATTTTCTAAATGCTTAAGGCATTGAGAAGGGAAAAGTCTAGAACTGGATATGACTAAAGTGATTAAGCAATTGTCAAGGACAATCTGAGGTTCGCCAAAGATTGGTTGCTCAGGGAAAGTTGGAAGTATGATGTAAGTTGTCAGAAAGGACCGTATTGACATGTTCAGAAAGGAAGTAACTCTTGTTCAGAAGTGATAGTCAAAATGGGACTATGGAAATGTCTCCATAAAAGGAAGTTATTCAATCTATGTAAGATTAGAAAACCTTAATGCAAGAAGGATGTTCAAAGCAATGTACTTTGAATATGAGACTTTCGTTCCATAGAAGTTGACCTTCTTTGGAATACTCTGTAATGACTGGTGAGAAGGTTTTGGTGACTTTGTGCATAATCATTACAAGAGGAACATTGCATAAAAGTTCAAAATCTAACAGATTTTTGGTAAATGATAGGAATTGGGGATTCTCACATTTACAATAAGGATTTGGGTTTGTGAAATGAGTATCATTGGAATCATGTTCAATTGATCTACATCACAATGTAAGGATCATACATAGTGTGCATACTTGGAGTATGGCATAACTATTGTTTAGAAAACAAAGTGTACATGCTAGGAGCATGGGATGACTGTTGTTTTTATTCAAGTCTTAAGTTGATTGTTTGAAACATTATACAATGAATAATGTGTAATCAATATGGTGATAAATAAAAGGTGGTTCTATTTATATTCAAAAGGGTTCTGAGACCATATTGGATTCAATTATTATTGTGTTTCACTTTGCATGTTTTGACTTCCAAAATAGCTAGGTTTTTCTTTCCGAATGACTAAGTTATTTAAACACTCCACAGTCGTTCATATGTTGGAAGTAGGTATGAATCAAGACTGTCATGAATCGGGTTTGTAGATGGCTAAATGGGTTTAGTCATAGCAATGATTGCTACAACATTCATGAATGCTCATAAGTTATGAGTATTGGAATAAACCCACGCTCACTTGTATCACTTCATGGAATTTATCTCGAATGATCGTGAGACGGTAATATCATATAAATCTTCAAACCTAGAGATATGAGTTGTTACCTATGAGTTGGTTGTGCATTGATTGCATGTAAACGCATCAGTAACTTGATGTTATAAAACGTGCCTTTGTGTACAATTCAACAAGTAGTAGAACAAGTATATGAGTCGAAGTTTATCTGTTCCTTCTAGAAATAGAAGCGATATATGGGCCCCTCGATGATTTTGTTGTGACCTTTGTACCCGCCGGTCAGAACTAAATTGATGTGTTCAATTAAGTTCTTTGTCAAACAAATCGGAAAATTGGGAAACAAACTGCTGGACAATAAGTACGACGTTGTTCCATGTATTTGTTCGGCTGATATCATGAGAACAGAAGATTATAGGATCACTTATCTAAAATGGCGCTTCATAGTTCAACAGAGTTTTCGAGAGCTACGATTGCTGGTTGGTTCCTGAAGTAACATACGCAAATATAGTTATTAGACTTATCCAAGTGGGAGTCTGTTGGATAAGGTGTCTAAGTCCATAACTTATTTGGTATATACTTGACCCGACCCGGCATGGTCCATTTGGGTTGCATTTCATCCAAACTATTTATGGATAATTTTATGAGAGTTATACACATATGATTATTAATATATATTATAAGTTATAATATATTAATATGAAGTCATGTTATTTAATTAGTCTTAGTCTTAAATTAATTATGAATTAATTTAGAGATTAAAAGGAAGACTAATTAGATTGTGGGCTATTGGTTTTATATGGTGTGGGCTAACACTCATTTGTTAATGGGCTAGGCTTGTATGGAAGTCCATGGATGATCCATGGAGCTTTTAACCCATGGATCCTTGGAAAAGGAAAGGTCATGGGTTATTAGGGTTTCACCCTAATCATGTACACTATACAAGCATGCTTATGTTGCATGAAATAGCCACTAGTGAAACTAGTGTAACTAGAGTATGTGTGTTTGTGTGTGGCCGATTTTATAAGTGTGTATACACTCTCTCAAAGTTTTCCAAGAGTTTGTGGTGATTTGTGATTCCATTTGAGGCATTCACACTATTGGTGCTTGGCCCTCAAACTCCTTAAGAATCAAACTCATTAAAAAGGTATGTAATCTTATCTAACTCTTTTATGTTTAAAAGTACCCCATGCCATGTTTGATAGGTTATGAACCTTGGAAAATTATTATTTTGCATGTATTTAGACAAACATATATCCAAGGTTTATTAGGGTTGCATGCACACTTAGGAAGTGTTAGATTGCTCAAAACCCAACACATTTTACCACTAATCAACATCCTGGTCAAAGTCAACATCCAGTTGACTTGACTCGCCGAGTTGGCCCACCAACTCGCCGAGTCCTTATCTTTCATCTGTCCCCAACCCCAACTTTACTCGTCGAGTCTAGCAAGAACTCGACGAGTCCTCCTTCAACCATAACATCAGGACAATCTTCAACTGACTCGCCAAGTTCATCCTTGAACTCTTCGAGTCCATATTCATCATACGAGTGTGTCTAGTCTGTGACTCACTGAGTTGTATGAACAACTCATCGAGTCTGTCTTCATGGGTTGGGAGATTGACTTGGACTTACTGAGTTTGTTCATACACTCGCCGAGTCCCATGGTTTCCAGGTACGTTACAACGTCCACTTTGCTGAGTCCTCATCCTGGACTCAACTAGTTCCCTTCTAGACTTAACTAGATCTCTTTGAATCAGAAAAAGGTTGGGGAACCAAAACCCGACTCGCCGAGTCCCAAGAACTAATATCCAAGTCCATAACTTGATTTCAGTTGTGCAAATCTCATCTAAAAGGTAGATCTGGACTCCTAAGGTCGATGTAACACGTAAAGTCATGAACTTTATGTACATGCATGGGACTTTTATGCTCAAAGGACCAAAAATAGGTGTTATTACACACATGGGGTTCTCATGGCCATAAAGATGGCACTTTTATGCTATGAGGACCCTCCAAGGTTCCAGATCTGAAGGTATATCAACTTGGGACGTCCAAGTCTCATGGATCAAGCTTCTTTGACCCAAAACTCCATAAAATGACCATAAGGAGATCTAGGAAACTACAAGTCAAGTATGAATCTTGATTACCATAAAGTGACGAGAAAATGATGTTGTTCCTGGATCTACAATCTTCTCTTGAAGTCGTCCTTCTTCCTCTTCTTCACACAAGCTGCAAATTACACAAGATTACTCAAAATTGTCACTCAAACACTAACAAGGCTCAAGGTGGCGAGTTAGGGTTTTCTGGATGTTGATGGAGTGATAAGGGAGGCCACAAGTGTGTTATGTTCCTTTAAATAGGGGAACAACCCCTTAAAATTTGGGTTTCCATCAGACAGCTCCTATTCGCCAAGTCGGTCTTCCGACTCGTCGAGTAGGTCACTTAGTTCCCCGAACCGGAGTCGATCCTACTAGACGAGTTGAGCCTCCAACTCGCCGAGTCCAAGGGTAAAATATGAAGTTTGGCTTGATTTTAAATGCATACCTGAAACTGGGCGTTACAGGACTGGAGGGTCCCACTGAGACACATAGAACGGAGGGTCTTACAGAGTTAAAGCCTCGAGTGGCTAATGTGCTATATGTGGTATTTTGGGGAACTCACTAAGCTTCGTGCTTACCGTGTTATGTGTTATGTGTTTCAGGTTTTCTCAGGATCGCGAGAAGGCATCGGCTTGATTGTATACACCAATGAAAGACTTATGTTTTGAAGATCTTGGATTTTAATCAAACAATTATGGAGTTGTGAATTTGTATATTAAATAAATGAGATTTTTGTTAAATGTGTTATGAGGTTTATGTGATTTTAAAAGAAAATTTTATTTGAAAATTTACGGTGTTACAATGTTATTCACATATGGTTAAGTTATTCACATGTGATTAAAACGTGTAATTCACATGTAAATATACACATAACAAGTTTTTTTTAATAAATTTTCAATTTGCATTACATATATGTAAGTAAAACTTAGATGTTATTTTTAACTAATTACACCATGAAAAAAATAGTTTAATAAATTAAGATATTGGATTTACAAAACAATAAAATTACATGTTGCTACGTATCGCAAGAAGAACAAATGTTTTATTAATGATGTTTTTTTTATTAAAATTAAAAGTTTTAGTGGTTAGATCGTAATTTTTTTGTACAATTGGTTAATGCAAAACTATAATATTTATCTTTACTATATTATTAAACATATTGCGTCTTTCTTGAAAATTAAGAGATACAACATGTATTACCTCATGTACAATAATATTAAGCATATAACCAATCATATATGTATTACACTACACGGATCATATACACTACACGAACCTTACCCTAATATTCTAAACACGCAACAACTGCATCAAACCAATTCTCATCCATCTCCCCCAAAGATGCAGTCCACCTTTTCCGTCGCAGAATAGTAGTCTTGACCCTAGAAAAATTAGATCAACCACGATCAACCAAGATTCTTAGGGAAGTTAAGAAATATCATCAAGAAAGAAAAGAGAAAATACCAGATCATAAAAACTGGAATCGAGATCAATGATTTCCCGGGTGGGTCAGATGGGTTTGAAACCAACGTCCTTACTTCTTCATTCGTCTCCACCAACGTCTCCCACCGAAGGTGTACGGCTGCCGACCTCCCCCACCGAAGACGTCCCATCATTAAACCAAAGAAGATCAGAAACCTGAAAGATTTATCTTTAGAGACCTGAAAGAGATGACATAGATGTCTCAGCACCTATGGGTTTACTTCTCCCTCTCTCTCGCCTCTCTTTCTCTCTCTCGATCGCCATCAGAAGAAATGGAAACTCTCTTCAACAATCACCACCACTATCGGATGATTTCACCACCAAACCATCAGTATTTAATATTTAAACCCTATTCTCTCTTCTAAAACATCTCCTCATTCACCATTGCACGCCATCTCTGTTTGCCCCTATGGTTACTTTGTAGTTTTTGCTTAGGAGATGGGCAAAGAAGCCTGTTGAGGCAACAATAGTATGGATGAAGGTATGATTTTCTTGTAGATTTTTTTGTATATGGTAATCCTCTTCTTTTTAAAAAATTTCCATCAATTTCTGAAATTAGCATCATGTATTATTCTCTTCCTTTCTAATTTTTTATACATTAGAACTTAGGGCATGCCTTTTTTACATAATTTAATTGAACCAGTACTAGAATTGACCTAACTAAATGTTACTTAAAAGACTTTCTTGTAAAACAATGATTTCAATGGTCTATTTTTGATTGTTGGTTCTTGATAAATTTGAGTTTAGGGGTTTATGTTAGGACTCCATAAGATTTTGGTCGTCTGGTTTCACCCCATTGAACTGAGTTTTTAGTTAGGCATTCCACTGTAAGGATTTTCTAAAAGACTCTATATGTGATTGTGTTGTACATTTGTATATGTTTTTTAAGTATATGGATGTGTATGAAAGAAACAAAGAAAAATGTTATTCTTCTTCATAATCTTCCTTTCTTACTGTGTATACACATGTTGTGTTTGCAGGCAGATTATAGGCTAAATGTAAGAACTTCATGGTACTATTTTGATGGTGGGATTTGGGGAATAAAAAAGAAGCAAAAAGAAAGGATATGGATGGGTTGTAAGTATCCTACCTGGTACTTTGTTCTCATTCGGTTTTTTTACAATCTTTAGTTTTCTTTTTTAAATGCAAGGTTTATTAAAAAGCTATAATTAAATTGAGTGGAAAGGAATCCATCAACAACATTAATCCAAGAATTTATAGAAGATATATAGATTTGTATCTGCAGCATCTGAAACTGTTGGATAGCTTTTTGGTCAACTCCATAAGTTACATGGATGCTATGTGGTTGGAAGCGTTGGAAAATGCCTTCGGTTACAATCCTGGCATCAAATGCGACTGTAATTTCCCCAATTCTACTGGCCACACCACCCAACTGTGAGTACTTCTCTTCCTTCTTTCCCTTTCAAATATACAAATCTATCATGTTGGAATAAACTTTTATAAACTTGTTACTTATTTGTATTATATTTATCTTCTAACAATCATTCTCATCCTTCAAATAATCAGAAAGGTTATTGGAATGGATGTTGTGGGTCCAATCCCAGAAGTACTCTGGACTTTGACTTACCTTACAAATCTGTATGTAAGAAAGGAAGATTATGAAGAAGAATAACATTTTTTCTCTGTTTCTTTCATACACATCCATATACTTAAAAAACATATACAAATGTACAACACAATTACATATAGAGTATTTTAGAAAATCCTTAAAGTGGAATGCCTAACTAAAAACTCGGTTCAATGGTGTGAAAGCAGACGACCAAAATCTTATGGAGTCCTAACATAAACCCCCTAAACTCAAATTTATTAAGAACCAACAATCAAAAATAAACCATTGAAATCATTGTTTTACAAGAAAGTCTTTTAAGTAACATTCAGTTAGGTCAATTCTAGTACTGGTTCAATTAAATTATGTAAAAAAAGCATGCCCTAAGTTCTAATGTATAAAAAATTAGAAAGGAAGAGAATAATACATGATGCTAATTTCAGCAATTGATGGAAAATTTTAAAAAGAAGAGATGACCATATACAACAAAAATCTACAAGAAAATCATACCTTCATCCATACTATTGTTGCCTCAGCAGGCTTCTTTCCCCATCTCCTAAGCAAAAACTACAAAGCAACCATAGGGGCAAACAGAGACGGCGTGCAATGGTGAAGGAGGCGATGATTTAGAATAGAGAATATGGTTTAAATATTAAATAGTGATGGTTTGGTGGTGAAATCATCCGATAGTGGTGGTGAATGTTGAAGAGGGTTTCCATTTCTTCTGATGGCGATCGAGAGAGAGAGAGAAAGAGAGGAGAGAGAGGGGGGAGAAGTAAACCCATAGGTGATGAGACATCTATGTCATCTCTTTCAGGTCTCCGAAGAGAAATCTTCCAAGTTTCTGATCTTCTTTGGTTTGATGATGGGACCTCTTCGGTGGGGGAGGTCAGCAGTCGTGGACCTTCGGTGGGAGACGTTGGTGGAGACGAATGAAGAAGTAAGGATGTTGGTTTCAAACCCATCTAACCCACCTGGGAAATCATTGATCTCGATTCCAGTTTTTCTAATCTGGTAGGTTAGGGCTACTTGTGTGCGACGGAAAAGGTGGACTGCATCTTTGGGGGAGACGGATGAGAATTGGTTTGATGCAGTTGTTGTGTGTTTAGAAGATTAGGGTAACATCCGTGTAGTGTAATACATATATGATTGGTTATATGTTTAATATTATTGTACATGAGGTAATATATGTTGTATCTCTTAATTTTCAAGAAAGATGCAATATGTTTAATAATATAGTGTATATATATATATATATATATATATATATATATATATATATATATATATATATATATATATATATATGGGAAAAGTGAATATACCCTTAAGGGTATATAAGCTTAGGTACCCAAACTCATTATAATACGTCATTTTGTTTAATATATTCATTATAATGTTTTGAAACTTCAACCATTGACTTGATTTACTTTCGAAATTTTCAAAATTTCATTATTATACTCCTCTTACATCACATCTTTTTGTCGAACACCTACTAGGCTATATATACTATAGTTGAAAATGAAAATTATGTAAAAGGAATATAAATGTAAAATTGATAAAAATGTTGAAAGTAAATCAAGTTAGAAGTTGAATTATAAGAACATTGGACAATTACAATGTATATATATAATACAAAATGATGTAGTATAGTGAGTTTGGGTACATAAGCTTATATACCCTTAAGGGTATATTCACTTTTCCCACATATATATATATATATATATATATATATATATATATATATATATATATATATATATATATATGGAAAAGTGAGTATACCCTTAAGGGTATATAAGCTAAGGTACCCAAACTCACCATACTACATCGTTTTGTATCATATATAGACATTGTAATTGGTTATATGTTTAATATTATTGTACATGAGGTAATATATGTTGTATCTCATAATTTTCAAGAAAGATGCAATATGTTTAATAATATAGTGTGTGTGTATATATATATATATATATATATATATATATATATATATATATATATATATATATATATATATATATATATATATGGGAAAAGTGAATATACCCTTAAGGGTATATAAGCTTAGGTACCCAAACTCATTATAATACGTCATTTTGTTTAATATATTCATTATAATGTTCTTAAACTTCAACCCTTGACTTGATTTACTTTCAAAATTTTCGAAATTTCATTATTATCTTCCTCTTACATCACATCTTTTTGCCGAACACCTATTAGGTTATATATATTATAGTTGAAAATGAAAATTATGTAAGACGAATATAAATGTGAAATTGATAAAAATCTTGGAAGTAATCAAGTTAAAAGTTGAATTATAAGAACATTGGACAATTACAATGTATATATATGATACAAAACGATGTAGTATAATGAGTTTGGGTACCTAAGCTTATATACCCTTAAGGGTATATTCACTTTTCCCTATATATATATATATATATATATATATATATATATATATATATATATATATATATATATATATATATATATATATATATATATATATATATTATTGCATTAATTACTAAATTCGTATATTTTGTTAGAATATATATACATTAATAACATTCCTATTTTAGCTTGCAAATATTGTTATAAAAGCAGTGCACTACCAAAATCTATATACACAGGTTTGAATGTATTTTGTTTTGCACAAAGACATGGAGAAAGCGGTTACATTCAAATTTTTAATCTTCGCTATATTACTAATGACCGGACGTGCCGTCTCTTTGAAATCGAAGGTGTGCCATATCCTTTAACTTCTCTTAATACGATTCATGTGTATATTAGATGAGTCATATCAATGGATTACCATTTAACTATAGTAGTTTGCTGTTTTTTTTTTTTTTCTGCAGTTCAAAACATAAAAGTTGTTTGTGTGTTTTTATTAATTAATATGTTGCTCTTTGTTTTTTAACTAGTGGAGATGTTATTTTGTATTTTTGACAAATAAATTAATATACAAAAGGTTGGTATATAGTTAAAAAAAAATTGATATTATATACAGACACTTTTTATAACTTTATCTTACATAGAAATTTTTATTCTAACTTTGCCTAAGATGAAAATCATTTCAATTATTTTTTAGATATGAACAATTTCTAAAGTATTTTCTCAAAATTAGAACGATTTCCGTTAATTTTAAAAGAAATTCTATTGACGGGCTATTTCTTTATTTTTTGTATTAGACGTCGAATGTTTATGTAAAATTTTAAAATGGATCATTTTGATATTGTTTCTCAAAACAGGGATCATTTCTGTCGTTTTTGAAAATTATTGTTTATTGTCATGACCCTATAAACAGTAAGCGAAGTTGTTGAATGTAATATAGTGTTAATTTTCCGGCATTCCATAAAAAATTAACAATGTAAATATTGTGTGTTTTTTCAAGTGATTAGGATCAATATTTGAATCTACATATTAATGAGATCCATTTTTCAGAGTTGAGTATTACCCTCCTTCCTCAATTTTAAGACATTATGATTTATTTTTCATATGTTTGGTTTTATAACAACTAGGTGTGAGACATATTTATTACATAAGTTTATTTAAAAAAAAATTAAATTTAAAATTTTAACAATTTGAAAATTTTGGATTTATAAGAAAAATGATAAATTTTTGAAGTATTAAAATTAATAAGGCTTTAATGTATTGAATACATTACATATATAAATCATTTCTAATAAATACCTTACATATATATTATCTTATATATTAAATGTGGAACTTTAATTTAATAAAATGAAAAATACAATAAAATGATAAGTGGAAAATAGAAAATTTAAAAATTTTAGAAAATACGATGTGTTTAAATGAATAAGAAGAGGACATGTGGTAAAAAACTTTCATTTATTATAGTAGATTTGGTATTTTAGATGTCATGATCTCCTATAATAAATGAATGTTTTTTTTGCCACATGTTCTCTTCTCCTTCGTTTGGACACTTGGTATTTTCTAAAATTTTTAAATTTTTTATTTTCTACTTGTCATTTTATTGTATTTTTCATTTTATTAAATTAAAATTCCACATATAATGTTTAATGTAATATATATGTAAAGTATTTATTAGAAAGGGTTTATATATGTAATGTATTCAATACATTAAAGTTTCAATAATTTTAATAATTAATTTTTTTTTATTTTTCTTATAAATTCAAACTTTTCAAATTGTTAAAATTTCATATTTTTTTTTAATTAAACTCATATAATATATGGGTCTCACACCTAGTATATTATATAAAGGTAGTAAAACTCAACATAAGCTAAATTTGTGATAATTATAACGGATTACTGATGACCATTTATTACTATTTATGTAAATTTATATGATAAAATCGTGAATAAAAATTATAATCTCTGTTAATATTACTACGAAAATGTTATAATTGTGGGCTTTGCGATACAACTATTATCTAACTATGGGTACCAGTTAGATGTTCGTCAAAATTATCCATCAATTTTCTTTTCTTTATCTTTCTTTAAAAGAAAACAACCTCAAAACGATGAAAGAACAAACAAGATTTGTATATAAATACAAAACGAAACTTGGACGGAATCTGAAAAAACAATATACTACATGGACTAACTTTATAATTTATTAATTTAGTCACTATTAGTCATAATAATAACCAATTATTTAACCCAACATGAAAATTGCTATAATGTAATAGTTTACCCAAGAATTTTAATGATTTGGTATGCGATCGAAGTTATCGATTCATTTAGGTGTAGTTTGAAAATCAATGTGGTTATTTTGTTAGTTTCATTTTTCTTCTCTTTAAATATTTGTTTATTTATGTAATGTATCTTCTTTATGATCGTAATGTACAGTTAGCAACTGGAGAAAGAAGCTCAACTCCATCTTGCATTCCAAATTCATGCCATAGGACTGGAGATCGTGACGTATGCCCTCCTCCTGCATGCACGATTGTTGAAGAATGTAGAGCATACTGTGGCCCTCATCGCCCCAATTGTCTGCCGTTTTCTCGAGTATGTTGTTGTTGGTAAAACAAGGTTCCTTTCAACAACTAGACCATGGTCTAATATTGTACTTTGGATAATAAGTAATAATATGGAATGACATACCAATTGGTTTATTAAGAATCATAAATGTTTATAACATTTTAGCATATATGAATCATTACTTTAGAAAATCAACAATTCAGATCCAATAAAATGGATTATAACAGAAAAACCAGATATAACTTTGGGCATACAAAAAAAGCAAATATAAAAAAAAATATAGGTTCAATCGTTTTGTAACATGGAAATTACTTGGTCGTCTAGATGAACAAATTATTTTCAAATTTTTTTCTTTTTACCACATATTTAATAGTCCGACTCAGTCAGTCTCTCCTAGTGAACTTAGCTCTCCACATCTCAATTCTTACTCTTTCCGTTTTTTGTTCGTTTTATTATTATTATTATTATTATTATTATTATTATTATTATTATTTTCTGTCTCCAAAACTCTCATTCTTGCAACTTGTTTAGTGTCTAAACTTGACATGACACATCAAATTTACAATGTTTAAACCCTAATATGCTAACCAAACACAAAAAATATATGGGTTGATACGACACACATGTTAATTAAAAGGATCGGGTTAATATCAAACCCTTTTAGCTTATTTAATGTTTCAACCTGACAAGAACCCGAGAAATCTAGAAAAACGAAAATTTGAAATCTTCAAAAAGAAGTCTAACTGTGAGGTATTTTAATGAAAAAAATGGCATTTTGAAATTGTCATATTAACCAATAGCTTGTTTGAACTACAACATCAAGGGTCCGTTTATGCAAGGATCTCATTTGAATGGAAATACCCATGGATAGAATCAAGTGGATTCCTTAGCAATTATGGCAACTAATATCCTACCATTTGCAAGCATTATTCCATATTGAATGATCATCTAGCATGAAAGAAAAAAATAAATGTCGGATTTAGTTGCATCCTTACAAATTGCGGAGCACATATGGAGATCGATATCATGATGGTCAAGCTTAACTCACACTCAAAGACGGATTTTTGGAATTGTCTAAGATAAGATTTTAGGAATTGTTTAAGATAAGATGATAATTTTAAAATTTGGGGAATTCTTAAAAATATTTATAGATTGGCATCCTAAATATATCTTTATCAAATTCTTATTGGCTTCATAGCATGGAGTTGGAATTTTATTTTCATTCGCGTTTCTTTGAATCTCTAAAAGTGATTAAATGAACTATTTATACATTTATTGATAGGGTTTTATGCAGAATAATTTATTATTTTGGAAACATCATATAATCTGTCATTTCCTATTAAAATTATAAAAAAATGACTTTTTCGTTAATTTGGACAAAATGTTAAATAATCGAGACTTTTCTGTTAAAAAAAATTATATGATTTTATCAAAAAAATTTCCAAAATAATAAAACTTTTCTGAATAAATCTCTTTATTGATAACTTCGATACGAAACCATTTTGATAGAAAATTTAGGGAAGACATACATATAAACTAGTTTTTAAACTAGCTTAAAATAAACAATGCATCAAATTTTGGGTTTATACCACTTCCCCCATTCATCTTAATTATTTTATTTTCTATTTTGCTACATAATTCTAAAATCTTGAATTTTTTTTTTTTTTTTTTTGGGAAAGGGAACTTCCCTAACGAGAGTTTCCGGACCAGCTTTCGCGCACCGACTAATCCCCCGCTGCAAACATAAAGCTTTGCTTCATGCCCTGGAGTCACTGCAGGCGAACCTCCATGGCCACAAGGGCTGAGTGGTGCCAGGATTTAAACATGGGTCAATAGGTTATTTGGTTTTGGGTTATTCAGGTTCGGGTCAATTCGGACCGGTCCGGTTCCAACCCGAAAAACATCCCTAGTTAGGATAAGTTAAGGTAATATGATGCATTTATGTACTTTATTAGTAAGGTAAATGCTCTAAAGATGTGTACAAATGGGGATAAAATATTGAATGTTTGCCAAACATGTTCAAGTGATAAAGTTTAAGTACAAGTTATGTTTAAGTAAGACATTATGTTTGAGAATGATAATTAAATTCTTGATATTTTAGTTAAGTAAGAATGGTGAAAATAACAAAGTATGCTTATATTAAGTAGGACAAAAAATGGAAACCATATAATGGTATGATAAAGCAGAAGACCGATGATGTGATATTTATGTAACCTACCTACAAGTATATAAAGTCAAGTAGAAGTTGGAAGTCCCAAAAATATAGAATCAAAATGGTTATATAGAAGAATCTTGCAAAAGTAAAGCGAATGGGACATAAATATGAGAAAGGATACAAAATATGTTAGACACTGTGTTATGGTAGAAACGGTATTTGAACATGTTATATATTTGAAACAAAATAATATAACACTTTATATGGTCTACTTAGTTAATGACGAGGTTTGATACCTTATAATTAGTTGTAAACATGGTACTAACACTTTGTATGGTCTACTTAGTTAATTTACTCTCAAACTTTCTCTATTTTAGATTTACCATTTATTCCGGAACTAGATAATTTATAGTTTGGCCCATGAGACATCCTATCTCAAATGATTATTTCATGTCAAAGGAATAAGCCATGGTTATTATTCTTATACCGATTATAAGCATCAATGATTAAATTAGATTTCAAATATAGATGGGTGTTCAGAAGCAAACTTTTTGTTTGGTTCTAAAAAAGAATTTAAAATACAAAGCCAAGTTACACCATTGTTATTCACTTATTACAATCTTCGAACATCCTGTAAATAAGTTTTGATATGCATTTTGCCAACAAAAATCGGATATAATAGTCATTCTTTTTGTTTCGAACATACAAAGGGTTTCCTTCAGGCCCTAATGTAAGAAGAAACTATTAAGAACAATATAAACCACCATAAAAAGAGCATGAGAATTATAAGTCAAAACAAAAAATTTGATTCAAACAAAAATTAAGTCTCCATGGAATATTATGATGTTATTATGGATCACATCACTTTTATTATTGAAAATATTTTTAACCTGGAAAACACAAAAACTAAAATTAGATTTCAAAAGAAATTGTGAAATGTGAGGAGATTTTTCCCAAAAAAAAAAAAAAAAAAAGTGGTGAGTTATTTTTAGATAATTTTTTTTTTATTTTTCTTTTTTTAATTTTCTTTCAGAAACTTTTACAAAAATCAAAAACAAAAATGTTAAAATGCAAGCTATGTTTTTAGGAGAAAGAAATCCGAATACTCCAATATATAAGGTCTCCATATTAACCATAAATTTAATATCAATTTTACTGATTTAGATAAAATATAATTGGTATTAATTAAAATTGATAACACATATAAATAGGTTTTGTAAAAGATGTTTAACCACCGTACCAATGACAACTTGTGATTTTGATTGTGATTTTGAAATTGAAGTCGTCAAAAAAAAGATAATGATGTGTTGCAAAAAAAAAAAAAATTATGTTTTATAATTGTATTACATTGCATTTAACAAGGTAATAAATACAACATGGGGTCGAATCATATTGTATTTATTAACAATAACATGTTAAATATAATAATCTCTATAAAAAAAACATGTTAAATAAAATCACGAAATAGATATTATGTTTAATAATTTTTTCTTTTAATATATTGACTTAGAAGGTCCTTAGTATCTGTCTATTTGATCCATTTAACTCATGTATATTTTTAAAATAACTTTTAGTTAACAATTTTATCGATTAAAAAATATAAATCAATACACTACCTACAACTAAAGTTGAAATTGCGTCATTCTTAAATAAAATGATAACGAGGTAAGTGTTGAAAAAGTCATACAAACTTACAAAGAAGCATTAAAGGAAAAAAGAAACAAAATTTTGAAATCTATTCATTTTGCTTAACGAAAATTAATTAAACTTAATTTATACATTACGCATTTTTCGTAAAAGCTTGCACGTCTTATGTAGAATCTCGTATTATTTTGCTTTTTCCATCAATGTAAATGCAAAAACTAATTTGACAAATATTTCAATGAAAATATATTTAATTATTGATTAAATGTTCAAATATTTATCCACTATACAAAACTAGCAAAACCATATCAAAAATATACTTCCCCTTTATACATCAGCATTCAGCAAGATGAATCGATTATAGAAACTTGCACTTATTTTTAAGCGACATTGGAACATTGATCTTCTTAGGATCATAAGCAACTGAACACTCAACTCTGTGGTAGAATTTCGGTTTCACAAGTTTACCCAGAACGTATCCTCTTGATCGAACCACGAAGTTCAGCTTCAATGGCACCGGTGACGTCGGCGACCCTTTCAAGCTGTTTATCCCCTGTCCGCTTCCGTACAATGGGATCTTATCCCCGATCACTGATATCGTCAACAATCGCTGACTCTTTCTCGATTGATAAAACTTTTTCATCTGCAAAATCAAAATTCGATCAGATATTCGATTAATTTGAGTTGTAGTAATTTTGGGTGGGGGGTTATTAGGGCTTACACTGCCGGAACCAACTGCAATTTGAGAGAAGGAAAGATCAATCGGTGTGGACGTGACATGGAGGCCGAAAAATGTAGCGGTGTTCCGGAAAGTGAACTTGACGGTGGCGTTCGTCGTCACCATATCAGTGGCTACTCCGGTGGAATCCGACCCGGCTTGAATCACAAATCTCTCAAATTTAATACTCTGAAATTCATCACAAATCAGATACTACAATTTGATCAATAATTACTTTTTTATTAATCACAATTGAATTAATCAACTAACCTTCATGGTGAGATTAGGTTTTTGGGGTTTAGCAGCGCCGTATAAGATCAAAGCGAAGAGGAAGAAGAGAATCAGAAAACAAATAACACAACCCAAAACATAGCAGCGACGAGGGATGGGTTTCTCCGAGTCGTCGTCTTCGAGAAGGCCTTCCTCTTCGATGGAATTGAACTGTTTTTCCCACGACTTGGCAAAACTCTTCATCGCGATGTCGTTAGGGGAGATCTTGCGGGCTCCATTGGGTTTGAGGGAGCCGGAAAAGCGAGTGGAGGATGATTCACGGGAGTGGCGGCCGACGGAGGAGTGGGAATGGGGAGGGGAACCGTTGGGGCTGAGCAAGGCGGGAGTGGAGTGGAAGGAGATGGTGGTGAGGTGCTTGTCGCCGTCGTGGGATGGGCTCTGCACGTAGTAGGCCGGACGACGGGGAGGAGAACGCGTGGGGGATGACGTGGTGACGCTTGTGGCATCGGAATCGGTCTTGGTGTGGTGCATGTTGTGGGAATTTGGTTTGGGAGTGGGAGAGGAGACGGTGGTAAAGTTATATATGAATAGAAAGTTTTGACTTTTGACAGCCACACTACAGTTGGCAGAATACCAGCAGCACCCTTCACCCCCTGGCTCATTTCGCTTTCCTTCGTATGCCGTGTAAACAACTTTCTCCTTCACACCATTTTAAGAGAAAAAAAAAAAATCAAATTATTAGAAATGATTAAAAAAAAATGGTTTATGAATTATATCAATTAATTTGAAATGGCTCAAATGTGGATCCGCATTTGATTAGGTAACTTAGTCTTTTTATTTAAAAAAATCTGGAATGTATTATTATTACGTCTTCGGACTCTCATAAAATGGATTAGGGATATAAAATGGATTAGAAGGAGATTAGTATAAACCATGCAAGTTGTTTATAAAATTAAAATAATTTTTTTTTAAAAAAAATTACATTTTAAAATTATATTCAATTAAGACTTAAAGTTTTTAACAATTAAATACAAAAAAACTTTCATTTGTTTAGAGTTTTTTCATAAATATAAATATGATTAATATTTATAGACATTCTTTTAAATATATTTGTTTAAATTTTATTTTATTGTCTACTTATGATATTTGTCTGATCTTATTATTATATTTCTTTATTACTATGATCTTATTATATTTTTCTGTTTGACATATGATAGTTATCTTATAATATTTTCTTTAAACTAAAAGAATAACATAAAATTACAAAAGGTTAATCTTTAGAAAAAAAAATTATCAAACAAATGATATAAGTGTTTTTAACATCGCAATTATGATTATCATAGATAAAAATGATCATTGTCATATTTGGGTAAGATCAGGGGTATGATCGTAGGATTGGATCGTAAGATCATATAATTGATATCCATCATTCTCGTAATATCAAAATGTACAAGGTGGATGATATTCATCGCTTTTAGCCTACTTGCCACATTATTGTCATGTAAGCTTTTCTCTAACCTTTTTCTTCTGTATTTTTTATCTCATAATACATGAGAACTAATCTTTTACATCCCTTCCAACTCACTTAAATTTTTTTATTTAAAAATAATCACAAATTAAATAAAATATACTATATATATATATATATATATATATATATATATATATATATATATATGTGTGTGTGTGTGTGTGTGTAAAGAAGAGAAGAGGATAGTAAGAGAGAGTCTAGAGAGAGACATGGGGAAGAAGCTTGGATTTAACAACCCGCCAAAGGACAGCTCGATGTTATTTCTCTCACCAAAAATTTGTTGTCTCAACGTTACCACCACATATCTATCAAAAGTTGTCGTCGATACCCTCCACCCTAAGTACTTTTATGAAAATTTCACTAAATCTAATGTCCACGAACTACACAATAGCATATTATGTAACACCTATTTCAGGTATGAACTAATCCATTATATTGTAAGTCTTTTTTCTGGGTGGCCACGGCGTGGTGGAGCCTCACAATGGCGTGACAGTGTTTTCAAAGATCACAGGATTTAAAAGTCCCATCATGACGTGACCATATGTGCCACAACGTTGTAGCTGATTTTAATGAAACCATAATTATTGGACTTTGTGCCTTATTTAGAAAAATGAGGAGGTTAGGGTTTATTCACCCCCATCCTCCATCACTCTCAAACCCTCAGAAACCCTAACCCCTTATCTTATTGATGCTCTCGGAGCTCATTTGCTAGGTTTTGGTGATTTATAAGGAAGTAGAGGAAGATCTTATGCAAGAGACCAACAAGCAACATTCCCAACCTCTTAAAGCATCTTTGTTGGACTATTTGTAAGGATCTTGATCCAGTCTTTTATGTTTTCCTTGCAGATCTAGAGTTATTTTGCTCAATAAACTCTTATATTGGATTTTGAATGGAACAAAGAGATAAAGTTTACAACTTTATGACTCTTAGGAGTCCCAAGGACCTTATATCTCATAGATCTGAAATTTTTTTGTGATTTGGAAATCTTACATGAGATCTGGGTCCCTTTTCCCTATTTTGACCTAGATTTGGGGAATGACATGCATGTCCATAAAGTTTACATTTTTAAAGATCAATATGACCCCTAAAAGCTTTCAAGAAATTTAGGACTTGTATCTCATGTGATTAAGGATTGAGTGGATGAGTTAAACATCTTAAATGGCCTTTAGAACCTAGGTTTTGAGATCTTGTCTTATTGGTGTGTCTTAATGAATAAAGTTAGAAACTTTATCCATCAAGACGTTAGGAAGGAGTAGATATGGGCTTTTGAGCTTTTGATAATGAGTTAAGAGCAACTTAACTCGAATAAGCTATTCAAACTGGTCCCTATGTGGTAGCAAGCAAGGCTAGTCGACTGTCTTATCGTTTTATGCCCATGGCGTGCCCAAGGAAGGTTTTGACGTGGACGAGTCTTAATGATGTGGAATATGTCTTTGACCTTTTGACTTGTGACCTGATTTGAATATTGGCCAAATCTTAGTTTTTGAGAAGTCGATTGATAATGTACCTTGTATGATTACCTAGGTGGGGTATAACACCTATATTTCCGCACACACATATACACACACACACAGAAGGAAAGAGAAAAAGAAAGAAAAAAAGTAGCAGTTGAGTATCGACGGAGAGGTGAGTCTCTTCACTGTACTTGTGGGTCAACATCACCAATGTTGGCCCACTAGATTATGTTTGTAGAATGATAGTTGACTTTGTGACATATGCTGATATGCACACATATGTGTTTGTTGTCTTTATGACTCATGTTGATGATATTGTATGTTTATCTGTATGGGTGAAATAGGCCCAATACGGGTTGAAAGATATTGAATGAATTGACATAAATTCATGGTGTGAAATAGATCCAGTATAGGTTGAAAAGATACCGAAGGAGTTGAAATAGACTCAGGGGTGAAATACACCAAATTTAATTTATGGATGATATGTATATATTATTTGGGTTATTTTGGGGAAACTTACTAAACTTTGTGCTTATAGTTTTATGTTTATATTTTCAGGTACTTCCGGTTCGAAATGGTAGGGACTGACATGATCGCACCGCATCCACCGGTATTTCTGCATTTTATGATATAATTTTTACTTTGATGACTATTCTATACATTATCATATTTTGATGGAATTTGGAATGAATGAATGTTGGATTTGATAGTTTAAAAATAAAAATTTCAACATAATATTTGAGACGTTACATATTAAGTACTTTAAAAGCAAGAAAATTGTTATAAATTGTAATAGGAAACATAATTTTCGTAAGCTCAAGGGTTGTGGATGCAGTGAGAACTAAGGTCAAAGTGGTATGACTGTAGTGAACACATGCAAATCATGTGCACATATAAACAAAAAAACATCCGTTTTTTCAACGAATCATCTATACGAATTAAATGTATAGGTTTGGTGTCTTTTTATTTTCAATTCTATTGGAGGATGGAGTGGTCGATAAGGTTGTATAGTTTAGAAGAAAATGAAAAAATTGAAATTGAAGTTTTGACATAGAATGCTAAATCGTTTTCTACTTAACCTAGAGTTATTATTTATTTATTTATTTTAAATAGATATTGTTTTTGTTTTAGTTCATTTTCTAGTTTATCTAAGAAATTCAAAAAACTTGTATATAAGTACTTTATTTTCGAGTCACATTTGAGTTAAAGTTTTCAACCCTAACACTAACCTTATCCGTTTAGTTTTCGTATGGAGTTGACTAAGTCATTTTCACATTATAAAATTACTTAACCCAAAGTTTATTTATTTATCTATTTATTTACATATGGTTTTGGTTTTTGTTCTTTTTCTTGTTTATCTACATATTTCAAATATATATATATATATATATATATATATATATATATATATATATATATATATATATATATATATATATAAACAAATCATTTTCAAGTTAGATTCAAATTAAAATTCTTAACCCTAATCTTAACCGTTTAATTTCCGTATAGTATTGTGTCAACCGTTTATTTAAAATGTTTGAAATATATCATACAAACTTGTTTATTTTGTATCAAGTTAGTGTGTCGCGTCCGTTTTCGTCTCCTCGTCAGCTACACGAATGAGATCACCCATTAATTGGTTTACCATCTAATGGTGGATTTTTACATGATGATATTATGATAACATGATCTTGATAGAACTAGCGTTAAACATGGTTATGGAAAGACACATCTATTTTATACCCTTTTATTTGGTGCACAGTTGAAAACATTAAAAGTAAAGGGACCATTTTCCTGCAAAAATATCAATTCATTACAGAAAGGAAAACATTTTCAACACGACCCTCCACTTTATGCCATTTAACATTTTGCCACCAAAGTTACTCACATATAAACGGCGAAGCTAACGACAGGGTATTAGTACTTAGGGGACCAAGAGGCAAATACGATTAGAGAATCTTTCTCCTTTCATCCTGCACAAACCCCTTTCTCTCTCTTCGCGTATCGCTCTCACCATCGTCGCCGGGCATGGCTATGCCTGAGCACCACCAATTCAACAACTTCCTTCAACAACAGCATCAACAGCAACAGCAATCGAAGTCTTTCAGGTATTATCGAAAACCCCCTTGTTCATCGATTCAAAACCCTAGAACGAATCATTCTTATATAATCTTCAATTTTTTGTTTTATTTGGATGTTTAGAGATATATTCAACAACATGGAAGGTCAGATTTCACCGCAGATTAACTATATAAACGCCGATCAAGCTCATCACCCTCCTTATATCCCTCAGTGTAAACCCCCTTTTTCTTTGTGTATTCCTCAACAAACAACTTTTTTGTTAATTGAAGTTAAAATTCTCCAATAACCTGAAATAAAAACTGTTGATTTTCAATCTGGTGCAGTTCATGTGGTAGGGTTTGCACCAGGTACGGATGTTAGCGATGGCGGATTCGACTTGCAGCGGAATTATGATATGGAATCGAGAAAGAAGAGGCCTAATGAGCAAGAGTTCTTCGAAAATAACAATACAAATTCTCAGATATCATCTATTGATTTCTTGCAACCTCGATCCGTTTCAACAGGATTAGGTCTGTCTCTCGACAATGGTAGGTTAGCTTCATCTGGCGAATCCTCTTTTGTTGCTGGGCTTATGGGAGATGAAATCGAAATGGAATTGCGTAGACAAGATGCTGAGATTGATAGGTTTATGAAAATCCAGGTATATATTATGGTTAAGACGCCATTTATGTGCTCAATTCTCTCAAACAACTTCTGATTATCTGATACGCATCTTCATTTCCCCCTTTTTTTGCTTTCCAAAAGGCCGATAGACTCAGGCAAGCAGTTCTTGAGAAGGTACACGCCAACCACCTTCAAATAATCTCACATGTGGAAGACAAATTCATCAAAAAACTCCATGAAAAAGAATCCGAAATCGAAACCATCAACAGAAAAAACATGGAACTAGAATCACAAGTCGAACACCTCGCCATGGAAGCTGCCACCTGGCAACAACGAGCTAAATACAGTGAGAACATGGTCAACACCCTGAAAGTCAACCTTCAACAAGTTTACACACATGGGAGGGATAGTAAAGAAGGGTGTGGTGATAGTGAGGTTGATGACACAGCTTCTTGTTGCAATGGTAGAGCTATTGATTTTCACCTTCTTTGCAAGGGTAATAATGGAATGAGGGAAATGATGACGTGTAAGGTATGTGGGGTGAATGAAGTGTGCATGCTTTTGTTACCATGTAAGCATCTTTGTCTGTGTAAGGAATGTGAAAGTAAGGTTAGTTTGTGTCCATTGTGTCAGTGTTCCAAGTATATAGGTATGGAGGTTTATATGTAAGGGATTAATGTGATGAATTGTATTAGATTTATGTGGACTTCTTGTTGTTTATTAACTTGTTTTGATTTCATAATTGTTGTATGGTTTACTTCTTTTTTAATCGATGTGTTTATTTTGACACAAAGCATATAGCACAATTTAGTTCATATAATCGATGTGTTAACTAACACAAAGTTATAATGTATACAACACAAATAAGACATTGTGAACAAATATAAATACTAGTTCATTTTGGTAAAACTTTTCGTGTGATCTACTAGGATATGATCTTGCAAAACAAAAAAAGCTATTATAAGTAAGTCTTAACAAACTTGGTTTTCCTATTAAGATATCTTTTTTCTATGTTTGTATTCACTTATTTTCTTCCATTTCTTTATATATGTCATCATCTTTTACAATAATTTTCAAACATTAGTTATTCAGATAATAGTACTTAAAAAAATGTCTCATTTAATAAGTCATTTAGTGCAAACAAATTGGCTTCTTCAATCAATTTATGAAACAATATAAACTTAAACGTTTAAAAGGTGTATTGATTAACAATCAATAAAATAAAATAACACTAACTTCTTTACAAAATAAATTAGTTAAAGATCAAAAGAGTATATTTGCTTATAGGTAAGGTTGCTTATTTACAATAAATTTTAAAGGTTATTTATTCAAATAATAGTACTTTGAAAAAAATGTGTCATCTAATAAGTCATTAAGTGCGAAACACATTGACTTCTTCAATCATTTCATCAAGATTTTTGATTAAACAATATAAACTTAAACATTTAAAAGGTGTATTAATTAATAATCAATAAAATAAAATAATACTAAATTTTTTACAAAATAAATTAGTTAAAGATCAAAGAGTATATTTGCATATAGGTAAGGCTGATCGTTGTATTTTGATGATTTTTATACAAATGTCTTTTGTATTTATCAAACCAAACATTGATGACGTAATTCAAGAAAGTTAAAATATTTTTACCAAATAATTTTAGTAAGACACATTTTAAAATTATTATATATGTACAAGAAAAAAGATTGATCTAAGTAGGACAAATGACTTGGTATGCTATTGCATTATCTTATTCCATAATAAAATCTGCTATAATTATAAATATATATAAAAAGGTTATATTTAGGAATATGAAGAAATAATAATATGTATGAGATTATAATCATTTTCTCTATACTCGTTGAGGCTTGGAAAATTCTTCTACTTTGAAGAGTAGAAAATTTAAAATCATTATTACATCATGACAAATTTCCTCAAGAATTTGATACATTTTAAGTACATAACAAGATAAATTCTCTATAAGTTTAACACACAATTTAACTTATAGACTATTTATTACATTAATCTAGTGCAACTCAACAATAGATCAGATCCTATTTTATCCAAAAGATGGTTATTTCCACATGTACCAAAAAATGGCTTCAAATCTCTGACTCATTAACACTATCCCATTTCAATAGGTCCTGAAAAAACACGTGACATAGTCACAATATAAGGTTACACTTATATCGAGTTCACACGTTATGTTATAAAAAATAATAATTACATAACACAACACCATGTTTAACATAAATTAAAACCATATATAAAAAATGCAATAAAATTTTAATAGCTACTTTTGCATAAAATCACATTCTCGTGGGTATCCAGTTTGGCGCTTCACAATGAATTCAACTTTTTATAAATGTCAATCCATAAAGTCTAACAACTTTGTCAAAGTCTCAACAACTATAAGCAAGTCTACATCCAAATTCTAACATATTTATCTAAATATGTTATAAGAGTTATTCAAGTCTTTAATCTATTACGTTTGTTATGTAAACATTAACATTTATTTATCGAAATATGAACCATAAACTTGAAATTGACTCAAAGTATGCACCATTTCTATTATAATGTAAAACTTATTTTTGAAAATAAATGTTTATTTTGAACAACTCTTGTCCACTTGATTGATGATGTAAGATGGAAACTTCATGGCAACTATGATAAATATCATAGTCATTGAAAGAAATACCTAAGGCGTGGTTTCCTTTTTCTTTTTATATAGACTAAATAAACCATCTTAATGAGACCAAATGACCATTTTACCCTTACATTCCAAAATGAATAAATTTCACAATAATTATCTATTTTATGAATACTCAATAATTTTAGTTATGAGGAAAAAATAAGAAAGGCAAATAGGAAAAGTGTTAGTGTCTTAAAATCTTAATAGTAAAAAACAAAATAGCCCATAAATCATGTCCCCATTAAGGAAAAGAAACACTCGATCTAACTTAAACATAATCAGCAAAATGATTATACCAATATTCTTGTAATTTGTAAGGAAAGTGAACGTTATAAACTATAAAATAAAACAATAGGTACAAATACAATTTGAATTTTGAAATATACCACCTTCAATCATGACGCCTTCGCCTTTGAAAATGCTGGTTGATAAAACTGTCTGCTTGTAAAGGATATTTTTTCTTTATAAACGCCTTCACACATTTCCAATATGAAAAGTCAACCATTTCTCCATTCTTACGCACAATGAATAGACATCTTGAGCTTTCAAAATCTGGATGGTGTCCAACCTGTTAGGGATTTTCATTTTATGACATCACAAGAAAAACGTTTGAGTTAATTCCTATGAGTTTTGGATTATAAAAATGTATCACTAAATACAGAAAGAAATTAGAACAAAGTAACCATATGTAAGAATCTTGAATGTGTTGTGAAGAAGGGAGAAAATTCTAATTCTAACCATGATGTAATCAATTCCACATCCAATTTTCTTCTCACTCTCGGGATGATGTGCTAACAACCTCTGTAGAATGATGTTCTCATGCTCGGAGCTTAATCTCTCACCAATTTCATATCTGCAATACCAAAAAAAAATGAGAACTTTAAGCAATCAATAGTAAGATACCATTCAATTATTCAAGAAAACGAATGAATTGTATTCAATTAGAGAAGAATCGATATTTAACAGAAACCCTACTTGCCCGAATGAAGAATCATCCTAACAAATCCAACCAAGGGTACAGTATCCTCCAAAATTCGATCCTCCCAATCCACCCAGCTTTCTTCCACTCTTTCCATTGCCTCATCATCTTCGAATTCAGATTCCCCTTTCGAAAACTCTCTGTCATAGTCCTTCACCTCCACGGCCGGTTTTCTCAATAAATCAGCGGCGGAGTAAGCAGCACCACCCTGCTGGGGGCTGATATCACCTCTGCTAGTTTTCAAGGCAGAGAATGTCGTGTGACGATAATGGAAAGAAAGGATTGAAGGATTCGTTGACGACAAGTGGAACGGAAGAGAGACATGGGTTCTGTTATTGAGGTAAATGTGAGAAGATGACCATGAAATTGATTCCATTAGAACAAGTATTAGGGAATCGGGATGTTATAAACCCTAATATCGTTCCAAGTTTTGAGATTTTAGCTCGAAAAAGGGCATGCTAGTAGTAAAAGAGAGCGACTGGCAAGAAGATAACAGTCGACAGACCAAATTTGCAGACTCCTACTGATAGAGCTGGCAAAATGATTCAACCGGCTGATCTAAAGGACCCGAAACCCATTCCAATATTAATGGGCTGGATTTAATTTTAGTCTTGTTATTTAGGGGTGTTTGGAGTTCTTTTTATCGTTATAAGTTAAAAAATATAATGATAAAAATAATTTATTGAGTGGAAACAGTTGTTAATAATAAGTCATTCATTTTAACTTGTTAGTTTAGAAGCTAGTAAATAATAATTTTTTTTTCAAACACCCTTTTAAAGTATTCGAGTTATTTAATAAAATAATTATATATCTATAAAATATACAAATTAATTATTAGTTTTTTTTTTTACTACAAAACAACTATGAAGTTCATTAAACAAAGCAAATGAACTTATGAGGTTATTTTTTATTACATAAAAGTCGCTTTATTACAAAGAAGTTCGTTAATTTTGCCAAAAATTAGTGAAAGTATTCTCAAATGTGCATCTTTAGTTGTTGAAAAAGAAAAATACAAACAAAATAATTAAATGGTAAGAGTAAAGAGAAGAAGAACAATGATGTAATCGTGTCACGGTTGATTTTGTGTAGGTTCTCCGGTGCGGTGTTCTCTAAGACTGAAAGGAGTGATAGCATGTGATAAAATATTGACACGTTATATTTTTATAGACAGGTAAGCATAATATGATGATATGGAATGGTGATGTGGTTAAAAGGTAAGTATTTTTTTTTAAAACCAAATAAATTTTTATTTGACTATTTAAATAAAATAAATTATAAAAAAGGTACAAGTTGTTAAAGATAAAATCGCACACATTTAAAGCATAATTGATCTAATGGGACCACTTGTTTTCTCTTTCCTCTTGTCAAGAGAATAGCGAGACACTTATAGCATATATACTTAGCGAGGAAACAAGGAATGATAACGAGTTTTGAGAGGGAGGTAGCGAGCCACTCCCTTCAGCCTAACACTTGTTACCTAGGACTCCACACACAACATAGAAGGTATAACACCAAGCCTATGAATGACCTAAAGAGACCGAGCATTGCGAAAGTTGATTATGCTATTTTTTGTATAAATTTCATAGCTCTCTTGATTCTACTTTGGAGGAAATCATCATTCTCTTGAAGAATGGTAATAAGATGAAGAACATGAACGTGCATAGTCTCAATGACAATGTACCTTAAACAGGGGCGAAACACAACCCTTGAACCGGAGGGGGGGGGGGGGGGGGAGGGGGCCAAAAAAAGATTATATTAACAAAATTGTAGATTATGCTGTCTTTTGATTTTCAAATTAGGTTGATATTTAAAAGAAGAATGCTTTACATAATATTTATGAATGAATTTAAATTTTCTAACTAAATTATAATTTGAAAAAAAAAACTAGCGGCGTAGTTTGTTGCCCGGTTGTCTTCTGGCAATATGTATTTACCTCTATTATGTTATATATTTCAACAGAAAATTTAAAGAATTCAAATATATTATACCTTTGATTTACAAAACACAACATAAAATATTGTTTATACGTTAATAGATTTAAAATATTAAAATGATAGATAGCAAAATTATCCTATATTAAATTTTTATGAGAATTATAATAAAAAACGTGTTATTAAAATATTTAAACAAATCCATTAATCTACGTATACAATTATCGTGAACAATATATTTAATTTATATATAAAAATAAGTTATTAGGATATGGAATTATAATTTAACAATAAATTTATAAAAATAAAAATAAATATATAAGTAGGAAAAACACAAGTACCCATGTATTGGACAGAGTGTTTTCTTTTTTCTTTTAAAACCCTAGGATAATACTAGAAAAGGTGCATCAATTTATCTCCATTTTTTGAAGCGTTTTCCTTCAGTTGACCAATAATGAGATAAGAAAGATGCAAACAGGTGAAGCCAGAGAAGCAAAGCAACATCGGAGAGGCAAGGTAACACCGGAGATACAAAGCATCACCGCCGCCAAGGCATGAAGGTTTAGCCATGATGGAGAGTTGAAGCAATAACGGTGCAACAGTGGCAATTTAGTGTTTTTTTTTAAAACTTTTCCTTATTGTTTTTCAGTTCTTCACAAAGTTGTCAACTTTCTTGTTCATTTTCTTGTAATCTTATATGTTTACAATCAGATTTGCTTCATACGTCGCTAATTAGTATGCCAAAAAACAGGGGGGGGGGGCATGGCCTCCCCTGGCCCCTTAAAGGATTCGCCACTGACCTTAAGCATGAGAAATCAAAGAGTTAAAACAAGATGTCCATGAAGAACATCAAAGATTTACCCAAAAGATCCCATGTTGAAAATGTGTCTTAGTATAGTAAATTCATCGAACATGGTTAGAAAGAAGAGGAAACTAACCAGTACGTGTGTAGAGATGAAACAACCAATAAAACCAAGGAAAACTTGGATGCTCAAGCTACCTTAGTAGCTAGAAAGTTTACTAAACTAAGATATAAGGCAAACTAAATAAAGAATCTCATTGAAGATGTTATAATAGGTAGATCAACATTGTCTCTAATTCCCCTTCTCTTTTTGCATAGACGAGGGTTTTAAAACCCTAAAAGGAGTTATCCTTAAAACTTTCCCTCATTTGAAATTAAGGCACAATATTTCCTTAATTCTAAGTATCACTCCCATAGCTTAATACTAATCATATCTAATTCCCATTAAAACTGTTAATTAACACAACTTACCTATTATGCGCAATTGATGAAAGTTATAACTTAGATCATAAAATGACATTCTGCTTAATTACCACATACCTTGAATTTCTTTTTGCAAAGGCTTGCATCTTTAATCATCATTGTTTAATGCCTACACCTAATTCATTATAAAACAAGCATTAAATATAAATGGTTAAACTATAAATAAGGTTAAAACACATGCCCATCATTCCCAAGTGTTATAGAGAACTTGAGGAAACACTTTATATCCATCAACCATTACGTCAAAGAGAAACCACCTACCAAAATGAAACTTGTCTACTAAAAAACTCATTGTATGGGATCAAGAAAGATGCTCAAGCATGGTAGGAGTGATTTCCTACTATATATCTGATAAATATGCTCAAGCATGGTAGGAGTGATTTCCTACTATATATCTGATAAATATGTCCTTATATATTGTCGTAGTGCCAATATACCATATATTCTTTTATACATTGATGCATTTTCCTAATAGATTATCCAAGTATATCATGTCCTTCCTCAGATAAAAATTTCTTATGAAAGACTTGGGACCATTGTGTTACTTTATGGGTACTATTGTAACTAATCATCATAACACCCAGTTTGTAACACCTGTATATTTTGATTAGTCAATATAGAGACTAAACATTAAAAAGTGATTTTTTGATAGATGATTATTTAGAATGAATAATCTTAAATAAGTTATAGTATATATCACAAGGGTTCCCACATATAAACAACACTGAAATCCGATTTATAACGAATAAGTTATGGTCTGTCGAGGTTTTACTACAAAACCGACACGACATGGGGAATCGTAAAAAGTGAGTTTCCAATAAAATAATTTTTAGCCTTAGATATCTAAACGAAAGTCTTAGTATATATTAAACCAATAGCGTGCATAAAAAGAACGTCCAAATCTGACTTCGTATAAGGAAGTTATGATTTTTCTAAGATTTAGTATAGCAGTGCACAACCCGGAAATTGAATTTTAGATCGATCAATTTTTAGTCGACACAACCTAAATGACAATTAAATATCTCCTTAATAGGAGCTCAACGATATAAAGACAGTCGAAAACGGATGTCGAATGAAAGAGTTATGAATTTTTAACGAATTTTAACCGTCTAAGTCTATTAAAATATAGCTTTAAATATAAATTCAAAATTAACCGATAGAGTCTAAACAAAAGTTGTAGATCTCGTCGATACCTATACGTGGATATAAAGAACATCAAAAATGAAGCTCTTATGCAAAAGTTACAGATTTTAGAAGATAATTAGTTTTTGGGGTAACCAGCGAGTGACACGTGGCACAATCCGAGCCACTGTTTCCTAACCACGGATTGACACCAGATGATGACACTTGGCCAAGAACGTCCAATGTTCAGCTAGGGAATGCCCCACGTTCGAACCGGACTCAACCTATAAATAGAGGCACAAATCACCCCAAAAACTCACACCTTTCCATTCTTTCTCTCTCAAACACCCCTCTTAGCCCCTCCCATTCCCTAGCACTTCCTGAGTGCTAGAGGCGAGTCCCGGAGCACCAGAAGGATCCGAGAAGAAGAGGTTTTGGCATAGAAGTTCTGCCCCCATAGAGCTCGGTTCCTAGCCAAACCCTCTTATAATTAAGTTATGCTTACCCTACTTTAAATATAGCTTATGTTTAAGTTTAATATCGTTATTATGAACTTATAAATAATATATGTATTATAAAAATATAATATACAAAGTGTTATTATGATATCTTTTAACTACTTGCGATAAGCGAAATCTGGTTTGAAGCGCCGCATAGGGTTGTTCGATTTAAGAAGTACTATAATGCCGAAATGGTCCTATCCTCCGGTGTTTCATGTATGATCCTTATCTATAGATAGTAGTTGAAAAATATTGTTTAACACTAAAAAATATATATAGTTCGTAAAGCTAATAATTAGTCGCAATAAATATTAGACTAAAGTCTAACATTAATGATACTAGGTTTCGTCGAAGAAAATAGAATTGTTAGAAGCGAAGCACTGCCCACATTTGCAGTCATCACTTTAACAAGTGAGTACATAGTTACTTTTATCTTACACATATATATAAAGTATTTAATATAAATTACGTGCTATGTGTGCGTATTATTTGTGTTCTTTATATACATGTTTTATTCGATTTAAACTGTATACATATTTTATACCTATAATTATGATGGGTAAAGATGAGCAGATTAAAGATTAGATGATATGAGAGATGAAAGATGATATAGATGATGAGAGGTGAAATATGATGAGAAACGATGACCCAAACGATGGCCCAGTCATCTATCAAAGTATAGATGACAACCACAAACTATTCTAGACAATCTAGTGGAACACTAGCAGGCTCACAACCTATAGGTGTTGTGAATGATGTGTTCACTAGATGTACTCTAAAAAACCGTTGACATGTATTGTGAGTGGACTCCCTGAAATAATACAGTCAATAACAGAGATAAACCAAGGCAATTATGAATTTAGTGCCTCACAAATGAACATTGGCAGCTATGGACTTAGTGCCTGTTAAATAAACCCTAGCAGCCATGGACTTCGTGACTATTCCTTAGGACAATCCTTAGGAATAAATATTGAGGAATAGATGATTCTTAGGGAATATACTTAAGAATAAAGAAGATAACGGGGGTGGGTAATTGGGTTAATTATTTGATGATGAAACATAATAATTATATTATTGTGTGTTGAAAACCATATGTACTCATCAGGTTTCCTAAACTGACCCACTCAGTTTATTTGTATCATAGGTATCGATATAAAGCTACATTACACTGAGAGATTAAAGGAGATGTAAATCACTAGTGTAAATATGGCCTGTTTATGCTTATGTTTCTATATTGATGATGACATCCCAAAGTTTTAATCTAAACAAAATACATTTCTTCATAAGTGCTTTGATAATATATTTATCATGTTTTCTGGGATCAAATTCCCCAATATTATTATTAAAAATGAATACCCTAATTTTCAAATAAGCATAAATAAAAATTTAACAATAATCGTGAATTTGGGGATGTCACAATTGGTATCAGAGTATTAGTTTAAGTGAACAAGGAATTTGTAGGAAATTTATAGACTTAAACTTAGAAATGCTAAGTGATGATTTTTGGATGAGTGTCTTCTATATTTAGGAAGTATTCCTAAATAGACATGAGCATTAGCTTATTTTAGGAAAGATTTCTAAATTGCTTTTATGTGCTTAATGATTTATGATGCTTTATGATGTCATTATTTGATCAGATCTATGGTCTGTTGCTGACTGGATCTGGAAATTTTATGTGTTCAAATATCTAAATGTTTAATTACGATATTAGAACTGGCATGTAACTTTTGGAGTAATAAGGAGAATTTCACGTCTAAACCCTCTCTCTATATATTCTCTCCCCGATAGACTAAAGGCATGCTTTCATGAATATAATGTCATGGTGAAGACTCGTAGCGAATTCAGTAAATGGAGGAAAGGAGAAGGCTTCCGATAGTGAATGATACCTATCATAAGATATCGTAAGAGAAGTATCTTGCCTTTAGAATACGTCTAAATAGATCATATGTCTGGTACGGGAGAAGTACACTTTCAATTGGCGGAAAGAAAGAATTTTTGGTATAATCCATAAAGTTATCCCATGCTCTAGAATATTCACTACCAACAACGTTGAAGTAGAATTGATGATTGATGATACACACGAAATAAGTCATGGTATAATTTAGGGAAAATTTTATGATTATTTGAACACATTCGTATGTGTTAAATCGTTTTGTGATTTTAGGAAATAAGAACTTAGGGACTGCGAGACAATACTTGGGACAAGTATGAGTAAGTGTGAAAGTTAGTAGAGGCTTATACTACCGGAAGCACAAGACTCACACTTGGATCAGGGAAAGTCACAATGTTACTAAGGCACTAGTAATTGATTCCATTTTGTTCATGTATTTCATTACAATTAATGAATAAGAAGATGATTGTTATTCCAGCCCTGGTGGTCATATCAAATCGAGTCCGATTAAGATGAGTATGTTATGTGGTTCAGAGAACCAAGATCAATGTAGCATCTGACTTAAGCTAGACAATTGAAGTGAAAGATAATCAAAACGATCAATAGAAGTATCACGACCATTGTAAGAGCTTGTAGCTAGAAGTGCTACATGATAGAATCTGATTATATCACATTAGAACATGAAGGAAGTTGTGTTCGATTCTGGAATTTGACTCTAAAAGACTTGATTCTAAGCATTGCATCATACGATGAGAGGTCATTAGAACATGACCCATTGATCTGTTATGGTAACAGAAGGAAAGAACTTATATTAAGTTTGTTAAAAAGAAGAAGGATTCTCCAATAAGGATCGAGATTGTGACTTGCAGGTTACGATTGAAAGTCCAACATGAGATAATGAGCGGGTGCAAGATCGAGCACAGCTTGGACACAAGAAGTCTAAGAGTTAGATACTTGTTCAAAGGAGCATAGGAGTTATGCCTATTACCTAGGATAAAAAGATAACATATGGAGTCATTAAACAAGCCGTGTTTCATTGATGATTCCAGGACGTAATCATCCTAAGGGGGAGATAATTGTAACGCCCGTAGATTCGGGCAAGTTAATTTAGAGACAATAAGTGTCAAAAATGACTTTTTATAGAAGATTATTTAGAATAAATAATCTTAACCAAGTTATAGTATATGTCACAAGGGTTCTGTACATATAAAGAACATTGAAATCCAACTTATAACGAAGAAGTTAAAATCTGTCGAAGTTTTGCTGCAAAATTGGCATGACATCGGGAATCGTAAAAAGTGAGTTTGCGATAAAATACTTTTTAGCCTTAGCGATCTAAACGAAAGTCGTATTATACATTAAACCGAGAGCGTGCATAAAAAGAACGTCCAAATTTGACTTCGTATGAGGAAGTTATGATTTTTCTAAGATTTAGTATAGTAGTGCACAACCTGAAAATCGAATTTTAGATCAATCAATTTTTAGCTGACACAACCTAAATGATAATTTAAGATCTAATTAATAGAAGCTCAAGGATATAAAGATAGTGTAAAACGGACGTTGAATGAAAAAGTTATGAATTTTTAATGCATTTTAACTGTCTAAGTCTGTTAAAATATAATTTTAAAAATAAAGTCAAAATTAGCCGACAGAGTCTAAATGAAAGTTATAGATCCCGTCGATACTTATGCGTGGATATAAAGATCATCAAAAACATAGCTCTTACGCAAAAGTTACGGATTTTAGAAGATAATTAGTTTTTGGAGTAACCAATGAGCGACACGTGGCACAATTTGAGCCACTGTTTCCTCACCACGTCTTGGCACCAGATGATGATACTTGGCTAAGAACATCCAACGTTCAGCTAGGGAATGCCCCGCGTTCGAACCGGACTCAACCTATAAATAGAGGTGCAAATAACCCCAAAAACTCACACATTTCCCATTCTTTCTCTCTCAAACACCCCTCTTAGACCCTCCCATTCCCTAGCACTTCCCGAGTGCTAGAGGCGAGTCCCGGAGCACCAGAAGGATCCGAGAAGAAGAGGTTTTGGCATAGAAGTTCTACCCCCGTAGAGCTCGGTTCCTAGCCAAACCCTCTTATAATTAAGTTATGCTTACCCTACTTTAAATATAGCTTATGTTTAAGTTTAATATCATTATTATGCACTTATAAACAATATATGTATTATAAAAATATAATATACAAAGTGTTATTATGATATCTTATAACTACTTGCGATAAGGGAAATTTGGTGTGAAGTGCCGCATAGGGTTGTTGGATTTCAGAAGTGCTATAATGCCGAAATGGTCTTGCCTTCCGGTGTTTCATGTCTGACTCTTGTTTGTACATAGTAGTTGAAAAGTATTGTTTAACACATAGAAAAAATATAGCTCATAGAGTTAATAATTAGTCACAATAAATATTAGACTAAAATCTAGCGGTAATGATACTAGGTTTCGTCGAAGGAAAATAGAAATGTTAGAAGCGAAGCGATGCCCGAGTTTGGATTCATCACTTTAACAAGTGAGTGCATAGTTATTTTCATCTTACACATAGATATGAAGTATTTAATATAAATTACGTGCTATGTGTGCATATTATCTGTGCTCTTTATATCTATGTTGGATGAACAAAGTATACATGTTTTATTTGTTTTAAATTGTATACGTATTTTATTCCTATGAATATGATGGGTAAAGATAGGTAGATTAAAGATGAGATGAGATGAGAGATGAAAGATGAGAGATGAAAGATGATATAGATGATGAAGGGTGAAAGATTATGAGAAATGATGACCCAACCGATGGCCCATTCATCTAGTAGAGTATAGCTAATAACCACGAACTATTCTAGACAGTCCAGTGGAACACTAGCAGGCTTGCAACCTGTAGGCATTGTGAGCGATGTGTTTACCATATGTACTCTAAAAACCCATTGACATATATTATGGGTGGGCTCTCTAAAATAATACTGTCAATAAAAGAGATAAACCCTAACAACTATGAATTTAGTGCCACATAAATGAACATTGGTAGCTATGGACTTAGTGCTTGCTAAATAAACCCTGCCAGTGATGGACTTCGTGCCTATTCCTTAGAAAAGTCCTTAGGAATAAATATTGAGGAATAGATGTGTAACACCCAAAGTTTGGAAAGCCAAGAAAAGAAAGAAAACCCCAATTTTATGGGGAGACTCGGCGAGTCCAAGGAGGGACTCGGCGAGTCCGAGCGGGATCCAGGTCGAGGAGTAAGCGACCGACTCGGCGATTCGCTGAAGGTGTTGGAATAGTGTCTAAGGCTGCAACTATATTAGGCAAGTATTTGACCCGATTGTGCATGGTCCTTTTGGGTTTCCTTCACCATAGCAACTTGGTAGGATGACTTATTATGAGAGTATAGATATTATTAATATATTATAAGAATAATATAATGAATAATAATATTGTTATTTGATTAATATAAGTCATAGATTAATTAGTATTAATTTGGTGACTTAAAGAGATTAATTAAATAAGAGGGTATAAACTGTCAATTGTTTGATAGTTACACTTTGGGATGTAAATCCTTTTATGATAGAGGGTGGACGATTTCAAGGGCTAAGTATGGCCATAAAATCGTCCATGGCTTATCTATGGAAAGGATTGGGATTTTTTAGAGTCTAAGTTATCCAATTAGGGTTTAAGGGTGAAAGCCTAGGAGCCTTACAAGTATAAATAGACCCCTTGGAATAGAAAATCACCACCTCCTCTACAGCAAGGATACCCTGGCAGATTTCCTCCTCTCTCCTCTCTCTCAAATCATTCTCTTTGCTTGTTGGTGTTTGTAAGCCATTAGAGGAGTGACAATTGTGACTCTAAAGCTCTAAGAACAAGAATATCAAATAAGTGTTTCAAGGTATGATTCTAACTCTGGTTTTGTGATGTTCTTATACCTAATTAGCCATTAGGAGTCTTGGATTCAAAGCATGTTTAATTAGATAAACCTAGATCTAAGCATTAGGGTTTGTATGCACACTTAGGAATGTTCTTATGTACAAAACCCATCACAAGGTGACTCGGCAAGTCTGGTCTGAACGAGGAAAACCCTAATCCCGGGAGTTGTATCCTATTTAAAGGGTGTTATGTCCCTCCCTCAGCCCCCATATCACCCTAGAGAACCTGTAAACCCTTGATTTCGTGTGAGCTTCCATCATTTGAGAGAAATAGCTTGGAGGAAGGAACTTTGGGAAAGGAACTTGAAGATCAAGAAGGTTGCTTCAAAGGAGGAGGAGAAGATCCGAGATCTACTTCAGTGGTGTTCATCTTGGAGGTAACAAGCTGCTATTTTCCTTCCTTTACACCTAGATCTATGTGTTGTTGTTGGGGTTTTTAGCCATAATGTTATTCTTTCAAGTTTGAAGCCAGATCTGAAGTTGCTACTTCAGATCTAACCATATGATGGTCTTGAGAAGCACAAAGTATCAGCCCTTGAGTGGATCATGGAGCCTCTTTGCCTTAAACCCTAGTTCATGGTGTATTTTGCCTAGATCTCCTTCTCTACACGTAAAGTTTGCAACTTTACGTGAGGAATAGGCTTGGTAAGGGTAGATATACAGTTTGGATTCCATGCATGACTCAAAATCCCTCTGCATGTAAAGGGATTTGAATGGACTCGGCGAGTAGCATGAAGTTGTGGAGCAACTTGACGAGTGGGATGAACAACTCGTCGAGTCAGATGAAGATTGCCTTGTACTTGGCGAGTCATGTTGCGAAACCCCAAACCCTTCGAGTTGAGACTCGAATCAATGAGTCAGGTGGAGACTCAGTGAGTTGGACAGGTCAGGACTAAGAAATCGGTAGACTCGGTGAGTCATGGACTGACTCGGCGAGTCGAGGCGCGAATGGAAGGAATCTGAACATTTTGAAATCGGCGAGTCAGTAGGGTGACTTGGCAAGTAAGGTTGACCTGGAAGGTTGACTTTGACCAGGGTTGACTTGGTTGTCTTTCGGGGGTCAGTTAGACTCAGTATTGCTTTGATATTGGTAGTTCGGGGAGCAAGGGGAGCAGGAGTTCAGTGAGTTACTGGGCAGCAACTAGAGAGATCATCAGCAAGTTCAGCCAGTGCAGTTGAGTTTCCCTTTGTGTGAATGGGTCTAAGGCCACAATGCCGACCCATGTAGTTATGAGTAGAAGACCCGGGGGTTAGCCCTAAGCATAATATGCTAGTATGATATTCAGGACGAGGTCCAGTAATAGCGGGCGGGTGCCCAAGGATTTGTTTATATGATAGATTATACTTGTTGTCTGTGTGATACATGTATGTTCCTGGTAGGGAGGTGAGTGTGGGCGAGGTCCCGTATCTCACCAATAGCAGAGTGTGGATGGGCTTCCATATCTCATTAGTAGCAGAACAGGGGCGAGGCCCAAACTAGAAGAGGAGTGAGAGTGGGCTGGGCCCGTATCTCACTACCATTAGGAGCGTGGATGAGGTTCCATGACTCATTAGTTACAGGACATGGGCGAGGCCCAGGATGGGCGAGGCCTTAGGACAGAACCAGTTGCAGGTGTTTAGTTATGTGTTGTGATATGTTTATGTATTATTATTTGTTGGCGGGCGAGGCCCTGTGATAGGCGAGGCCTAAGTAAAACAGATCTGTATCCGAGTGGGGCTCGAAAACAAGCGGGGCCTGGAGCGGCGGGGCCGTTGTAGCGGGCGAGGCCCGAGGTAAGGGGCGAGGCCCAGTATGTACAGTATGTGGTTATGCATGTTATGTGGTAGGGTGGGGAACTCACTAAGCTTCGGGGTAATCGCATGGCACACACCATAGATTAGACAACCTGAGAATGTTTACTCTGATAATGAACATGTGTTTTGAAAACTTATACTCATATTATGTTTTGGAATGATGACTTTGCTTTAAGTAATGTTTTATTAAAAGAAATTTTTGGTCTTAAATTTTCGGTCGTTACTAGTTGGTATCAGAACCTTAGTGTTAGGGATTCGGACATGCCCTCGGGTGTGTCTGAACTCAAACTGAGGTATTGATATGGGAGTTTTCAAAACGAAAAGACAGTTTTGTAAAAAGAGAGTTTTGAGAAAGAAAATGGTTTTAGAAAAGTAAAAAGAATTTAGAAAGAAAAGAACTTTGAAAAGAGAAAAGAGGTGTGGTACATGCAATCAACCGAGCTCAAGTAAGTACCCCAAAATACCCATACAAGTCTATGTTTTGATTACCAGTTAATAGAACAGCATGCTAGATTAGGACTGAGCATCTAGGGATGATGCCTTATATGCCTATTATGTGTGCTTTTGATCTGCATGATAGTGCTGAATAGATAGTAGTAGGATAGCCTATTTAGGTTATGCCTAAGTTTGTGAGTTGTGTTGCGTGCTAGTTCGGATTCTTGCTATGTGGATATGATTGCTTGAGTATGTTATGGTTAGATTTTCCCTTTGTCTGAATGCTGCTTGATTAGTGCATTGTGGGATTCTGAGTGATGGGAGTTAGCCATTAGGTGGATACAGTACGTCACATGTGATCAGGGTTGAATAATCTCAGAGTGTTGGGTTTGGTCCTATTACGCAGCTCTTGTTTGAGTCCAACCGTTGTAGGAACGAGTCCTATACTTGAAGGATTATCTGAGCCTTGTCACACGTGATGGTATCCAGGTGATGGCTAATTGGCATCACAAGGAGACCTTGAGCAGCTGAGGGCTGGTTGGGTTGAGTCAGAGGTTTCCTTAGGGTAAGCCTAGGATGGGGTAGTGCCGGGAGCAGTAGTAGTAGAAAAGGGACCTGGTGGAGTCAAAGCAATTCTTGAGGAAAGTACGGATAGATGTGGAAGGTAGTATGGGCCCGTACTAGTGAAAGCAGAGGATCCGTACTCGATTCGGGAAAGGCCGAGACAAGACCGGGAACCTGGTAGTGAGTATGTTTGGTCTCGCAGCAGTGAGGAGTATTCTGATAATGGTTATGTTATATGTTTCAGTATGGTGACATTGCGAGAGAGACCAGCGGACGGATCAGGCACCGGAGAGGGATTAGGCTCGGGTTCGGGGGCCGAGCAGCTCGAGGAGCGGATGAGAGAGTTGATATCAGCTGAGGTTACGCGCAGTATTCTAGCTCAGACTCCTGTGATCTTTGGCACGGTCAAGGAGGGTATATTGGAGATTTTGGATGAGAGGCTGGGAGCCTTCCGTACTGAGATGATGACTTTGTTGGGAGCGCATACCTTGACATTTCGAGAGTTTAGGGCTTGCAGGGAACCATATTATCATGGGGCTAGGGACCCCATCGCTAGCAGTAGATGGTTGGCTGATGTTGCCAACGCATTCCGTATAAGCTGGTGCCCTGAGGAGGACAAGGTCAGACTCGCTTCCTGTCTTCTGAAGGACAGAGCGAGGGATTGGTGGGAAGACATTGGTCATGCTTTGGGTGATGATGCTGCGTTGGACGTGATGACTTGGAGCGATTTCTCAGCTAGGTTCAGGGCGGAGTTTTCGCCGATTATTGAGGTGCAGCAGTTGGCCCGGGAGTTTCAGGATTTGACACAGACCACCGAGACTGTGGCGGAGATCACCGCCAAGTTCAGGGAGAGGGCCCTTCTTCTTCCGAAGTATGTCGCAGATGAGGAGATGAAGAAGGCCCGATATCACGAGATGCTGAGGGATGACATCAGGGAGTTCTTGAGTAGGTACGATTGTAAGACGCTGGAAGATATGATTTCTCGGGCCAGGGAGAGGGAAATTGATTTGGAGCAGATCCGGAAGAGGAATCCATATGAGGTTCAGGTAGTTGCGAGTTCGGGCAAAAGGCCAAAGGGATCGGATTCAAGATCGAGGGATTATCAGGATCGCAGTCGATGCGGAAAGTGTGGCAGGGCGCACGGGGGCACGTGAAGGAGTAGTAGTGGTGGTGAGTCTGGCTGCTTCAGGTGCGGTTGGACTGGTCATATTAGCAGGGATTGTATTGTTACCATCACTCAGGGATCAGACTTGATATGTTTTCACTGCAATCAGTGGGGCCACAAGAAGGCCCAGTGCCCTAGTTTGTTCTCAGCAGGACGGGTGATGGCCCCTGCCCCTGCAGCCTTGAGGATCACAGACGGCCGCCAGGGCCGTGCGGAGGCGCCTGTGGTAGGCGGCAGGGCTTTTCAGATGGCTACCTTGGAGACGCGAGCAGCGCCGGACGTTGCAGGTACGCGATTTCCGTTTTCAGTTCTTCTATTTGTGCATGATGTTATATTGTTATGGTTCTGCATCATTATCTGTATGAGTATTTTATTTTTGAGCGGGTTGATTGTGATCGAGTTATATGCCATCTGCATACCTTGGATATTTGGATAGTGGTTAAGGGATGAGTTCTATTGGAGAAGGTTACTTAGGGTGCAGTAACTGTAGCATGTCTTGGAGGGACTCGGTATGTCTCGCTAGTTCGGAGCCGTTTAAGTTGTAGAATGGACAGGTTAGATCCCTAGCTATGGTAAGCTTGGGATTCCTCAGCGGATTGATTATGGAATGGTAGCAAGGATTGGGATTTCTATTTATTGAGCATCGAGGTGTAAGCAGGATCGAAGTGGGGGAGAATCCTCCGAGTGTACAAGGGTAAGAGTACGCAAATCCAGAACGAGTACGTGATTTATGAGAAGGAAAAGAAGTAGTTTAGCGTTTGATGGATTGAGTAGTTCAGGGTTGGGAGTTTGAGAAACTCCCCATCAATCCGTGCGTGTAAGTGGTAATGGTGAGTATGTGGTACGAATTCCGGTGAAGGGTCGCCTGTAGGACTCGTGTGAGTCGGAATGGAGATCTTGAGCTCAAATAGCATGGAATGCTTTTGTATTAGTAGTCAGTGGCAGAAGCAACATGTAGAGCATGGAAGAGTGGCGAGAGAGCCTCGACTTTCTTCAGCAGCAGTCAGTGGTGGAAAGTGATGTAAGACTACGGGGCAGCCGTAGCATTCACTATCAGTCAGCGGTGGGAAGTGTTGTCAGACTACGGGGCAGCCGTAGCATTCCGTAGTAGTTTCGTTGGCGGAGTCGAGGTGAGGCCCTTATCTCCTAGCATTCAGATAGGGATCGGGAATGGGTAATAGATGAGAATGGTAAGGAGTTTCCTGTATAGCCCTTGAGAGGTGAGACCTTAGGAGAGGCCGCTCTAGGATATATTCGGGTAAGACCCGTGGGCGAGGCCCGTATGAGAATAGTAGTATAGGTGAGACCTAGAGCAGGGTTGCTCAGTAGTATGGTTGGGTGAGACCCGTGGGCGAGGCCCGTGAGTTTTAGCAGCACAGGTGGGACTTGGTAAGGATCATAGTGTCTAGATAAGGGGATCGGGGATCCCAGGAAATTGTAGTGCCAGCATGGTAGAATAGATTGATTAGTATAGGTGGCGGAAGTTTCTTCGAATGTCGCTGGGAGCGACTAGTGGTTGTGTTGAGTTAGCGATCGGTGGTAGCCGGTAGTGCATATATTGATAGGTTGGTAGGGACCAAGGTGGTCTCAGTTCATCCGGAAGCCAGATAAGGAATAACAGGATTTCTAGTTAGTAGCAGTGCGAGTATGCAGCGTATGGTAGGATTCAGTCAGTTGATCGTGGGGTGCGCGACACCAAATGGTAGTAGAAAGAATGCCCAGTGGATACTGGGAACGATGACCCGTACTGGGAGTAGCGGGGGTAATAGATTGGGTGAGGAAAGGGTCTTCACAGTGGCAGAGGGAATGGATGGTTATGGAGCATTGCCTTGGGGAGGCAAGGAAACCGCGCAAGGAAAGAATGGGTGAACCCCTATGGGGTCAGTGCAATATTTGGAGATTACCAAAAAGATTGTCGGTGTAGTAAGTTGTGTTTCCAGACTGTTCAGGGTCAGGATGGACCCGAGATTATTATTTGTAAGGATTGACATTAGTCTGAATGACTGAGCGGAAGGCCAGCAAAGGTAGGCAGCTGGTGTTAGAATGAACCGTGTGGTATTGGAGGCAGATCGCAGTCAGTGGATCATAGCAAACTTCGAGGACGATGTTTAGTTTAAGTGGGGGAGAGTTATAGCACCCAAAGTTTGGAAATCCAAGAAAAGAAAGAAAACCCCAATTTTATGGGGAGACTCGGCGAGTCCAAGGAGGGACTCGGCGAGTTCGAGCGGGATCCGGGTCGAGGAGTAAGCGACTAACTCGGCGAGTCGGCCAAGGTGACTCGGTGAGTCTGGTCTGAACAAGGAAAACCCTAATCCCGGGAGTTGTATCCTATTTAAAGGGTGTTATGTCCGTCCCTCAGCCCCCATATCACCCTAGAAAAGCTGTAAACCCTTGATTTCGTGTGAGCTTCCATCATTTGAGAGAAATAGTTTGGAGGAAGGAACTTTAGGAAAGGAACTTGAAGATCAAGAAGGTTGCTTCAAAGGAGGAGGTGTAGATCCGAGATCTACTTCAGTGGTGTTCATCTTGGAGGTAACAAGCTGCTATTTTCCTTCCTTTACACATAGATCTATGTGTTGTTGTTGGGGTTTTTAGCCATAATGTTATTCTTTCAAGTTAGAAGCCAGATCTGAAGTTGCTACTTCAGATCTAAGCATATGATGGTCTTGAGAAGCAAAAAGTATCAGCCCTTAAGTGGATCATGGAGCCTCTTTTCCTTAAACCCTAGTTCATGGTGTATTTTGCCTAGATCTCCTTCTCTACACGTAAAGTTTGCAACTTTACGTGAGGAATAGGCTTGGGAAGGGTAAATGTACACTTTGGCGTCCATGCATGACTTAAAAGCCCTCTGCATGTAAAGGGATTTGAATGGACTCGACGAGTCCTTTGAGTGGACTCGGCGAGTAGCATGAAGTTGTGGAGCAACTCGATGAGTGGGATGAACAACTCGTCGAGTCAGATGAAGATTGCCTTGTACCCGGCGAGTATGTTCTTGGACTCGGTGAGTCAGGTTGCGAAACCCCAAACCGTTCGAGTTGAGACTCGAATCAGTGAGTCAGGTGGAGACTCAGTGAGTTGGACAGGTCAGGACTAAGAAATCGGTAGACTCGGCGAGTCATGGACTGACTCGGCGAGTCGAGGCGCGAATGGAAGGAATCTGAACATTTTGAAATCGGCGAGTCAGTAGGGTGACTCGGCGAGTAGGGTTGACCTGGAAGGTTAACTTTGACTAGGGTTGACTTGGTTGTATTTCGGGGGTCAGTTAGACTCAGTATTGCTTTGATATTGGTAGTTTGGGGAGCAAGGGGAGCAGGAGTTCAGTGAGTTACCGGGCAGCAGCTAGAGAGATCATCAGCAAGTTCAGCCAGTGCAGTTGAGTTTCCCTTTGTGTGAATGGGTCTAAGGCCACAATGCCAGCCCATGTAGTTATGAGTAGAAGACTCGGGGGTTAGCCCTAGGCACAATATGCTAGTATGATATTCAGGACGTGGTCCAGTAATAGCGGGCGGGTGCCCAAGGATTTGTTTATATGATAGATTATACTTGTTGTCTGTGTGATACATGTATGTGCCTGGTAGGGAGGTGAGTGTGGGTGAGGTACCGTATCTCACCAATAGCAGAGTGTGAATGGGGTTCCATATCTCATTAGTAGCAGAACAGGGGCGAGGCCCAAACTAGAACAGGAGTGAGAGTGGACTGGGCCCGTATCTCACTACCATTAGGAGCGTGGATGAGGTTCCATGACTCATTAGTTGCAGGACATGAGCGAGGCCCAGGATAGGCGAGGCCTTAGGACAGAACCAGTTGCATGTGTTTAGTTATGTGTTGTGATATGTTTATGTATTATTATTTGTTGGCGGGCGAGGCCCTGTGACAGGTGTTGGGTCAAAATATGGTTTATACTTTACTTTTCTGGGCAATTATATTTCTCTGTAATATTTATGAATTTATGGCCTAGTTTACGGCTGAGTTTACGGCCGTAAACACCTTACGGCCGTAAACTCATTTTCGGCCCATTTGTTTTGTCCGGCCCATATTCAAGTATAATTAGAGGTGTTAGGGTGAGGAGTAGGGGTTGATGAACCCTAGAGAGTTTACGGCCAGAGAGACAGAAGCTTTTATGTGTGTGTGAATCTTTTGTATCCGGATCTTCATTCATATTAATACATACAAAGATTCATATTCTTCTTCTTCTTCTCTTCTATTTTATCTGACATCATCCGCTTGATCGGGATTCCACACCATCAAACGGATCTGACATATACACAGGCAGATTAGGGACTTACAATTGGTATCAGAGTCAAGTTGTATCAGTCAGTTTTGTCAGATTTGGGGCATTATATGATCCTATTTTTGAAATATTCTTGCGTTTTTGGATAGATCTCGCAAAAATAAGGGGGGTTTGTTCTTCGTGTTTTTCATAAAAAAGGGTTTTTGATTAAGTTTTGGAGCAAAAATGGGCAAAAATCACTGTTTTTGATCGTAACCTGCGAGGGGTGGCGGCCAGCAACTAGGGTTTCCGAGCTTCATGGTTTGGAGTTTGCTGCCTGAAGTTCACGGCCCGAGCTTGCGGCCGGTCCGAGGTTGCGGTCAGCAGCGTGTCCGAAGTTGGCGGCTGGAAGTCGTCATCGCAATAGTAGCCTCGCATATAAAAAATTCCAGAGCAGAAGCGGAGGTGCCAGGGTTCGAACTCACAACCTCTGGTTCACCAGGCGGAGCTTCTTCCAACTCCTCTAGAGCACAACTTGATTCTTTCCTTCCCCATTTAATTGATAAAGCATCTTTTTCGCAGCAAGTTTCACTATTTTTACACTTTTAATCCCAAAATTCAATTCCTTTTCATTTTAAATTCCTTTTTCTCCAAAATAAAAAAAATTAAAATAAAATAATAAATAAATTAATTAATAATAATAATAATAAAATATTTATAATTTTTTTTTTAACTTTTATTTTTGATTTTTGATTTAAAATTTTGATTTTGATTTTTAGGTTTGACCTTTGATTTTAAACTTTGACTTTTTCGTTTAACTTTTAAATTTTCAAATTTATCTTTTCGGTTTGACTTTGACCTTTTCAAGTTTGACTTTTTAAATTTGACTTTTATGGTTGATTTTTGAGGTTTATAGTTAAAGGGCATTTTTAAATTTAAGTTTGACTTCTAGTTGTGCTTTACGAGGGAATTGAAAAACATGAAAGAGAGTCGTCAGGAGATGTTAAGACAAAATTTCAACATGTTCGATTATATTCTTGGAGAAACCCTGAAAACTCAGTTGCAGCGATTTACCACACTCATTACTGAGATGAATATAACTGGGATCTTCTTGTCCAAATCTGAGATAAATAAAAAGCTGTTGAATTCACTTCCAAAATCTTGGGATATGAACGTGGCCATCATCAAGAAGACAAAAGATCTCAATCATCTTAGTCTTGCTGATGTAATTCAAGAACTTGATGCTTTGCAGTGTAGAGAAACAATGAGTTCTGAAAACATTCCGGTCACTGAAGTTACATGTACTCCAGCTTGTGAAGCCACGATTAAATTTCTTCGAGAACAAATTAATTTATTTAAAAGAGAAGTTGAGGACCTGAGATATGAAGGATATCAACTCAGGAAAGGACAGAAACCCCTGAAGGCTAAATTAGAAGCAAAAACCAAGGACTTTAGGAAACTTTAGGAAGAGTATAGCAACAAGTGTGAAAATTATGATTATGTTAAGAGATAACTTGTTGCTGTAACTGAAGAACTTGACGCTTTAAAAATTAAGTGTGGAAAAACAGATGTCAGTTTCAAAAATTATACTGCGTCAAGTTAGACAGTCGAGTCCTTATATGAAACCCAATTAAAATTCAAAGAAAATCAAAACAAGGGTCTAGAGTATGATAGTGTACCTCCTCCTTATAATCATAACTACACATCCATCCCTATGACACAGGACGAAACTGACAGGGAGCCACATCTTCGATATGGCAAACGAGCTGGATTTGTGTCAGGAGGAGTTATTAATATTGAAGATACTAATGTTGCTACTTCATGTGCAGGTAAAGTAGCAGAAGATGAGAACAACGAGAGCACTACTGAATAAAAAAATGTCTCTTTGAGCTCTGAGTCTGTTGCTTCGAATTCACCTGCTTCTGATAAACCTGCCGTTGAGAAATACAGGCCTCCAATTCCAACGCAACAGAGTGCCTGTCGCAAGTGTGCATGTGGGAACAATAAGAAACAAGGCAAAGATACGCCATTAGGGGCAGGAAGAGATAACTTCACAGTGAAGAAAAAGACTTGTTTTCACTGTGGAACACCTGGACACATTGCCAGAAATTGTCTTAATTGCGCGTACGTCCCTACTATGCACAAGGCTGGCAGAACGCGTCAAGAGGGAGATACTCCAAAAGAAACCCCACACGGTCATCTTCAGACCATGATGAATGGAACACGCAGAAGGCCGAAAATTCAACTCCCAAGGCCAAGAATCAAACTTCAAAGGACAAGAATCAAAATCCCAAGGGCAAGAAGGGAATGTCGGCCAAGAAGTACAATCCAAGAGATGCTCCCGTGAAGCCAAAATCAAAGTCATCTCAACGACCAACATCAAGTTCCAAAGCAAGTACTAAGCCACCCATCAGATTGAAAAAGAAATGGGTTAAACCCAACTACAAATGGGTTTCGAAGGCTCAATCTCCCAAATCATCTAACGATTCTAATATTTGTATGTCTTCTGTTTGTGATAAACAGGACATGTCATGGGAGAGAGTATTGTGCGTTGATGACAAAGGTCGACCCAGTTTGAAAATGGACTGGGTTCGAAAGACCAACTAATCCCGCTCTGTGTCGGAGCAGCTATGGAGGCATATCATCAGACTTCGGTGTGTTGGTAGTAGCTGTTCTAGGCACATGATAGGAGACATCTCTCAACTGTACAACACTCAGAACATAGTTTGGGAGTATGTGTCCTTTGCGAGAAGGGAAGAAAAGAAGTGATCACTCACGGGGTTAGTTCTTAATGATGTAAAGAATTTTCGGATCTGTTCTGAGATTACGCGTGTTGTTCTCAGACCTTCTGGATGCAAATTCAATCGGTGACTTACGGTTTGCGTTTTCTTCTCTATACTATAGAGTTTTTCTTAAGCTGATTCGCTTTAAAGACAAATTTTTGTTTTAGGATAGTTTAAATTTGCGCATTTACTTTCGTTTCTCTCCTATGCACAAATTTAGGGGGAGAAATAAAAACAAAACAGAAGATTATTTTTTTCAAAAATCCAAAAACATTAGAAAATCAGAAAATTAAAAAATATGTTGGTTATGAAATGTGCTTGAGGGAGATGTTTTGGGAAGTGATATTATCAAGTGATAACAGGCAATCTTAGTCTGCGTAACGTACCCGAAGTTGAAGGGTCTATGCTCTGGTTTGATGCGTCGGTAGGCACGAAAGATTCTAAATGGACTGGACTAGGCAGAGTTAAACTTTGGAAATTTATAGACTTAACAAATCTTGACCTAGTTAGAACCATTCAACCTGACAATACAACGCTCGGATAGGTTAAGCAGGGAGATATATATGGGAATCTACTCGTCACATTAATTGAACCCGTACTTGGAACCGTGGTTTAACTTTTCCTCGATGTGCGGATTCTGTCCTTAATTCCGGTTGGATGGGGCGACTGGTAAATTCCGATAAATTAGGTCTGTAGAATATCAGTTTCTTTCTCTCTGTCTGTTAGTAATATGTTGCACCCCACCCTTTGCATGATTGGAAGAGATCCGACCTGGATTGCAACATATGCAACTCTATCTCTCTGCATGATATATATATGAAATTCTTCTTATTTGTTATCCATATGCTGTCTCCTTTGCGTGATTTCAAATCCGACCTGGTACACAGCATATGCAACATTCTACTTCTCAACCCCTCTAAAGTTATAAGTTATTAAATTCTGAATCTATCTTCTCTCTGAATGGTTGTCTACTCACCCGGTGTAAGGAGTACTCTGGAAGTTCTTGATGGCTAGGGCATATCAGGAAGCGGGAAACACATTCTAGTACACTTAAAATTGAACACATACAGATTGTCTGTAGATCTCGCTGCTCAATTTAGGTGGACAACAATATCCCTGGTCGTCGTCAGATGAATGGTCCTTAAGATATAGTATCTAAGGAATTAGGATCAGATATAATTTTTAGGAACTTAAGTTCACCTGTCTTGTAACAAATAGTATGTCCTAAATTTGTCACAATTTTTCGTGTTTAAGTGGACAACAATACCGGCGATCGACCAGACAAAGACGTGAAGATAGAAGGTGCCGACAAGTGGATAAAGGTTGTCTAAAAACTTTGATCCCAAATCACTCTTAAAGTTAGATATCATTTTATTTTTGTTAAATCTGTCATAGGTTCTTCTAATTTAAATATTATGGGAGAATTAAAAATTAAAAACAATAAAAAATCAGAAAAAAAATCCAAAAATAGTGTTATTTTTGTTTTATTTCTTTTTCAGAAAATATGAAAAAAAAAATTGTGTGCTAAAATTTTCTTTTAGTTTTGTTTTGTATTGAAAAGTGATTTCAGGTGAAGATAAAACTCATGGAGTCTGTCTTGAAGAGTTCTGAGCCAAGGCTTCGTCCGTGAGCATCGAAGAATTCTCATTTGAAGGAGAAAGAAATGAAGATCATTCTTTCAACATTCAATCCTTATACCCCAGAAGCAAGGTGAAGCAGAAATTGAAGATTATGTAACAGATTGCATTGAAGCCTCCTCAATCAGTTTGTTGCTATCGTGGTACCTACTGAAGTGATCCAGAAGATTTGTTCTCTCTGATGTTCTCTCTGAAGATTTTCAAGCTGAAAGCGCTATCTTTTAAGAATCAGTACGTAAAACCTCCTCACTCAACGTGCGTTCAATGCCAAATTCTAAAGAAAACCTCAAGTGCTCAAGATGAAGTCATTCATTGAAGATTCATATGTTCATCCTGATGCTGTGAAGAAATCGAAGGTTAAAGCTGAAGCAAAGCTCCCATTGAAGATTGACAAGAAGAGCCAGCTACTTTTTAGGGGGAGTTGTTGGGTCATTAAGAAAAGAAAGCTATAAACCAAGGGGGAGATTGTTGGGTCAAAATATGGTTTATACTTTACTTTTCTGGGCAATTTTATTTCTCTGTAATATTTATGAATTTATGGCCTAGTTTACGGCCGTAAACTCATTTACGGCCCATTTGTTTTGTCCGGCCCATATTCAAGTATAAATAGAGGTGTTAGGGTGAGGAGTAGGGGTTGATGAACCCTAGAGAGTTTACGGCCAGAGAGACAGAAGCTTTTATGTGTGTGTGAATCTTTTGTATCCGGGTCTTCATTCATATTAATACATACAAAGATTCATATTCTTCTTCTTCTTCTTATCTTCTATTTTATCTAACATCATCCGCTTGATCGGGATTCCGCACCATCAAATGGATCTGACTGATACACGGGCGAATTAGGGACTAACAACAGGCGAGGCCTAAGTAAAACAGATATGTATCCAAGCGGGGCTCGAAGCCAAGCGGGGCCTGGAGCGGCAGGGCCGTTGTAGCAGGCGAGGCTCGAGGTAAGGGGTGAGGCCCAAGATAGCGGGCGTGGCCCAGTATGTGTAGTATGTGGTTATGCATGGTATGTGGTAGGGTGGGGAACTCACTAAGCTACGTGCTTACGGTTTTCAGTTTTGGTTTCAGGTACTTCCGGTAGCGGAGGGAAGAGTTCGGGGTGATCGCATGGCACACACCATAGATTAGACAACCTGGGAATGTTTACTCTGATAATGAACATGTGTTTTGAAAACTTATACTCATATTATGTTTTGGAATGATGACTTTGCTTTAAGTAATGTTTTATTAAAAGAAATTTTTGGTCTTAAATTTTGGGTCGTTACAAGATGATTCTTAGGGAAGATACTTAAGAATAAAGAAGATAACGGGGATGGGTAATTGGGTTAATTGTTTGATGATGAAACATAATAATTATATTATTATGGGTTGAAAACCCTATGTACTCACCAAGTTTTCCAATCTGACCCACTCAGTTTATTTGTATCACAATATCGACACGAAGCGACATTACACTAAGATATTAAAGTAGATGTAAATCACTAGTGTAAATAAGGTCTGTTTATGCTTATGTTTCTGTATTGACGATGACATCCCAAAGTTTTAATATAAACAAAATACATTTCTTTTGAAATGATTATCATGTTTTTTGGGAACAAATTTCGCAATATACTTCTTAAAAATGAATACTTTGATTTTCAAATAAGCATAAATAAAAATTTTAAAATAATCGTGAATTTGGGGATGTCACACAGTTCCAGGTATGCCCCATTTTGGAAATTCTAATTAATTCCTAAAGTTTAAACTATGGTCACAATGTAACCTCGATTGGAAAAAATACGCATATCCTTGATTCTCACTACGTGAGCCCTTACAGGTCACCAGATGAGACCTAGTTGCGAGGCGAGACCCAATTTTACTGGATTTATTCAGTATTTAAAGGAAGTGAGGGCTAGGGTTAGCCCACCCTCAGTCTCCATCACCTCTTAACAATCCCCTTTGAAACACTAACACCCCATTGTTGTTTTGAGCTCATTTGTGGTGATTTCTAGCAATGAAGAAGAAGAGGAAGAGCATTTAGTACTCCATCTCAGCATTTAAGTGTAACATACACGTTTTGAAGTCGTGTTTTGTAATGAATAAAATTGTGAAATATTATGTAAATTTGAGTGTTGAGTTCTAACAGATGGTTTTTACTAGAAGTAAAGTAAAACTATGTTTAGAATCACTCAGAAAATATTGGAAGTCTTATGAGATTCCAATTAAAAACCAAATAGTGAAATTTAGAGAAAATATAAAATTTTAAATAAGTAAAATTTTATTATTTGATGTTGTAGAGAATCTCGTTAGAAACTTGTAGCCGAAAACCTCGTCAAAATCCGAGTTATAACGAAGAAGTGATGACCAAGCGAAGATCCGCAACAAAACCGGGACGACACTGAATGACGTAAAAAGTGAGTTTTTTATAAACTACTTTTTAGCCTTAGTAATCCAAATGAAATTCATAGTATTCGTTAAACCGAGAAATTCGATAAAAAGAATGCCAAAATCTGACTTCGTATGAGGAAGTTATGAATTTTCGAAGTTTCAACTTAGCAGTAGACAGCTAAAAACTCGAATTTTAGATCGAGCGATATTTGACCAATACATCCTAAACGAGAATCGAAGGTCTCGTCATTTGTAGTACAACGGTAAAAAGTCTGACGAAAACGGATGTCGGATGAAGAAGTTATGAATTTTTAACGGATTTTCCTGTCTCGGTCTGTTAAAAATAATAATATTAAATATAAAGTCAAAATTAGCCAACGAAGTCTAAACGAAAGTTGTAGAGCATAATTTTATCTACGCGTTGATATAAAGAACGTCAAAAACGGAGCTTGTATGCGAAAGTTATGGATTTTAGAAGTTCGGGGCTCAAAATCCGAAGATTTTCGCATGAACAGTAACTGCCACGAAGCAGCCACGTCACCTCGCACGAATCAGGTGCGTCACCGGAGACGTGGCCTCGCCTCGCAGCACCACCTGCCTCTATGCGTGTCTGAGCCTCGCTTCGCCACCACCACATCTATCTCTCATGCGAGCCACGTGCTCCGTTTCGCAGACGCCACGTCCGAGCCTCGCAGCGACCTCGTGTCCTTCGCTCCTCCCACCAGATGTACGAAGCTCGTAGGAGCCACGTCTTCTCCCTCCTGAAAGAACCTCGCAGGAGCGACGTGTTCCTTTCTCAACCACAAGATCCGAACCCTCGACCCTATATAAAGGGAGGTTGCGAGACCTTCCGACTAGAATTCCAAATTTGACAATTTTAACCCCTCTTTCCATATTTTCCCTATTTTGACTTTTCCCGAAGCTCCAGTATCAATTTTAGCACCTGAAACACGTCCCAAGACCCCCGAGAAGCCCGGAAATTTTATCTTTTCGGTTTTGAAGCCCTACCTTCGCAAAGCCCGGTTTTCAATCAAGCTCCCGGTTTTCAACATAGAAAGACATATTTAAAGCCGAAGTGCTGTCCAAATTTCTATTTTAACCCTCGATTAACTTAAGGTGAGTTCAATATATAGGAACAATTGTATGTTATGTGTTATATGTGCTATGTTCCTTTTAGTGTTATTATTCTGAGTTATTTTCTCATGTTATTCGCTATGTTTATAGCAATTGTAATACCTTTGACCATGTGATCAGTGAAAGGACTTAGATTCACATTGGTACTGGTACGTAGCCTCTGGCCATGTAGAGTATGTCTCCGTAAGAAAATGACTTCTATTCTATGGCATTGGCAAATGGTTAGACACGACTATAAGCCTGAAATCTAACAAGATGTTAATCAGAAATTGCATGTCTTCTATGCCATTTGGGCCAAAGCTTTATTGATGTATATCAAGAATTGAATAGTATATCTTTGAATAAAGTATTTGATTGATATGAACGCTTGACACATGATCTCACATACATCTTGTTGTTCGTATTTTCTTTTGCCATATTAAAGTGTATATATGGCATAACATTATATTGTATCTATTTTTGAACTCACTAAGCATCATCGCTTACCCTATCAATGTTTAACAATTGCAGGTGATAAGTAACTAGTATGTTTACATACTATTGAAAGATGTAGAATAGTTTGTAATAGTACTTTTGTACTACAGTTTATGTTAGTATAAATTACAATATCCTGGGTATTTATGTAATATATATAACACTTTGTAATATAAGGTTTGTATCCAATAGTTTGTAATTCCCTTTATCAATGTAAAATATTGCTTTTATGAATATGCAAATAGCATGTTTTGGAGTAATGATATTGTGAAGTATGAAAGTTTGGGTCTTTCAACAATACGAAAGTTGGGGTCTTTCAACCATGGTATCAGAGCGGTAGTTTAAGTGAACTAAATTCCACGGATTGGTATTTAGACTTAAACTATAGGAAGTTCAATATATGAACTTAATCATTGTAAGTATAGGGATACAAACCATAGGAAATATATAAGTAAAAGTATTAGGTAATAGTAAACCCTAATATTCTAAAATACTATCTTACTCCGTATTTCAAATCGATGGCTGAACAAGTAAGTAGCCATACCCCTGATGTTGGTGGAGATCCTCAACCCGAGGAAGTGAATAATCCAGTATCTCCTCGTGAGGAGCGACTTTTAGGTAAACATACCAGTGTTATTCGACAGACTCTCAAAGAACACAAAAAGAATGATGATAAAGGAAAAGAGAAAGTCACTGGAGAATCTTCAAGCGGAAAGCTGAAGCGTCCCTCGTTCACAGATTTCAAGAGTAGTGGTGCTACGGTGTTTTCTGGTGTCCTTAATCCTATAATTGTTCTAACTTGAATTCAGAACACTGAGAAAGTATTTTGTGTTTCTCATGTGGATGATGAAGACAAGGCTATCTATGCTTCTTCAATGCTCATTGGAGAAGCCTTAGTCTGGTGGGAAGCAACATACGAAGCTCTCGATGGATGTGACTAGGAGAACTTATCGTGGGAGTTGTTCAAGACTCGTGTGCTAGAGAAGTATTGTCCTCTAGATATGAGGAGAAGATTGGAGAAGGAATTCCTCGAGCTTAAACAAGGAGGAATGACTGTGAATGAGTATGAAACTCAATTTAATCAAAGAGCAAGGTTTGCTACGAATTATATTCCAACTGAAGACGAGAAAATCCAGTTATTCATGGAGGGACTATGACACGAAATCGATGATTTTGTTTGTCAACCGGGATGTTATGTCATTCGATAAAGCCGTTGAGTATGCTCGAAGACGTGAGCATGACTTAGAAATACATGGTGCCACTCTGACTATTCCAAAGCATCCACGTACTGATAGAACTACTCCTGCTTCCACTATTCCACCAGCTCAATCTATTCAAACTGATTCAAGCAAGCAAGCACAATCTCAGAGTGCTTTTCGTGGCCGTGGTAGGTCACAGTCTTTTTCTATTCAATCGCTGTCATGTTGCGTTTGTGGAAGGAATCATCCGGGTCAATGCAAAATAGACAAGGAATCCATTGTTTGTTATGGGTGTGGAGAAACAGGTCATATCAAGCCAGCTTGACCAAGGAAGTATGTGACTTGTTATACATGTGGTATTACTGGCCACAAGAAGCATTTTTGCCCTACTCTTACAACCCAAGCGATAGGAAGTCAAGCTTCTGTTCAACAACCAGCGAAAAGTCAAGTCCCTGTCCAACAACCGAAGAGTACTCCAGCTAAAAAGGAGGAGGTGCCAAAAGCTAAGGGTCGTGCATTCCAGATTACCGCAGAGGAAGCACGTGAGGACCCGAATGTCGCGATGGGTACATTTCTTATCAACTCTAGACCTGCTCACATCTTATTTGATTTTGGTGCATCTGATTCTTTCGTATCTTATGAATTTGCGCATTCTTTTCAAAATATTTGCTAAGCATTCGTGCAACCATTTCACGTAGATACTGCAGGAAGTATATTATTACTTGCTGATAAAATCTATAGGGATTGTGTCATAGAAATTGAAGGCTATAATTTTCTTGCTAACCTAATCCCTATCTCCTTGCCTAATTTCAATATTATTCTCGGCATGGATTGGTTGTCAAAGAACCATGCAGAACTCTTGTGTTACAAAAAGATGGTACGCATTCCTATTGAAGGGGAAGATCCTATTCATGTCTACGGTGAACAAAGGATCTTAAAAATAATCTCTTTCCTCAAAGCTCGTAAATTCATATCGAAAGGTTGTTCTATCTATCTGGTCTATACAGTTGACATCTCAAGAAAGGAGAATAAAATTGTAAATTATATTCCCATTGTTAATGAATATCCTGATGTTTTCCCCGATGATCTGCCTGGACTTCCTCCGGACAGACAACTAGAATTTTGAATTGACCTTGTGCTCAGTGCTGCTCCAACTGCAAAGACTCCTTATCGTCTTGCACCAGCCGAGATGAAAGAAATGATGATCCAACAGCAGGAATTACTTGACAAAGGCTTTATTCAACCGAGTACCTCTCCCTGGGGTGCTCCGGTATTGTTTGTCAAGAAGAAGGACGGATCGATGCGAATGTGCATTGATTATCGTGAGCTGAATAAGGTGACTATCAAGAACAAGTACCCACTACCTCGCATCGATGATTTATTCGATCAACTTCAGGGTGTTAGCTATTTCTCAAAGATTGATTTGAGATATCGCTATCATCAATTAAAAGTACAAGAGCAAGATGTACCGAAGATTGCTTTCCGTACTCGTTATGGGCATTTAGAATTCCTTGTCATGCCATTCGGTTTGACAAATGCTCCTGCCGTATTCATGGATATGATGAATCAAGTGTGTCGCCCAATGCTTGATAACTCTGTCATCGTATTCATTGACGATATTCTAATCTATTCCAAGTCTGAAGCCGATCATGTCGTTCATATTCGTGAAATCTTAGAACTTCTTCGGAAGGAGAAACTTTATTCTAAATTCTCGAAATGTGAATTTTGTCTTCGTCAAGTTCAATTTCTCATTCATATTATTTCTATTAACGGTGTATTAGTAGATCCCATCAAAATCGAAGATACTCAAAATTGGGAAGTGCCCCGTAATGCTTCCAAAATTCGAAGTCTCTTAGGTCTCGCGGGATATTACCGGAGATTCATTAAAGACTTTTCTCGTATAGCCGTACCTATCACAAGTCTTACACGGAAGGAAGTGAAGTTCGAATGGGGTGAAGCTCAAGAAAAAGCTTTCTCAACTCTAAAAGATCTTTTGACTGATGCTCCCATCTTATCACTCCCAAAAGGTGATGATGATTTCTTCGTGTATAGCGATGCTTCAAGATTGGGACTCGGTTGTGTGTTGATGCAGCGTGGTAAAGTGATAGCCTATGCCTCAAGACAACTGAAAGATTATGAAAAGAATTATCCCATCCATGATCTTGAACTCGCTGCAGTAGTATTTGCCCTAAAACTTTGGAGACATTACCTTTTTGGTATGAAATACCAATTATTTGCCGACCACAAGAGTCTCAAGTATATATTCAGTCAGCAAACTCTGAATATGAGATAACAACGAGCCATGGAGCTGATCAAAGACTATGATTGCGAAATCCTGTACCATCCTGGAAAGGCTAATGTGGTTGCAGATGCACTTAGCAGGAAAGTTTATCGTAATAATATGTGTTATACTATTACTCACACTACGGTGAAGTTCACCCTTCTTGATGAACTAGAGAAGTGGCAAGTTGAAGCCTTAAAGCCAGAAAATGTAAAGAAGGAAGGAATGGTACATTATGCTGATGTTTTACTTGATGACCCACGAGGATTAAAAGTATTTAAGAATCGGCTATGGATTCCAAAGATTGGTGGATTTAGACAGAAGATTTTAGATGAAGCTCATAAGTATTTAAAAATTCTGTCTTAATCCACCAATCTTTGGAATCGATAGCCAATTCTTAAATACTTTTAATCCTCGTGGATCATCAAGTAAAATATCGACATAATGTACCATTCCTTCATTCTTTACATTTTCTGGCTTTAAGGCTTCAACTTGCCACCTCTCTAGTTCATCAAGAATGGTGAACTTCACCGTAGTGTGAGTAATAGTATAACACATACTATTACGATAAACTTTCCTGCTAAGTGCATCTGCAACCACATTAGCCTTTCCAGGATGGTACAGGATTTCACAATCATAGTCTTTGATCAGCTCCATGGCTCGTTGTGGTCTCATATTCAGAGTTTGCTGACTGAATATATACTTGAGACTCTTGTGGTCGGTAAATAATTGGCATTTCGTACCAAAAAGGTAATGTCTCCAAAGTTTTAGGGCAAATACTACTGCAGCGAGTTCAAGAGCTTGGGTGGGATAATTCTTTTCATAATCTTTCAGTTGTCTTGAGGCATAGGCTATCACTTTACCACGCTGCATCAACATACAACCGAGTCCCAATCTTGCAGCATCGCTATATACAGAGAAATCATCATCACCTTCTAGGAGTGATAAGATGGGAGCATGAGTCAAAAGATCTTTTAGAGTTGAGAAAGCTTTTTCTTGAGGTTAACTCCATTCGAACTTCACTTCCTTCCGTGTAAGACTTGTGAGAGGCATGGATATACGAGAAAAGTCTTTAATGAATCTCCGGTAATATCCCGCGAGACCTAAGAAACTTCGAATTTCGGAAGCATTACGGGGCACTTCCCAATTTTGAGTATCTTCGATTTTGATGGGATCTACTAATACACCATTAATAGAAATAATATGAATGAGAAATTGAACTTGACGAAGCCAAAATTCACATTTCGAGAATTTTGCATAAAGTTTCTGCTTTCGAAGAAGTTCTAAGATTTCACGAATATGAACGACATGATCGGCTTCAGACTTGGAATAGATTAGAATATCATCAATGAATACGATGATAGAGTTATCGAGCATTGGGCGACACACTCGATTCATCATATCCATGAATACGGCAGGAGCATTTGTCAAACCGAATGGCATGACAAGGAATTCGAAATGCCCATAACGAGTACGGAAAGCAGTCTTCGGTACATCTTGCTCTTGTACTTTCAAATGATGATAGCGATATCTCAAATCAATCTTTGAGAAATAGCTAACACCCTGAAGTTGATCGAATAAACCGTCGATGCGAGGTAGTGGGTACTTGTTCTTGATAGTCACCTTATTCAGCTCACGATAATCAATGCACATTCGCATTGATCCGTCCTTCTTCTTGACAAACAATACTGGAGCACCCCATGGAGAGGTACTCAGTTGAATAAAGCCTTTGTCAAGTAATTCCTGCAGTTGGATCATCATTTCTTTCATCTCGGCTGGCGCAAGACGATAAGGAGTCTTTGCAGTTGGAGCAGCACTGGGCACAAGGTCAATTCGAAATTTTACTTGTCTGTCCGGAGGAAGTCCAGGCAGATCATCGGGGAAAACATCGGGATATTCGTTAACAATGGGAATATCATTTACAGTTTTATTCTCCTTTCTTGAGATGTCAACTGTATAGGCCAGATAAATAGGACAACCTTTCGATATGAATTTACGAGCTTTGAGGAAAGAGATTATTTTTAAGATCCCTTGTTCACCGTAGACATGAATAGGATCTTCCCATTTAATAGGAATGTATACCATCTTTTCGTAATACAAGAGTTCTGCATGGTTCTTTGACAACCAATCCATGCCGAGAATAATATCGAAATTGGGCAAGGAGATACGGATTAGGTTAGCAAGAAAATTATAGCCTTCAATTTCTATGACACAATCCCTATAGATTTTATCAGCATGTAATAATATACTTCCTTCAGTATCTACGTGAAATGGTTGCGCGAGTGCATAGCAAACAATTTGAAAAGAATGTGCAAATTCATAAGATACGAAAGAATCCGAGGCACCAAAATCAAATAAGATGTGAGCAGGTCTAGAGTTGACAAGAAATGTACCCATCACGACATTCGGGTCCTCACGTGCTTCCTCTGCAGTAATCTGGAATGCACGACCCTTAGCTTTTGGCACATCCTCCTTTTTAGCTGGAGTACTCTTCGGTTGTTGGACAGAGACTTGACTTCTCGCTGGTTGTTGAACAGAAGCTTGACTTCCCGTCACTTGGCTGGTAAGAGTAGGGCAAAAACGCTTCTTTTGGCCAGTAATACCACATGCATAATAAGTCACATCCTTCCTTGGGCAAGCTGGCTTAATATGACATGTTTCTTCACACCCATAACAGACAATGGATTCCTTGTCTATTTTGCATTGACCCGGATGATTCCTTCCACAAACACGACATGACAATGATTGAATAGAAAAAGATTGTGACCTACCACAGCCACGAAAAGCACTCTGAGATTGTGCTTGCTTGCTTGAATCAGTTCGAATAGATTGAGCTGGTGGAATAGTGGAAGCAGGAGTAGTTCTATCAGTACGTGGATGCTTTGGAATAGTAAGAGTGGCACCACGTATTTCTAAGTCATGCTCACGTCTTCGAGCATACTCAACGGCTTTATCGAATGACAGAACATCCCGGTTGACAACGAAATCATGGATTTCGTGTCGTAGTCCCTCCATGAATAACTGAATTTTCTCGTCTTCAGTTGGAATATACTTCGTAGCAAACCTTGCTCCTTTACATTGATAAAGAGAATACTTCTCTAGCACACGAGTCTTGAACAACTCCCAGGATAAGTTCTCCTGGTCGCATCCATCGAGAGCTTCGTATGTTGCTTCCCACCAGACTAAGGCTTCTCCAATGAGCATTGCAGAAGTATAGATAGCCTTGTCTTCATCATCCACATGAGAAACACGAAATACTTTCTCAGTGTTCTGAATCCAAGTTAGAACAATTATAGGATTAAGGACACCAGAAAACTCCGTAGCACCACTACTCTTGAAATATTTGAACAAGGGACGCTTCACCTTTCCGCTTGAGGATTCTCCAGTGACTTTCTCTTTTCGTTTATCATCATTCTTTTTGTGTTCTTTGAGAGTCTGTCGAATAACACCGGTAAGTTTACCTAAGAGTCGCTCCTCACGAGGGGATACTGGAGTATTCACATCCTCGGGTTGAGGATCTCCACCAACCGCAGGGGTATGGCTACTTACTTGTTCAACCATTGATCTGAAATACGGAGTAAGATAATATTTTAGAATATTACGGTTTACTATTACCTAATACTTTTACTTATATATTTCCTATGGTTTGTATCCCTATACCTACAATGATTAAATTCATATATTGAACTTCCTATAGTTTAAGTCTAAATACCAATCTGTGGAATTTAGTTTGCTTAAACTACTGCTCTGATACCATGGTTGAAAGACCCAAACTTTCGTATTTTTGAAAGATCCAAACTTTCATACTTCTCAATATCATTACTCCAAAACATGCTATTTTCATATTTATAAAAGCAATATTTTACATTGATAAAGAGAATTACAAACTATTGGATACAAACCTTCTATTACAAAGTGTTATATATATTACATAACTACCTAGGATATTGTAATTTATACAAACATAAAATGTAGTACAAAAGTACTATTACAAACTATTCTAAACCTTTCAATAGTATGTAAACATACTACTTACTTATCACCTGCAATTGATAAACATTGACAGGGTAAGCGGTGACGCTTAGTGAGTTCAATAATAGATACAATATAACGTTATGCCATATATATACTTCAATGTGGCAAAAGCAAAAAGGAACAACAAGATGTATGTGAGATCATGTGACAAGCGTTCATATCAATCAAAGACTTTATTCAAAGATATACTTTTCAATTCTTGATATACATCAATAAAGCTTTGGCCCAAATGGCATAGAAGACATGCAATTTCTAATTAACATCTTGTTATATTTCAGGCTTATACAATAGTATGTAAACATACTACTTACTTATCACCTGCAATTGATAAACATTGATAGGGTAAGCGGTGATACTTAGTGAGTTCAATAATAGATACAATATAACGTTATGCCATATATATACTTCAATGTGGCAAAAGCAAAGAGGAACAACAAGATGTATGCGAGATCATATGACAAGCGTTCATATCAATCAAAGACTTTATTCAAAGATATACTTTTCAATTCTTGATATACATCAATAAAGCTTTGGCCCAAATGGCATAGAAGACATGCAATTTCTGATTAACATCTTGTTATATTTCAGGCTTATAGTCCTGTCTAACCATTTGCCAATGCCATAGAATAGAAGTCATTCTCTTACGGAGACATGCTCTACATGGCCAGAGGCTACGTACCAGTACCAATGTGAATCTAAGTCCTTTCACTGATCACATGGTCAAAGGTATTACAATTGCTATAAACATAGCGAATAACACGAGAAAATAACTCAGAATAATAACACTGAAAAGCACATAGCACATATAACACATAACATACAATTGTTCCTATATATTGAACTCACCTTAAGTTAACCGGGGGTTAAAATAGTAATTTGGACAGCACTTCGGCTTTAAATATGTCTTTCTATGTTGAAAACCGGGAGCTTAATTGAAAACCGGGCTCTGCGAAGGTATCACTTCAAGCAAAAAATAAAATTTCCAGGCTTCTCGGGGGTCTCGGGATGTGTTTCGGGTGCTAAAATTTATACCGGGGCTTTGGGGAAAGTCAAAATGAAGAAAATATGGAAAGAGGGGCTAAAAGTGGCAATTTTCAAATTCTATCCGGGAGGGTTCGCACCCCCCTATTTATAGGGCCGAGGTTTGGAGTCGGCTGGGAAGGAAGCAAGAAGCGAAGCATCTCGGTGGCGTCAGCAGCGAGGGGCAGGTGGCACGAGAAGCGAAGGCCACGAGGCCTGCTGCGAGGCTCGGACGTGGCTTCGTATGCGAGAGCTAGGTGAGACGTGGAGGAGCGAGGTTCGGACACCACAGCGAGGAGCGTCAGAGGATGATTGGCTCGCACTTCGGTCCACTCAACATGCGACACACGGTGCTTCTCGGAACGGCCACGAACTTCTCATATTTCGAGCCCCGAACTTCTAAAATCCATAACTTTTGCATACGAGCTCCGTTTTTGACGTTCTTTATATGCACACATAGCTAAAATTATGCTCTACAACTTTTATTTAGACTTTGTCAGCTAATTTTGACTTTATTTTTAATATTATTATTTTTAACAGACCGGGACATGAAAATCCGTTAAAAATTCATAACTTCTTCATTCGACATCCGTTTTCGTCAGACTTTTTACCATTGTACTACATATGACGAAATCTTCGATTCTCGTTTAGGATGTATCGGTCAAATATCGCTCGATCTAAAATTTGAGTTTCTAGCTGTCTACTACTAAGTTGAAACTTCGAAAAATCATAACTTCCTCATACGAAGTCAGATTTTGGCGTTCTTTTTATCGAATTTCTCGGTTTAACGAATACTACAACTTTCATTTAGATTACTAAGGCTAAAAAGTAGTTTATCAAAAACTCACTTTTTACGTCATTCGGCGCCGTGCCAGTTTTGTCGCGGATTTTCGGTTGGTCATAACTTCTTCGTTATAACTCGGATTTTGACGAGCTTTTCGACTACAAGTTTCTAATGAGATTATCTACAACATTAAATAATAAAATTTTACTTATTTAAAATTTTATATTTTCGCTAAATTTCACTATTTGGCTTTTAATTGGAATCTCATAAGACTTCCAATATTTTCTGAGTGATTCTAAACATAATTTTACTTTATTTCTAGTAAAAACCATTTGTTAGAAATCAACACTTAATTTCACATAGTATTTCACAATTTTATTCATTACAAAACACGATTTCAAAACGTGTATGTTACGTATCGTTTACAGTCATTAACATTTTTTTGGCCAAAAGTAATATTCTTTCAAGCTCTGTCATCTTCTCCATTTTACTACTTGGAGTCACCCACATAATCGTATAATGACCATCATCATCTTCATTATCTATCCACCATAAACACCTAAAATAACCCTAAAATAATACCACCAACCCCATCACCAGATTTATTAACGAAAAAGCAACCATCAAAACTAGACATGCTCAATTAGGGTCCAGATCAGTTGAAATATCTTGTATAATTAAAGAATCAACCATGTCCTTTATATTGAAAGACATAATCGAGCTCGAATATGGAAGATTAGGGTTTAAATCAGACGAAAAATTACGATGTGGTACACCCAAATCGACATCTGATGGATTTTCACCTGCCATTAAATTTGATCAACTATTATAAGTACATAAAGTTGAAGCCCAAGGTTTGGTTTACCTGTATACTACACTACAGAGTTGCAAGCTTGAATCCTTGGATATAACTCGAAATTGAGGCCATTCAAGAAGAAACGAGGCATGATTTTAATGCTTTAACAAAAACATATTTATTTTATTTGCTTTACATGTATATTACACTAGCTAAACTTACTTTAGCTTCTAACATTTTTTTTTGACTGTTTATGTATATATTTCGAGGTTATTAACTCAATTAAGGCTGTCTTTAGTATGTATGCATACTGTATGGTATCTGACTACAAATGTTTATCTTAAAAAAACTTAGAATGCATAATATCTGATTTGCAAATGGCCATCTTAAAAATAGTTTTTAGTTTATCATAATGATATTGATTGCAAATAAGGTGTTTGGATTACATTTGAATGTTTAGTTTCTGATTTGTTTATAACCTTGAACCATATGCCCTAAGGAAGCATTGGTTTGGTATGATGAAATCGGAGAAGGACTGGAATGTCCCATTCCATAGGAATGACAATAATGTTTGTTTTGCATGATTGAATGAAATGGACTATTCCCCAAAAGGAATGTGATTCCCTTCCACTCATTATGTCATCAAATGGATTAAAAATTGCAATATCATCCGTATTACCATATATATATATATATATATATATATATATATATATATATATATATATATATATATATATATATATATATATATATGTAAGGAAGCATTGGTTTGGTATGATGAAATCGAGGAAGGACTGGAATGTCCCATTCCATAGGAATGACAATAACCTGTTTGTTTTGCATGATTGAATGAAATGGACTATTCCCAAAAAGGAATGTGATTCCCTCCCCCTTAAAAAAATCATTGTGTCATCAAATGGATTAAAAATTGCAATATCATTATATATATATATATATATATATATATATATATATATATATATATATATATATAATATTTTAAAAACAAAACGTGTTTAAGGTTTTCATTATTTTATTATTATTATGACTTAGTTGGGTTCGGTCTTTTGGGGTTTTGAAGAGTGATCAGTGAATATACAAACTTGGAATTTGCATCTAGTAAATAATTCTTTTTCTGAGTGGTGTTATGACAGGTTGAAATTGCAAAATCCTATGAGAAAGGTGGAGCAACATGCTTGATATTTGAACAAATGTAATATATTTGTGTTTATGTCAAGATGGTCAACTCTATGGAGCAACATCCCTGAATTTTTTAATAGATGTGATATATTTGGCTTAAGCTTTGTTTGTTAGTTACTTAATTTGTTCAGATCTTCAATATTTTGGCTAAATGACTTTGTAGCGTAGTTGCTTAATTTCTTGAATTCTTGAATTGTTTATTTTTTAATATTTAACTTTCTTTTTGCAATGATTCTACATCAAATTGTTGACTTGTTTTGGTCTTGGTTATTTACTATGTGGCTTTCTAATTTATATGAATTTGATATTGCAATTTCTAATAGTACTTTTATTTATGTAAAAGGAAAAATGAAAAAATGAGAGAATAATGATCTTGCAAGGTTCTGATGATAACGTTATCAGCTTCATTTGGAGAATAAGTTGAATATTACTATCTGAAAAAGAAGCATTAAAGTTTGATCTCATTGCATACATTCTCACAGAATGTCATTTTCACAATGTCATTCTCATAGAATGTCCCATTCCATTGTATTCGTAATTATGTCTAATTTCATGAGAATATCATTTTTCCAATTATAAATTATATTCATTTTTACCGGAATGTATTCTTTTTGTAATTGCACTTTAGTTTTATTTATTTATTTATTTCATGTCGTATTTTTTTAAAGAATATTTAATATTTTTTTAGAAATGTTTAATTATTCTTCAAGAATCTAAGTTATGCATTTGTAATTAATTTATTAATTTTCAAGAATGTATTTTTTCCATAGTAATGCTTATTATTCTTAAAGAATTTTAGTTATGAACTTATAATCCACGTCTTATTCTTCAAGAATAATAAGAATGATAAGAAAGAAAGTTGAATTTATCTTTAAAACGCTTCTGAAAAATTAATTTTCAAAAACGTTATTTTGTATTTCTTAAATTTTGATTTGAAATTTCCCTTAAATTTTGGTTTGTATCATTTAATATCTGAAATTTCCTAATTTGTTTGTAAATAAAATATCAAATTAACCCTTATTGGTTTTTTTAAATTTAAAAAAGAATTATTTTTTTACAATTAATTACCATCATGCCATTATTCATTATAACCACTCATTTTTTTTAATTTAATTTTCCAAAAATAGTTATATATTCACACAATAGTTGTGATTCACATTTAATCATATATATATATATATATATATATATATATATATATATATATATATATATATATATATATATATATATATATATATATATATATATATGAGAGAGAGATAAAGAAAAACACAAAAGAAAAAATAATAATAATGACTTGACTTACATTGCAATTCAATCCAAAAAAATCTTTTATATATGGTTTGGATTTAGGTATCTCTAAATTATCCAATGAATTAAAAAACTTACATATAAATAAACAAGTCATTTTAAGTTGAAATTCTCAATTATAATCATATCCTAATTTTTGTGTCGTGTCACTTGATTTATTTTAACAGGTTGACAAGTTTTATCAAAACTCGTTTATTTCGGGTCAAACTAATTCACATCATGTCAACTTTTATCACCTCTTATATTGAACCTAATTTTGACATTTTCTTCTTTGTTATATTCCTTTTTGATAGCCATTGGATAATATTTAATAAGTTTGTCACTCAAAAAATCTAAGTTAATATATTATCCATTTTATTGAATGTCGAATTTCTCATTTTCTCAAATAATGATTCATATATGCAACAAGGTTTTACCCATGATGATTCTTAATCACTTGCAGGTAGTAATCCTTAAGTTTTATCAAACACCATTCAAGTATCACTCAAAAAGTTATTTGGTATGTCATTCCATATTATTACTTATTATCCAAATTGCAATAGAAGACCATGGTCTAGTTGTTGGAAGGAACCTTGTTTACCAACAACAACATACATGAGACCATGGCAGACAATTAGGGCGATGGGGCCCACAATATTCCCTACAATCTTCAACAATTGTGCAGGTGGGAGGAGGGCATACGTCAGGATCTCCAGTCTCATGGCAAGAATTTGGAATGCAAGATGGAGTTGAGCTTCTTTCCCGGTAGCTAACTGTACATTAAGATCATAAAGAGTATACATTATATAAATATAAACAAATATTAATGCTAACTTCTATGTAGCCCTGATGTAAAAGAAAAAAAAAAAGTAAAGTGATGGGATAATGTTGACGAACATCTAACTAGTACCCAAAATGTTGATTAGTTGTATTTCAAAATCCATAATTATAACACTTTCGTAGTAATTTTGATAGAGATTATAACTTTTAATTTATTCACAGTTCTAAGATTTTAAGATATAAATGTTCATTAAAAAAATAATAAATAAATAAATGTTCATAAATGGTCATCAGAAATCCGTGATAAGATAATTTAGCTTATGTTGAGTTTTTATTCACAGTTTCAAGTACCGAATTTTCTATAACCAACCATAAGAGAAATATATAATGTCTTAAAAAGTTACTAGTAAGGAAGGTAATACTCAAATTTAAAACATGGATCTCACTAATATGTAGATTTAAATATTGATCCTAACCACAAGAAAAAAACACACAATGTGTAAATGGTTAAAAAAATTTGGAATGCCGGAAAATTAATTAGAAAACAACGAGCATAAAAGAAAAATATTAACTTTTGACTTCTGAAAACGCAAACGACTTTTATCTTTTGAACGGCAAAAAAGAAAAATATTAATAAATAAAATAGAAAACGCAAACTACTTTAGTTAAATGGTAATTCTCCTGTAATATACACATGAATCATGTTAAGAGAATTTAAAAGAGATGGCACACCTCCGATTTCAAAGAGACGACACGTCCGGCCATTAGTAATATTGCAAAGATTAGAAATTTGAATACAACCACTTTCTCCATGTCTTTGTGCAAAACAAAATACATTCAAACCTATGCATATAGATATCATAGTGCCCTGCTTTTATACCAACATATGCAAGCTAATATTGGAATGTTATTAATGTATATATATTCTAAGATATACGGATTTTAGTCATTAATGTAATAATAATAGTATCATATGACACAACCATATTTTATGAAATAAGGGTCCAAATCTTGACCATCCATCTTAAATAATCAAAGGCTAAGAATATATAAAACATAACAGAAAAGATGATAGAGGCCGTGTCAATTTTGAAAACAAGACTAAAAAAAAGGTTTTCCTTATCAGACAATATTTGTCATAAATGCTTATAGACGACATACAAATGTTTGTCATTGAAAGCCATTCCATAAAGAAAAATGACATACATTTGGCCTATCATAAAGTTTACGATAGACCTTTATGACCAACAATTAAGACATGCATACACCACATGCGTTTTCGACATCTATTTATGACTGACATTGTATGTCATAATTCATAACATTTTTGTACATTATTGACAAACATTTACGACTTAAAATTGTGATATCTTAAAATTGTGATATCTTGTGTATGCCATGATTTGACACACTTTTCCGACATACTTTTTATGTTATGGTTTTACACACACACACACACACATATATATATATATATATATATATATATATATATATATATATATATATATATATATATAAAGTTTGTAACAAATCTAAATTAAACTAAATTAAACATTTAATGTCTAATAATGCAAAATAAAATATCATACTTACAAAAATATAATTCATTACACAAACTGTAGTGCCAAATTCAAAAGTATGTTCCAAATTCATCAAAAAATAATTGTCAAATACATATCACTGATTAAATAAAAGTTGTGACATAAGTAGCCAATTCTTCATGGGCCTTATCATTCTCGACGTTTGTATATTCCTTCTTCCCCTAAATCTGAGACAAACTAATGTATTAGCAAAAAAAAAAACAATTATACATGTGAAAATTCTCCAACACTTAAAGTAACTAATACATGTACTTACATCATTTACATACACCCAATGCCCACTTTAAACCCAAAAAACAAATAGAAATTAAGACAGATAATTGTAAAAGAAGCTTAAATGCAAGAAATAGCAAAATATAATATGGTTAAGGAAGCTTAAATACATGAAATGATAACTTACTTTCCACTTCTTTATGATAAAGAAAACTTAAATGAAAGAAATAGCAAAGTATATATTGCTATTTCCTACGCTTGGGGTCATAAATGAACTTGTGTAGTAAAAAAAGTAAATTATGTTTTTTTTTCTTTAGTAAAATCAATTAAAGTATGCTGCTATTTCTTGAATTTTAACAAAAAAAGACGTAAATGCACAAAATAGCAACTTATTTCTACTTATTTTTGGTGAAGGAAGCTTAAATGCAAGAAATAGAAAAGTACATTACTAATTATTGCACTTAGGACAGAAGAAGGACTTGTGTAATTAAAAAAATTATGTCTTTTTTTGAAGTCAAATCAAATAAAGTATGTTGATATTTCTTGCATTTTAACCAACAAAGGTCTAAATGCAAGAAATGACACCTTAGTTCTACTTATTTAGAGAAAAGGAACCTTAAAAGGAAGAAATAGAAAAGTACATTGCTACTTCTTCTACTTGTGAAAAAATGGTTTGTGTAATAAGAGAGTTATGTTTTATTCCTAATTCAAATCAATTAATCCGTTAGGTTAAAATCGAGATAACTTTAAAAAAAATGATAAAATCATTGAATTTTTACCTGTCGAGTTACATCATGGTAGGTACACGCCACACCCCAACGAGCAGTGGAGTTAGCGATAATAAGATTTGCAGGATGATTCACGACGAGGTGGTCGCAGTCATACGAGAGGCTATTCCGGAGATGTTTGGGTCTAATAAGACCACTTTAATCGAGACATTTTATGAGCGATATGCTGCAGTTTCTGAGGCGGCTGCTATCGAGAGATCGAGTTCTATCGTTGATGTTCCAATAGTGAGTGAGTTTCCAGATGTTTTTCTCGAGAAGTTACCGAGCGTACCTCCCGAGAGGCAAGCAGATTTCTGTATTGATTTGGTTCCAGGAGTGGCGCCTATCGCCAAGGCACTTTATCACCTTACGCCACCAGCGATGCAGGAGTTATCCTTACAGCTCCAGGAGCTGCTGGGGAAGGGATTTATCATACCGAGTAGCTCGCTGTGGGGAGTGCCGATCCTTTTGTCAAGAAAAAGGATGGTTCACACCAGATATACATTGATTACCGGGAGTTAAATAAGATGACGGTCAACAACCGTTATCCATTTCTGAGGATCGATGATTTGTTTGATCAGTTGCAGGGGGCATCATGGTTTTCCAAAATCGAATTGAGGTATGGATATCATCATAAGAGATTCCATGAGGAGGATATCCAAAAGACGACCTTTAGGACTCGTTATGGGCACTACGAGTTCATGGTGATGCCTTTTGGGCTCACCAATACACCGACAACATTAATGGATCTCATGAACTGGGTGTGCAAGCCTATGTTGGATCGATCGCTGATCGTGTTCATCGATGATATCTTGGTGTATTCGAGATCCAGAGAGCAGCATAAAGAGCATCTGAGAGAGATTCTTGGAGTTTTGAGATCGGAGAGGTTGTATGCCAAATTCTCCAAGTGTGAATTCTGTTTACGAGAGTTCTAGTTCCTGGGACATCTCGTTAATCAGAATGGGATATTGGTCGACCCGGCCAAGATTGAGGCAGTTATGCGATGGGAGGTGCCTAGATCCTTATCTGAGATCATGATTTTTCTGGGATTGGCCAGTTACCATCGTAGGTTTATCAGAGATTTCTCCAAGATTGCCGTCCCACTCACCAGGTTGACCCAGAAGGGTGTTACTTTTATTTTGGGTCCTGAGCAGTAGGAATCATTTGAGACACTTCACCAGAGATTGTGCGAAGCCCCAATAGATAGTTTTTACTAGAAATGAAGTAAAACTATGTTTAGAATCACTCATAAAATATTGGAAGTCTTATGAGATTCCAATTAAAAGCCAAATAGTGAAATATAGCGAAAATATAAAATTTGAAATAAGTAAAATTTTATTATTGAAAGTTATAGATAATCTTGTTAGAAACATTTAGGCGAAAACCTCGTCGAAATCCGAGTTATAACGAAGAAGTTATGACCAATCGAAGATCCGCGACAAAACCGGCACGATACCGAATGATGCAAAAAGTGAGTTTTTGATAAACTACTATTTAGCTTTAGTGATCTAAATGAAAGTCGTAGTATTCATTAAACCGAGAAGTTCGATAAAAATAACGCCAAAATCTGACTTCGTATGAGGAAGTTATGATTTTTCTAAGTTTCGGATTAGTAGTAGACAACTAAAAACTCGAAATAAAGATCGAGTGATATTTAGCCGAAACAACCTAAACAAGAATCGAAGGTCTCTTCATTAGTAGTACAACAATAAAAAGACTGACGAAAACGGACATCGGATGAAGAAGTTATTAATTTTTAACAGACTTTTCCTGTCCTGGTCTGTTAAAAATATAATAATAAAAATGAAGTCAAAAATAGCCCATGAAGTCTAAACGAAAGTTGTAGAGTATATTCTCACCTACGTGTGCATATAAAGAACGTCAAAAACGGAGTTCATATGTCAAAAATATGAAATTTTGAAGTTATTAAATAAAAATAAATGAAAATCGAAGTATTATCCGGAGCCGTACGCCCCGCGTACGCGAGAGTTACGCCCAACGTACTTTGCACGTAGATGACCCAGATTCAGCTACATCTACCTGTCTTCGCATGATCGCCACGTAGAAGCCCGAGATCCGAGCTGCTGCCACAACTCGTACGCCCCGCGTACATGAAGACTACGCCCAACGTAGTCAGCAGCTTCGGACTCCTATAAATAGGGTGCGAGGCTGCCCGATTTTGTTTGGAAAATTTCACAACCTTTCACCCTCTACTCCTATTTTTAGCCACTTTTAACCCCTAGAAGTTCCGTTATCATTCCCAACATCTGAAGCAAGCCCCGATGCCCCGAAGTTCCTGAGAAAATCTTATTTTAAAGTCGAAACTCTGCCCAAGTAAAGTCTGGTTTTCAACTAAACCCCGGTTTCGCCCCAGAAAGTCGTATTTAGAGCCGAAGTGATTCTCAAATTACTATTTTAACCCCCCCGATGACTTTAAGGTGAGTTTAATATATAGGAACAATTGTATGTTATGTGTTATATGTGCTATGTGCTTTTCAATGTTATTATTCCAGGTTATTTCCCCGTGTTATTTTATTCACTATTTTTATAGCAAAAGTAATACCTTTGACCAAGTGATCAGTGAAAGGACTTAGATTCACATTGGTACTGGTATGGAGCCTCTGGTCATGTAGAGCATGTCTCCGTAAGAGAATGACTTCTATTATATGGCATTGGCAAATGGTTAGACAGGACTATAAGCCTGAAATCTAACAAGATGTTAATCAGAAATCTTATGTCTTCTGTGCCATTTAGGCCAAAGCTTTATTTATGTTTATCAAGTATGAAAATTGTTTTGTCTCATTGATTGTATATCTTTGAATCAAGTCATTGATTGATATGAAAAGCTTGTCACATGAATTCACATATGCCTTTGTTGCTCCTTGATTCTCTTGGCTTCTGCCATATTGAAGTATATATATGACATAACATTATATTGTATCTATTATTGAACTCACTAAGCGTCACCGCCTACCCTATCAATGTTTAACAATTGCAGTAACCAGTATAATCATATATTGTTGAAAGAATTAGAATAGTTTGTAATAATACTTTTGTACTTCAGTTTATGTTCGCATAAATTACAATATCCTGGGTAGTTATGTAATATATAACACTTTGTAATAGTCGGTTTCTATCCAATAATTTGTAACCTCTTGATCAATGTAAAGGATTGCTTTTATGAATATGCAAGTAGCATGTTTTGGAGTAATAGTATTGTGAAGTATGAAAGTTTAAGACTTTCAGAAATACGAAAGTTGGGGTCTTTAAAACTTTGTGGTGTACTGCGATGCATCTATATCAACGATGGGTGTGGTGCTGATGCAGAGGGGGCACATGATAGCATACACATCGAGGAAGTTGAAGCCTCACGAGACAAGATATCTCACCCACGATCTAGAGCTGGGGGCAGTGATGTTCCCCTCAAGATCTGGCGCCACTATTTGTATGGGGTTTGGTGTACCATATACACATACCACAAGAGCTTGAAGTATCTCATGGATCAGCCCAACCTAAACATGAGACAAAGGTGATGGTTGGATGTGGTGAAAGACTATGACTGCGAGATCTTGTATCATCTGGGCAAGGCTATTATGGTAGTCGATGCCCTGAACTATAGAGCCGAGAGTGCTCCAATAAGAGATGTGTATATGAGGATGACAGTGATGAATCCAGTCTTAGATACCATTTGAGAGGCCTAAGTGGAGGTCGTGAAACCAGAGAACCGCAAGAGGGAGCGGGTGATTGGGCAGGTGTCTGAGTTTTTGACGGACAATCATGGGCTTATGACTTTCCAAGGGCGAATTTGGGTGCCCTATACAGCCAGAGCTCGACATATACTGATGGAGGTGGCGCATAGGTCGAGATTCTTGATCCATCCTGGGGCCATTAAGATGTATTTAGACCTAAAAAGGGATTATTAGTGGCCCTGTATGAAGAGGGATGTGACTTGGGTAGTTGAGAAGTGCTTGAATTAACGCCAGGTTAAGGCAGAACATAAGCATCCACATGGTCTATTGCAGCCTCTGGAGATTCCCCAGTGGAAGTGGGAATAGATTTCTATGGATTTTATCACCAAGTTACCGAGGACTGTGCATGGAGTTAACGCGATATGGGTGATTGTGGACCGGCTGAAGAAGAGCGCTCACTTCCTCGCCATCAATGATAGTTCTTCTACAAAGAGATTGACCAAGATTTATGTGAGGGAGGTGGTAGCTCGGCATGGAGATCTGTCACACCCCGAAACCGATGGTGGAAACGTTCCGGGGCGGAGGACGTCATGTATAGCATCACAACCAATGAATAACAGCAATCATAGCAACACAACCATTATAGTGAATATTTAAGTAAAAATGTTTACATTTGTTTTGAAACTTAGTTTGAATTACATCCAATAGTTTTGCATTGTAAAAACTTAAAAACTCTAAATGCTTCGGTTCCTCGAAAATCCAGCAAATACCTGTCTACTAATTTCCTGAGAATACAAGCAGTTTGAAAAAAATATCAGCATAAAGCTGGTGAGTTCATAAGTAGTAATTTGTAATGGAAAATTATTGATGAGCGAGTTGAAATGATTATGTAGTTTCAAGAAAATCCGATATTTTCTTTGGTGAAAAACGTAGTGTGATCGATTTCGTATACAACCATGAATGTTCGTTTCTGAAAATCGATTTCGTATACAACCATGAATGCTCGGCCAGTATGCATAGTTTGTTTAGTTCTATTTGGTATAATAAAACTACTAAAGAAAACCAGGTTGGCAAACTATCGGTGATTTATACATAATGTGAGTCATATAACCATGCTTGATATGATTAGTGACCTTTCCAACGTTCTTCAGGTGTTGATGTTAAATGACATTTGTACATCTCAGGCATGCCCGCCTAACTGTAGCTAGCAGTCCAGACGTGGGATTGTCAGTCCTGAATAGATCTATTCACAAACCTCACGCTCTCCCTCCAGGAGACTCCGGTTATACAATGGTAGGATTTATCCCTGTACACCTAAGGGTACAATAGTGAAGTAGCTCCTCACAGTATCGTACAATCTAGTTTACATGTAATGCAGTAGCGTTCTACTGTAGTGAAAATCCGAATGTATACCGCGTATAGTGATAAGTTACTGTAACAACCCGAAATTTCCGTATCATTTTATTATAACTCTTTCGTAGTACAATTCGCGCAACCAATCGTCGTTTCCAATTTCGATTTCCGATCTTCCGTTTAATTAAGTCATTGTCTGGTACACATTTAAAATGACTTAATGGGTGTCTTAATACATTTAGAAATCATTTTAACACCCAACTTTAGTGATCGGAATATTTCTAGAAATTACCGTATCGGGTTACGGTAACTCAATCGGGTACGACCAAAAACCTCGTCTAACGTCGGTATCGGGTAGAATTCCACCGTGTCCTAAACTTAAACACTATATAAACGTGTTTAAGACTCCATTTGAAGCCTTTGGTCAATTTACCATTAAACACTACCAACCTCTCTCCTCATTCAAGTTTAAGAGATCAAAACTCAAATTTAAGGCTTCAAATCTCTAAGGTACCTTCCTAGCCTTAATCTATAGCATGTTTGACTTCCAAATTCGACATTTAATCATAAAATAGGACAACATATGTGAGTTTATGGCCCAGGAGCATGCCTAGGCCGTAAACACCAATTTGAAGGGTTTTAAGCCCTTAAACTCCTTCCTAAACTCATTTGGACTTTAGATATGGCCAAGGGACTTCAAGATATGGACACTAAACAATTAAAACATGAATTTTATGAGGTTTGAAGGAGTTTACAGCCAAGGATCATTCTTGGGCCGTAAACTCATATTCAAAGGGTTTTTGAGCCAAATAACCCTTCCAAATCATAGTTGGGACTTAGATATGACCTTTGGGCTTGCTAATCTAGACTTGGAACACTTTAAACTTGATTTTTGGGTAATAAAAGTGAGTTTACGGCCAAGACATACTCTTGGGCCGTAAACTCCTCTAAAAGGGTGATTTAATGCCTTAAGACATGTCAAAATGCTTTCAAACTCAACCAATGGCCTTGTGGTAAATCCTAGATTCATCTAAAAATGGTTTGGAGACCTTAAACACAACATATACCCTACATAAGTGAGTTTACGGCCAAAAAACCCCTCCTAGGCCGTAAACTCCTATAAGTGTGGCTAATGGTAACCTAAATTCATAACAATGCTTAGAAAATTAGTTAGAATCACATGTGATTGTCCTATATAGTTCAAATTAACCATTCTTAACCATGGGTGAGTTTACGGCCGTAAACTCTATGAGTGTGGCCGTAAACTCATGTTTTAAATGATGTAAATTCATTCCAAGTGTTCCAAAGCATTTTAGATAATCCATTCTAGCAATCCCTATGTCCATTTGAGCCCTTAAATCATCAAAACCACACCCACATGAGTTTACGGCCGTAAAATCATGTATGTGTGTGTTCCATAGTTGTAAACTCTTTAAAACGTTTACTCTTGGGGAGTAAACTGAAGTCCCAAGTCCCTAGTGCCATTACACGTCCGAAGATATCACCCGGGTCACTCCAAACGTTCATTTTGAGGTGTTTAACCTCATTGGAGTGTAATGTTCCATATGATTAGTGAATGTATCCCTAATTGTATATATGTGGACATTATTTCATTTTACATAGGGACATCGCGAGTAATCAAACCCCGAACCAACGTCTAGCATTCAAAACCGACACGTTTCCGAGTCCGGTGAGTTCATACCCCTATCCTTTTTCACTGTTTTCACTGTTTTCAGGGGGGGAACACAAGCAAAGTACAAGGAAATTCTTGTACTCAAAACATGTTTTCAAATGTGTGTTTCATATTCTTATGCTTTTATAACTGATTACTACAACTGATAACAGATTGAACATACAGATCACGTAACATATATTTGTGAAATAGGTCTTTAAACTAGTATGTTTTACATATATTTCACAAATGGCTTTCCACATTTTATCAGTTAAACGCATGACATTAAAACATTTGAACATAATACTTGTACACTGTTTTGTCCTCGGTAACACTCCACACACATACACGAGTGGAGGACTATCATATTATTACTAGTAAATTTGTTATTCCTGTATGATTGGAGACACGTCCTCGGAGAACACTCCACCCAGATTACGCGAGTGGAGGACTACACCCATAACCAGAATCTCTGGTATTTAGAGAGCGTGACTTGAGTGTATAGATCTATACGGGGCTGACTACCCCACACCTGGCTGCTAGCTACAGCCGAACCGAAATGGTTCAAGGGTGACGAAAGTCATAAGTATGTGGACGACTTATTGCCACATGTGGACTACTTATTGCCACAGGTTTTAGTCTATTGTATGGTTATGGAACTCGCAATTAGGATAACAGAGATTTACTTACAGTAATAATGAACCACTTTATACATCTTTTACATATTTTACATCTTTCACGTTTTGTAACTAACAATCAGGAAAGTACGGGACTTTCCTGGGGAAAACATGGAACCTAATCACGATTACATCTTTTACATCTTTAACATCGTTTACAATAGAAACCTACATGCAGGAAAGCATGGGGCTTTCCTGGGTAACACTTACATAACTAGAAAGAGTAACAAACTGGATAACATTACATCTTTTACAATTTGTAACATACAATAAGGAAAGTATGGGACTTTCCTGGTAACACATGATAAGTAAACAGAACAGTTTAACCAGTCAGATAACCAACTATACATTTTCACATAAATAAACATGTTTTCAGTGTACAAACTTATTATACTTTACAATTGGGAAACAATAACCAACTATTAAGAAAATATGGGATTTTCTTGGTGCATATAACATTTCAGAAATAGAAAGGAAACTTGAAACATTTTCACAAACAAAAACCTCTTATGAACTCACCAGCTTTATGCTGATTTTCAAATCGCTTGTGTTCTCAGGTCAGCGTTAGAACAGGTACCCAAAGATTTCTTTTTGATCAGAAGACGGAGTACATGAAGATCCGTTTCATTTTGTTTATATATACTATGTATCACAACTGTACAAACTTTACTTTTGAAACAACTGTAAAACTTTCTTATGTAATGTAATGGTTGTTTTACTTTACTTACTATGTGCATTGGATTTGATACTCAACGTGGAGTCAACCCTGGAAATGTTTCCGCCTTCGGTTTTCGGGGTGTGACAGATTGGTATCAGAGCCCTTGTTTATAGTGAATGAAGTATACCAAACCTTACATGGTATAAAACTATAAATACTAAAGGGCCTAAGTGCTCTGAATTAAAAGTATCTTCAAACTACAAGTATTTTCAAAAAGTATACAAGTATACCGAACCGTCGTCATCCGTAACCACAAGTAGAACCGAACCTAAGTAATTGGGTGTGGTGTACTAGGGTTAAACTTGTGCAGTTATGTAGTCGTGTCTAGGGTCAATATGGCCTGGCCAACTATATTCATTCGAGACACGACCAACATGTGCTTGGGAGTGACTGTGGTATGCAGCATGCCTAAAACTTACCCTAATATCCCAAACATCGAATCATTGTCGTAAATAATTCATGAAATACTATGGGAGTATTTCTCGATCCCGATCCTCTGTAGTAATCCTTATTCGAGTGATTTTCTGTGATTACTCTTAGCGATAAATTATCTGTTCGATAACTTTTTCCTGCTTTATCGCTTACTCGAATCATATAACTGTCATGTCCATCGATTCGATATAGAGGACTTACCATCCTCTCTTTCTTGATCTTATTAGATCAAGATGCCTCCCCGAAAGAGACCTAGCTCAAAGAACAACAACAATCCTTCCTCGCCGCCACCTCCTCCCCAGTTCGATTTAGCATCGCTCCAGACGATGATGACAGCTGCGATGGTAGCAGCTATGTCACAAATGAACCCTAGTGGTTCAAGTGGTGGTCCTCAATCTCAAAACCCTGAAGGTAGCCAGGGACACCAAAGAGGGGGTTCCTACAAGGATTTCATGAATGCGAAACCAACTTCTTTCAATGGTGCTGGAGGTGTCATATCCTTATCCCAATGGTTCGAGAAAATAGAGTCCATCTTTGAAATCTGTGCTTGTGCGGAGTCCGATAAAGTCAAATTCGCAGCCTGTACCTTCGTTGATAAAGCCTTGACTTGGTGGAATGGCCGAGTCAAATCTCTGACCTTACCCGTAGCCAACGCCATGGGCTGGGAGGCCATGAAAGAACTTCTCATTGCCGAGTACTGCCCCCATGGTGAAATGCAGAAATTAGAGCATGAGCTCTGGAACCTGAAGATGAAAGGTTCCGACATTGCTGCATATACTTCCCGATTTGATGATCTCGCACTTCTCTGCCCGGGATTAGTCACTCCTGAAAACAAAAAGATCGAAAGGTTCGTTTGGGGGTTATCTCAACCAATAAAGAGTCACGTTTTGGCTGCTCGTCCGGATACCTATGATAGTGCCAAGACTTTAGCTCAAATTTTAATTGATCACAACGACGATGTTAAGGAAATCACTACCACTTCTGAGCCGACTCAAAGGAGTGGTGAAAAGAGGAAATTCTGGAAGAAGAAGAAGGGTCAATCTTCTCAAGGATCATCCAAGAAACAACAGACGGTAGCAGTCCATGCTGCTACTACTACCCCTGTTGCTACTGTTTCTGTCATGGGATCCACAACCTCAACTCCTACTAGTAAATATGCTGGTAACCTCCCTCTGTGTGATAAGTGTAAATACCATCATCATCCTGGTCCCTGTCGAGAATTGTCTTGCACCAACTGTGGTAAGAAAGGGCACACAGTTCGATACTGCAGAACTCCTACCCAATCAGCCAACCAATCATCGGGAGCAGGTGTTAGTCAAGCCTGCTACAACTATGGAGAAGTTGGACACTTTAAAAGGAACTGTCCCAAGAAGTCAACTGCCGATAACACTGGAAGGGTTCTAACCATGGGACGGGAGGAAGCAGTTGCTGATCCCACTGTTGTTTCGGGTACGTTCCTTCTCGACAACTCATATGCTAGTATTCTTTTCGATTCCGGTGCTGAAAGGAGTTTTGTTAGTCATGCATTCAAACATAATCTAAAACCAAATCCTCAACCACTAACTGAAACGTTTACCGTCGAGATGGCTAACAGTGAGAAAGAAAGCGCTGACGATGTATTCATAGGTTGTACGCTTACCTTAAACGATCACTCATTTCTTATAGATCTCATGCCCATTTCCATTAAGAGCTTTGATGTTATCATTGGCATGGATTGGTTGAGCCCCAATCATGCTGACATTCTTTGTTACGAAAAAGCTATCCGTCTCAATCTTCCTTCGAATCAAACTCTCGTAATCTATGGCGATAAACCCAGTTCCAACCTTCATATCATTTCTTGCATCAAAGCTCGAAAGCTCCTTCGAAAGGAGTGTGTTGCATTCTTAGCTCATGTGATCAACGAGAAACAAGAAGTTAGAGACCTCGCAAGCATCCCCGAAGTCTGTAACTTTCCCGATGTGTTTCCCGAAGAACTTCCAGGAATTCCTCCCGAACGACAGGTCGAGTTCCGTATTGACCTAATTTCTGGAGCTACTCCCGTAGCAAAATCCCCGTATGGCTTAGCTCCGGCAGAAATGCAGGAGTTATCCAGTCAACTCAATGAGTTGGTCAGTAAAGGATTCATTAAACCGAGTTCCTCACCCTGGGGAGCTTCGATTATGTTTGTCAAAAAGAAAGATGGATCCTTTCGGATGTGTATCGATTATCGTGAGCTGAACAAGTTAACCGTTAAGAACCGATATCCTCTTCCAAGAATAGACGACCTCTTCGATCAACTCCAGGGAGCCAGCTACTTTTCTAAGATAGACCTTCGGTCAGGGTACCATCAGTTACGAGTCCAGGAGAATGATTTTCCCAAGACAGCTTTTAGGACTCTGTATGGACACTACGAGTTCGTAGTGATGCCCTTCGGTCTAACCAATGCACCGGCTATGTTCATGGACTTGATGAACCGGGTGTGCCGTCCCTTCTTAGACAAATTCGTTATCGTGTTCATTGACGACATCCTTGTATACTCCAAAAGCGAAGGAGACCACAAGCAACACTTGAGGCTAGTGTTGGAAACCCTTAGATCCGAAAAGCTATACGCGAAATTTTCCAAATGTGAATTCTGGATACGGAAGGTAACTTTCCTCGGTCACGTAGTAAGTGAAGAGGGTATTCATGTAGATCCTTCCAAGATTAAAGCGATAGAGAATTGGTCGGCACCGAAAACACCCACAGAAATTCGTCAATTCTTGGGTCTCGCCGGCTACTATCGACGATTCATTCAGAACTTTTCCAAAATCGCCAAACCTTTAACCACTCTGACACAGAAATGTGTACCCTTTTGTTGGAGTGATAAACAAGAAACCGCATTCCAAACATTAAAGAAAGCCTTATGCAGCGCGCCTGTTCTATCTCTGCTTGAAGGGACAGAGGACTTCGTTGTCTACTGCGATGCGTCTAATCAAGGTTTAGGCTGTGTGCTTATGCAAAGAGGAAAGGTGATTGCCTATGCCTCAAGACAGTTGAAAGCACACGAGGTCAATTATACCACGCATGACTTGGAACTAGGAGCCGTAGTCTTTGCATTGAAGATTTGGAGACACTATCTCTACGGAACCAAATGCACAATCTTCACTGATCACAAGAGTCTGCAGCATATCTTTAATCAGAAAGACTTAAACATGAGGCAACGGCGATGGGTAGAATTACTTAGTGATTATGAGTGTGAAATCCGTTACCACCCCGGTAAAGCCAATGTGGTAGCAGATGCTCTTAGCCGAAAGGATAGTGCAAGCCACAAAGTGAAGAACCAGACGATGACCATTCATTCCAATCTACCCATGCAAATCCGAGAAGCTCAGTATACAGCCCTCAAATCCGAGAACATGTCGAATGAAGTCTTGAGAGGAATGGAAAAGAAACTTGAGATCAGAGGTGACGGAGTTCACTGTTTTATGAATCGAATCTGGATTCCCAAATCCGGTGGATTCAGGGAAATAGTCATGGAGGAAGCACACAGAACCAAATACTCTGTTCACCCGGGTTCGGACAAGATGTATCTGGATCTCAAGAAACAGTACTGGTGGCCAAACATGAAAGCTGAGATAGCTACATTCGTGGGCAAGTGTCTGACTTGCGCCAAAGTCAAACTCGAACATCAGAAGCCTTCAGGTCTACTCCAACAACCCGAGATTCCCGAGTGGAAATGGGAGATGATTACCATGGACTTCATCACCAAACTACCCAAGTGTTCTAGTGGGTACGATACCATTTGGGTAATTGTCGATCGTTTGACAAAATCCACTCACTTCATTCCAATTAAAGAATCATACAAGATGGAAAGACTCGCGCGAATCTACATCCAAGAGGTAGTACGTCTACACGGTGTACCTGTATCCATTATCTCTGATCGAGATAGTAGGTTTACCTCCAGATTCTGGCAATCCCTTCAGAAAGCCCTTGGAACCAAACTAGATATGAGCACGGCGTATCATCCTCAGACCGATGGACAGAGTGAGAGAACAATCCAAACCCTGGAGGACATGCTTCGGGCATGTGTCATTGAATTTGGAAAGTCGTGGGATACACATCTATCCTTGATCGAGTTCTCATACAACAACAGTTACCACACCAGCATTAGGGCTGCTCCGTTCGAAGCCCTATACGGTCGTAAGTGCAGATCCCCTCTGTGCTGGGCCGAGGTGGGGGATACACAGTTAGCCAGGAGTCGAGTCCCCGACAGTGCTCTCACTGGTCCTGAAATCATCCGCGAAACCACCAAAAAGATCATTCAAATCCGTAACCGACTGAAAGCCTCACGTGATCGTCAAAAGAGTTACGCTGATAATCGTCGGAAACCACTAGAATTCCAGGTTGGAGACCGTGTTCTGTTAAAAGTCTCGCCCTGGAAAGGCACTGTACGCTTTGGTAAGCGTGGGAAACTTAATCCAAGGTACATTGGACCCTTTGAGATCCTCTCCAGGATCGGTCCAGTTGCCTATAAACTCCATTTACCTCATGAACTCAGTAACATTCATCCTGTCTTCCATGTTTCAAATCTTAAAAAGTGCCTATCCGATGAAACCCTAACAATTCCTTTAGACGAGATCGAGATCAATGAAAACCTCAACTTTGTGGAGGAACCGATCGAAATCATGGATCGAGAAGTCAAACGTACAAAACAAAGTCGCATCCCGTTAGTGAAGGTTCGCTGGAATGCCAAGCGGGGACCGGAATTCACTTGGGAACGGGAAGATTCAATGAAACAGAAGTATCCACAACTCTTTTCTTATCCATGATTTGTATCTTGTCTTATGTTCTAAACTTGAATTTCGGGATGAAATTCCCTTTAACGGGGGGATAATGTAACAACCCGAAATTTCCGTATCATTTTATTGTAACTCTTTCGTAGTACAATTCGCGCAACCAATCGTCGTTTCCAATTTTGATTTCCGATCTTCCGTTTAATTAAGTCATTGTCTGGTACACATTTAAAATGACTTAATGGGTGTCTTAATACATTTAGAAATCATTTTAACACCCAAATTTAGTGATCAGAATATTTCTAGAAATTACCGTATCGGGTTACGGTAACTCAATCGGGTACGACCAAAAACCTCGTCTAACGTCGGTATCGGGTAGAATTCCACCGTGTCCAAAACTTAAACACTATATAAACGTGTTTAAGACTCCATTTGAAGCCTTTGGTCAATTTACCATTAAACACTACCAACCTCTCTCCTCATTCAAGTTTAAGAGATCAAAACTCAAATTTAAGGCTTCAAATCTCTAAGGTACCTTCCTAGCCTTAATCTATAGCATGTTTGACTTCCAAATTCGACATTTAATCATAAAATAGGACAACATATGTGAGTTTACGGCCCAGGAGCATGCCTAGGCCGTAAACACCAATTTGAAGGGTTTTAAGCCCTTAAACTCCCTCCTAAACTCATTTGGACTTTAGATATGGCCAAGGGACTTCAAGATATGGACTCTAAACAATTAAAACATGAATTTTATGAGGTTTAAAGGAGTTTACAGCCAAGGATCATTCTTGGGCCGTAAACTCATATTCAAAGGGTTTTTGAGCCAAATAACCCTTCCAAATCATAGTTGGGACTTAGATATGACCTTTGGGCTTGCTAATCTAGACTTGGAACACTTTAAACTTGATTTTTGGGTAATAAAAGTGAGTTTACGGCCAAGACATACTCTTGGGCCGTAAACTCCTCTAAAAGGGTGATTTAATGCCTTAAGACATGTCAAAATGCTTTCAAACTCAACCAATGGCCTTGTGGTAAATCCTAGATTCATCTAAAAATGGTTTGGAGACCTTAAACACAACATATACCCTACATAAGTGAGTTTACGGCCAAAGAACCCCTCCTAGGCCATAAACTCCTATAAGTGTGGCTAATGGTAACCTAAATTCATAACAATGCTTAGAAAATTAGTTAGAATCACATGTGATTGTCCTATATAGTTCAAATTAACCATTCTTAACCATGGGTGAGTTTACAGCCGTAAAATCTATGAGTGTGGCCGTAAACTCATGTTTTAAATGATGTAAATTCATTCCAAGTGTTCCAAGGCATTTTAGATAATCCATTCTAGCAATCCCTATGTCCATTTGAGCCCTTAAATCATCGAAACCACACCCACATGAGTTTACGGCCATAAACTCATGTATGTGTGTGTTCCATAGTTGTAAACTCTTTAAAACGTTTACTCTTGGGGAGTAAACTCAAGTCCCAAGTCCCTAGTGCCATTACACGTCCGAAGATATCACTCGGGTCACTCCAAACGTTCGTTTTGAGGTGTTTAACCTCATTGGAGTGTAATGTTCCATATGATTAGTGAATGTATCCCTAATTGTATATATGTGGATATTATTTCATTTTACATAGGGACATCGCGAGTAATCAAACCCCGAACCAACGTCTAGCATTCAAAACCGACACGTTTCCGAGTCCGGTGAGTTCATACCCCTATCCTTTTTCACTGTTTTCACTGTTTTCAGGGGGGGAACACAAGCAAAGTACAAGGAAATTCTTGTACTCAAAACATGTTTTCAAATGTGTGTTTCATATTCTTATGCTTTTATAACTGATTACTACAACTGATAACAGATTGAACATACAGATCACGTAACATATATTTGTGAAATAGGTCTTTAAACTAGTATGTTTTACATATATTTCACAAATGGCTTTCCACATTTTATCAGTTAAAAGCATGACATTAAAACATTTGAACATAATACCTGTACACTGTTTTGTCCTCGGTAACACTCCACACACATACACGAATGGAGGACTATCATATTATTACTAGTAAATTTGTTATTCCTGTATGATTGGAGACACGTCCTCGGAGAACACTCCACCCAGATTAAGCGAGTGGAGGACTACACCCATAACCAGAATCTCTGGTATTTAGAGAGCGTGACTTGAGTGTATAGATCTATACGGGGCTGACTACCCCACACCTGGCTGCTAGCTATAGCCGAACCGAAATGGTTCAAGGGTGACGAAAGTCATAAGTATGTGGACGACTTATTGCCACATGTGGAACTCGCAATTAGGATAACAGAGATTTACTTACAGTAATAATGAACCACTTTATACATCTTTCACGTTTTGTAACTAACAATTAGGAAAGTACGGGACTTTCCTGGGGAAAACATGGAACCTAATCACGATTACATCTTTTACATCTTTAACATCGTTTACAATAGAAACCTACATGCAGGAAAGCATGGGGCTTTCCTGGGTAACACTTACATAACTAGAAAGAGTAACAAACTGGATAACATTACATCTTTTACAATTTGTAACATACAATAAGGAAAGTATGGGACTTTCCTGGTAACACATGATAAGTAAACAGAACAGTTTAACCAGTCAGATAACCAACTATACATTTTCACATAAATAAACATGTTTTCAGTGTACACACTTATTATACTTTACAATTGGGAAACAATAACCAACTATTAAGAAAATATGGGATTTTCTTGGTGCATATAACATTTCAGAAATAGAAAGGAAACTTGAAACATTTTCACAAACAAAAACCTCTTATGAACTCACCAGCTTTATGCTGATTTTCAAATCGCTTGTGTTCTCAGGTCAGCGTTAGAACAGGTACCCGAAGATTTCTTTTTGATCAGAAGACGGAGTACATGAAGATCCGTTTCATTTTGTTTATATATACTATGTATCACAACTGTACAAACTTTACGTTTGAAACAACTGTAAAACTTTCTTATGTAATATAATGGTTGTTTTACTTTACTTACTATGTGCATTGGATTTGATACTCAATGTGGAGTCAACCCCGGAAATGTTTCCGCCTTCGGTTTTCGGGGTGTGACAGTTACAGTTATGAAAATCATGATAAAACAGTGATATAAACTGTAAACGGTTTCTGTTCCAGTGCATATGTTTAGTAGAGAAGTTTCTATGCTTGATAAGTTTTTAGAGAAATCCCAAACTATACCGATTATAGTTTGCATGTATAACATAGTGAATAGCGTATGCGTAAAAACTATGAAATTTTAGTGAAAACATCCCTTATGCTCAATATAGTACAAACGGGAAATAAAGTATGAAATTTGCATTAGTTTTATGCATATTCTTGAAAACATTTGTGTTTAGCTTATAAGAAAAACATTTATGTTTATCTTGTATTCCCCACCGAAAACCTTAAAAATACGGAAAAATGTAGGGGTATGAACTCACAATTCTTGCGTGGGGTTGTTGACTGAAAAGAAGATTCCTGAGTTGTTGCACGCGACACTTAACGAAATCCTATTATCAAATAAATACGTATATGTATCTAATTTAGCGATTTCGATAAATAAATTGTCAGAAAACACTTGAATTTGGTTGAAGAATGTTACCGAGACTTGCTTGAATCGAAGAAATGAGTTTTCAACCAAAAGTACCACCGAAAAAGGTGATTACGGTCTTTGAACACGAGTTTACGGTTTCTGAAGGTTGGCGAGTTTACGGTATCTGAAGACTTGGCAAGTTTACAGTTTCTGAGGATTGGCGAGTTTACGGCTTCTGAAGACTTGGCGAGTTTACAGTTTCTAAAGACTTAGTGAGTTTACGGCCGTAAAATCAAGAACAGAGTTTACGGTCTTTGAAGGTTGGACCGTAAACATAGAAGAATGATGTTTGGATGCTGATTTCAATGAGCTGCGTGTTTCCAGACGTTCCATAGGGCTCCAAACATGGTTTTCTCGATGTTTTCGGGAGTTTAAATGCGTTTTGAGTGTTTACGGTCGAGATTCTTAGAGAGAGGAGGAGAGAGTGTGGCCAGAAACGTCTTAATGAAGCTGTAGGCATCGTATTTATAGGGGTGAGGTGAGGGGTCCACTCGTCACTGACCGTAAACAGGTTTACGGTCGTAAACCCACTTTGACCAGAAATGTTTGATTTTTTTCTAGATTTTCGGGTTTCCGTGTGATTTTAGGTTCCTATTCGTAAATAATTTAATTAAATATAACTAGATTATTTTAATAAACCAAAGAGTTTGACGGAAAAGTTAACAAATTTGAATTTTTATTAACGGAATCGCGTAACAGAAACGGGATAAGTTTCGGGTTGTCACATCATCCCCCCATTAGAGGGAATTGAGTCCCGAAATTCGAACCTAGAATACAAATCATGGATTAGGAAAGAGATGCGGATACTTCTGTTTCATCTGATCTTCGCCCTCCCACGTGAATTCTGGCCCCCGCTTGGCATTCCAGCGAACCTTCACTATAGGGACGCGACTTTGTTTCATTCGTTTGACTTCCTGATCCATGATTTTGACAGGTTCTTCCACGATGTTGAGGTTCTCGTTGATTTCAATATCGTCGAGAGGAATCACAAGTGTCTCATCGGACATACACTTCTTTAGGTTCGATACGTGGAAAACAGGATGAATGTTGCTGAGTTCTCGCAGTAGCAGGAGTTTGTATGCTACGTGACCGATCCTAGCAAGGATCTCTAATGGTCCGATGTACCTTGGGTTTAGCTTTCTACGCTTTCCGAAGCGTATCATGCCTTTCCAGGGTAAGACCTTCAGAAGGACACAGTCACCAACCTGGAACTCCAAGGGTTTACGTCTCTTATCGGCGTAGCTCTTTTGTCTATCTTGAGAGGCTTTCAGTCGTTCCCGGATTTGTACAATCCTCTCAGTTGTCTCTCGGATGATTTCAGGACCGGTGAGAGTACTGTCGGGGATTTGACCCCTAGCTAGCTGCGTGTCGCCCACCTCATCCCAGCACAAAGGGGATCTGCACTTACGACCATAAATAGCTTCAAACGGTGCAGCCTTGATGCTGGTATGGTAGCTGTTGTTGTAGGAAAATTCAACCAAAGGAAGATGAGTGTCCCATGATGCGCCGAAGTCAATGATGTAGGCTCTTAACATATCTTCCAAGGTCTGAATTGTTCTCTCACTCTGTCCATCAGTTTGTGGATGATAAGCCGTGCTCATATCCAATTTAGTTCCCAGAGCCTTTTGCAAGGACTGCCAGAATCTTGATGTAAACCTGCTGTCTTGATCGGAGATAATGGATGCAGGTACACCATGAAGGCGAACTATTTCTTGAAGGTAGATACGTGTGAGTCTCTCCATCTTGAAGCTTTCTTTGATTGGTAGGAAGTGGGCGGACTTCGTTAACCGATCGACAATCACCTAGATGGCATCGTGCCCACTCGAAGATCTGGGTAACTTGGTGATAAAATCCATGGTTATCCTCTCCCACTTCCACTCAGGTATTTCCAGCTGCTGAAGTAGACCTGAGGGTTTCTGATATTCGACCTTCACCTTGGCGCAAGTCAGGCACTGGCCCACGAAGGTAGCAATATCTGCTTTCATGTTTGGCCACCAATAGAGTTGTTTGAGATCCATATACATCTTATCCGAACCTACGTGAATAGAGTATTTAGTCTTGTGAGCCTCATTCATGACAACCTCTCTGTAACCACCGAACTTTGGGGTCTAGATTCGGTTCATGAAATAGTAGACTCCGTCTCCCTTGATCTCTAGATTCTTTTCCATTCCTCTCAAGGCTTCACCTGGCATGCTCTCTGGTTTTAAGGCTTCCAGCTGAGGCTCTCTGATCTGTGCGGACAGGTGGGAATGGATGGTCATTATTAGTTCCTTCACCTTACGCCCTGAATACTCCTTTCAACTGAGGGCGCCTGCTACCACATTGGTCTTTCCGGGATGGTAGCGAATTTCGCACTCGTAGTCACTGAGTAGCTTGACCCATCGTCGATGTCTCATGTTTAACTCCTTCTGATTAAAGATGTGCTATAAGCTCTTATGGTCGGTGAATATAGTGCGCTTGGTTCCATAGAGATAGTGTCTCTAGATCTTTAACGCATAGACCACTGCTCCCAACTCCAAATCATGAGTTGTGTAATTGACCTCATGTGTTTTCAATTGCCTCGACGCATAGGCGATAACCTTTCCTCGTTGCATGAGCACACAGCCTAGGCACTGATTGGATGCATCGCAGTAGACCACGAAGTCTTCCGTCCCTTCGGGCAGGGACAAGATCGGTGCGCTGCACAGGGCCTGCTTCAATGTTTGAAACGCAGTGTCTTGCTTGACTCACCAACTAAAGGTTACACCCTTTAGTGTCAAGGTAGTTAAAGGCTTAGCGATTCTGGAGAAGTTTTGGATGAACCCGCGATAATAGCCCGCGAGACCCAAGTATTGCCAGATTTCAGTGGGTATCTTTGGTGCAGACCAGTTCTCAATTGCTTTGATCTTGGAAGGGTTTGTTGGATTAGTGTCTAAGTCCATATCTATTTTGGTATGTACTTGATCCGATTGTGAGCATGGTCCTTTTGGGTTGCCTTCACACTGGTGACTAAACAAGATGATTGTTGAGGAGAGAGGCTGGTTTATTGTTAAGAATAATAAATTAGGATATAAATATGATTTGTTAATATATTATATGAATCATATATTAATTTGGAATCATATTATTAATTATTATTTAATCATAAATTAATATAGAATTAATTTTGGGATTAAAGGAACTGAGTGAAAGTGCAGGGGCTATTTTGTAATTATTTAATAGTTGAGGCTTTGGGCCATTGGATCACCTTTAGTAAGGCTTGAACGAAAATCCTAGAAGGATCTAGGAGTTTTCGTCCAAGGGCTTAAGGAAAGGAATCCATGGACTTGCTTAGGCCCTAAGCTAAGGGATTAGGGTTTATACCTTGAAACCCTAGTTAGCCTTGAGTATAAATAGCACCCTAAGGCACTAAGATTTCATCTAAGCTTTGGGAAACCCTAAAAGGGACGAATTCTAGGGCAAGATACCCTTCTCTCCTCTCTCTCATATTCATCCTTTCACCTAGTGTGTTTGTGAGCCATTAGAGGTACTACACTTATGGTACTTGCTTTTAAAGCTAAGGAGATTCAAGGAACTAGTTGTTATTACTATATAAAAACAAAAGGGATGTACTCTATTCTTCTATGTGGATTTCGATAATAGTACTAGCATGCCAGGTTTCTTTTTGTGTTCATAAAGTTGTATAACTAATAGTGAAAACATAGATCCGACTCTAGGGTTGCATGCACACATATGATTGTTTGTATAAAACCTATCAGTGGTATCAGAGCCATTGGTTTTTGTTTTCAATTAGATTTGATACAAATGTATGAATATGACAATTAGGGTTTATGGCTAATAAACCCTGGAGGCTTGATTTTCGAAATTAGGGTTTCTAAACCCTAGATTTCGAAAATTTTGGTAAGATTTCCTAAACCTTTTTCTTTGGCCCCAAGATTTCGATTTTAGGGTTGTCTAACCCTAGAATTTCGAAATTGCCTCCTTCCCCCAAGATTAAATCCAAAATTTTAGGGATTTGAATAGTGCCATATCTTGTAATTATCCTTTAAATGTTTAAATTTGGTAATCAAAGATTTTGAATTATCCCATCCCATAATTTCGAATTCTAGGGGATTTAAGGGATTACGTTAAATTAATTGTTTAATTTAAAAGATATCCTTACCAAAATAAAAGATAATTGTCAAATTAATTAGATAATCATTTCCTTATATGATAAACTTGATTTATTTGAATTATTTGATAGATTATCTTGCAAGAAATTGAATTAGGTCATATTTAGATAATTACTAATTAATTGGTTAATTATTAATATTTGTAATTTGATCTAGAATGTTCTTGCTTATGTTTTGTAAAAGTTTCAAAACTTGCCCTCAAGTTTTGAATTTTAAATTTTAATTAAAAGTTTAATTTTTGAAAGTCTAAATTCTAAAACCCTAATTTTGAAAGGTTCAAATTTACATCCTTGTGGTTTATTGATTTAATTACAAGTTTAATTAAAAGAAAGAATTGATAAGCCATAAATTAAAAGGTTTAAGACTAATTAAATTAAAGGTATAATTAACAGTTTAAACCACCGAGTCTTTTAAAAGTGTAAAATACACCTTATACTATATATAACATTAAAAGTTTAATATCATATATGTATAACTTAAACTGCTAGTCTTACCGTTAGTAGGCCTCATTTACGAAGCTGATCTATAAGGGGGTATAAGGTTATGGCCTATAAAATAGCCGTTTAATGGGTGTCCACTTTCACCCACCGCTTCCTTGATTGGTGGAGGGTCGTTAGCCGAATGGGTAGGATAGGGCAAACCCTTTCCATTAAAAGTATAATGAAGTATAAAGTAACTAAATGTTTTTTACAAAATTCTCAATCTTGGTTACTTTAGGCAAAAGTGAATTGATGCAATTCCATGGAATTACACTTTTTGCCCTTGCGAAGATGTTAGTGGAGCGTGTGTGGTTAACCGGCACTCTAAATGGTTATGAGAAAAGGTAGAAAAAGGTGACTCAATGTTTGTGATAGTTCGGTGGAGCGTGTGTGGTTAACCGGCAAATCGAATAGGTGATTGTAACATTGGGGGCACCATGTAAGTTTGCATGGTTATTCACACCCTGTTTTGTTATCCTCGGCATCCCAGTCACAAATCGAGGGGCATATCGAGATTTAAACATGCCATTGAAAAGCTCAATGAATCTCAAAAGATCTAGGAGTTTTCAATAGATTTGAAACTTAAATTTCCTTTTCGTTTTTCATGGTGGAAATTGGTAAATCGTCATTTACCTACCTTCAAATATTCTGCAACTAGATTACGACATCCCTCTTCTAGGTTGTAGAGTATTGTGTTGGATCCTAGCTTGATGTTTCATTTGGGTGTCGCATCAAGGATTATAATCAACTTAACTTGAACTTTTTCTCCCGTTTTGTAGATGTCAAAGTATGACAACTATGGTCTTCCCAAATCCCGTAGAACAAGCTTTCCACATGAAGATGATATTCCATGATATGATCGAGGAACAAGAGATCATGCTTCACTTCCTCCACCTCCTCCAATTTTTCTCCCTAACCCACAAGTCCGAAGGCTTGAATAGTTCAAGCTCACTCAATACCTTTTGGTAAGTAAACATGAAGATGGGAAACCTGTGTGTGTACACGTCTTAGAGATGGAGTCACACATTGATAGGTTAAGGATGTTGGGTGTGAAGATTTAAGGTGAGTTGACTGTTGACTGGGTTCTTCAGTCGCTTCCTGAATCATATAGTAAGTTCGTTAGAGAGTACAATATGATGGATCACGACGTGACCCTCATTGATCTCACCTATTTGCTTATAGCTGCTGAATCAACAATCATTTGGCGTGCTGGTCAAGCAAATTTGTCTGGTGAGTCAAACTCCCAAACTGCAATGGACAATAGCAACATCAGAAGTCTAGAAAGAACTAAGTCTATGATTGTCCAGTGTGTTGTGCCAAAGGAGTCCATTTGCTTTTATTGCCAAGAGAAGGGGCATTGGAGACGAAGCTGCCCTATTTACCTGAAAGATCTAAGAGATGGGAGAGTCAAAACGAATGGCTCTACTTCAGGTGAAATCCATTAACTAACTCTTTTAAGTTCCTATTCTAGATTCTTAATACATGATGTGATAAGATTACATTTTGATGTTTTGTAGAATCGAAGAAAAGAGAGGAAGCTCAAGGGAAGAAGTGAGCTGAATATAATCGTGAAGAAATGGATTTCGATCGCATTACTTGAAGATTAGATTCTTGAGCTACTACTTGGAGTTAGAATAGATTGCTAAGAAATATGTATTAACATAGTTTTTCAATTGAATTGCATTGTAAGGACAAATTTTTCCGCAATAAAATAAATTTAGATTTTATATTATTTATTGATCCTTGCAATGGTGTGTATGAGAAATTGATGTTTGAAGGTTTCTATTATTAGCAATGATGGATTTGATTCTTAATTAGGTTTTTTTGTGGAAATGTCGAGAATTTACCAAATAGGGAGAGTTTCTCATCACCCAAGTTTCAATTGGACAGAAACTTGGAATCATACAACTTGGTTGCGTGATGAATGAGAGACTCAATATTTTGGAAATTAGACTAATTCTTTGACAAAGTATCAATTGAAGGAATAGGAGATCAAGTACACTAGGTCGTACGTTGATCAAGTCCACCACAAGAGTGACAAAGATACTCATCATGATTTGCTAAAGTTTAGTGAATATGGTTATACTTATAAGATTGAGTATAATTATGAGTTGATTGAAAGAGTTTCAATTAATAGCAGAATGAGTAAGAAGAATCAAGTAGGTAGAAATATAAAAGTTTCTCTATTCTAAGAAGAAGGGAGAGTACCCTTTATTATGTTTTATGATAGGTCTTAATGATTAAGAACCATATCTCAATTATTCCTCTAAGTGAGTCTTAGTGCAATTATATGTCTGAGAAGAGGAATCAAAAATTGAAGAAATGGTTAAATCAAGAAGTCAATCATACTTCGTTTCAAAAACAAGTCTTAGCGTTAAGATTGTGACATTAAGTGACAAGTCTAAAGAAGGTTTATAACATTCATTAAATGTGGAATTTAGAAAAAAGTTTTCTTATTCTTGCACATTTGAAATTGGTAAGTTGTGTTGTCTTGGATAAGACAAAGACCAACTAGGACCAATCATGTGAAGTGTTTTGTCTTGATGAGAACTACACTAACTCTTGAATATTTGTTTTGTCAAGGAATGTTTCTTGATAAGAGAATCTTATATATCAAGGAGTCAGTGGGAGTCTTAATGGTCTTGAAAGGTTTCAAGAACAAATCAAGAATAAACCTTATCGATCATCACTAGCACACGACTTGAGGTTTACAACCTATCGTGTTGACATTATTTTGTTTCTGTGCCATTCCAATTGAGTTAATTATGCATGTGAGTTCTATGAGTTCTCATTTGAATGCATAAAGATAAAGCACCTTGATCGATGGAAAGTACATTGATATGTAAGGATGTTGCTGAACTACTTGGAAGACATGGTAGGCACTTGTGTTACCATAAGGCAAGAAATCAAGATTGAGAAAGTTCAGTCCATATGAGTTTGGATTTGTCGCAAACTTTGGTTTTGGAAAATTCACATGGATAGGAACACATACACCATAAAATCTAAGTGTCATAAGATTTCCCTCCTCCATGAAAATGGTTGTGAGGAAATGCTTTCACTAAGAGAGATTTTAAGGAGATAGCAGTTGTGTAAATTGTATTCTCAAATTCGATTATGATTACGGTATCCCTCTTCATAGTTCGAATTGTGAAATTTGGCAGTTAGTCTGAACATTTGGGACTTAGTAACATAAGTTCTGAATTTGTCTAGACACACAAGTGAGCTTTCTAAGGAAAAGGTGTATAAGGTTAAGAAGCTTAGATAAAGGCTTATTGAAGCATGTGGTACAAGAAATATGAACTTTAGAATTCAATAAGTATTGTTTTCTGGAAGTTCAGTTGTTTTCTAAATACATGTCAAAGCTAGTGGGAGCATAAGTGTTAGGCTTATATAATAATAATCATCATGATAGTGGGAGCATAAGTGTTATGCTTGTATGATTATTATGGCAAGTATTGCAAGTTAGCAATATTAAATTATAGAAAACAAGAGTTATACTTTGCAAAGTCGTAAGGGTTGAAAAGTTGTTTTGCTATAATTAAGGGAGATAATATTATGTTTCATTTCAAATCTAAAGGCTTAGATTGTGGAATGTTAACAAATTTAGTCAAGGATACATAGTGTGTTCCCAAATTTCGATTATGATTACGACATCTCTCTTCATAGTTCGAATTATGAGAAAGTGACACATAAAAAATTATGGCAGAAGATTGATAAAGTATCATATCTTTATGTAAGACATTATGCATCGTGTCCCATACGATTCAGGTATGGGATCGATTGCAAATGCTATAATATTTGACCATTCTAAAATTTTCGAAATGTCTAGTGCATTAAGAGGGAAAAAGGACTAGAATCGGTTTTGACTAAAATCATTAAACAACTATCAAAGGATGATCCAAAGTTCGTTGAAGATTGGTTGCTTGTGAGTAGTTGGAAGTATGGTATTGGATGGACCATATCGACATTATTATGAATAGATAAGATTCTATTAAGAATGAGTTGTCATATGGAAAATATGGAAATGTTTCCATATTGGGAGTTGGATATTGAGAATCTATGTCTAGAATAGAAACTTTTATGCAAGAAGGATGTTCAAAGGAATGTACTTTGAGTGAGAGACATCATATCTATAGAATTGTTTCTGATAGAGATTGGCCAAGTCTTGATGATTTTGAGCTATGACTTTACGAAAGGATCATTGCATAAAATGTTAGAATCTAGCATATTCTATTAGTGACAAGAATTTGATATTCTTATACTTATGATAAGGATTGGGAGTTATGAAATGAGTATGATTGGAAATGTGTTCATTTGATCTATTTCACAAAGTAAGGATCATAAGTAAACATTGTGTGCATGCTAAGAGCATGAGACAATTGTAGTAATAACTCAAGTAATAAGTTAATTAACCGAAACAACAAATAATGAGTAATCGATATGGTGATAAATAAAAGGTGTTTTATTTATACTCAAAGGTTTGGGACCATATAGGATTAGTATTATTCTTGTGTTTCACTTTGCATGTTTTGACTTCCCGAATAATTAATTATTTCAGAATAATCAAATTATTCAAATGGTCCACAGTCGTTCATATGTTGGAAGTAGGTATGAATGAAGACTGTCATGAATTGGTTTGTAGATTGTGTAAAGTGTATTAGACATAGCAAACGATTGCTGCAACGTTCGTGAGTGCTTATGAATATGATTTTGAGCATTGGATTAAACCCACGCTCACAAGAATCACCTCATGGATTTTATCACAAGTGATTGTGAGTCGATAATATTGTATATTCTTGAAATTGAGACGTGTGAGTTGTTATTTGTTGGTCGGTTGCACATTGTTGATAAGTAAACGCACCAGTAACTTGGTGTTATAAAACTTATTGTTGTGTGTGATTCGATGAGTAAATACAAGAAAGCATTGAGTCGAAGTTTATCAGTTCCTTTTTCCCAAAGTGGGATAAAAGTGATAGTTGTGGGCCTCTCGATGATTTAGTGATGACACCCTAAGCGCTTGGACAAGCCAGGACTAATTTGATGTGTTTAATTGTAGTATGTTGCCAGTCGTCATAAATCGGAAATCGGGAAACAACATATAGAATGAGAGAATGATTTCAATCGATGTCTCATGTATATACGATATCTAGAATGGAGGAATATATGATCCCTTATCTAAAGGACATGCTTCTGATACGATCAGAGTTGACAACGGCTTTTGAAAGCTAAGATTGCTGATCAGGTTCTGAAGTCATATGCAGAATAGTTATTAGACTTATCCAAGTGGGAGACTGTTGGATTAGTGTCTAAGTCCATAATTATTTTGGTATGTACTTGACCCGATTGTGAGCATGGTCCTTTTGGGTTGCCTTTACACTGGTGACTAGACAGGATGATTGTTGAGGAGAGAGGTTGGTTTATTTTTAAGAATAATAAATTAGGATATAAATATGATTTGTTAATATATTATATGAATAATATATTAATATGGAATCATATTATTAATTAGTATTTAATCAGAAATTAATTTAGAATTAATTTTGGGATTAAAGGAACTGACTGAAAGTGTAGGGGCTATTTTGTAATTATTCAATAGTTGAGGCTTTGGGCCATTGGATCACCTTTATTAAGGCTTGAACAAAAATACTAAAAAGATCTAGGAGTTTTCGTCCAAGGGCTTAAGGAAAGGAATCGATGGACTTGCTTAGGCCCTACGCTTAGGGATTAGGGTTTACACCTTGAAACCCTAGTTAGCCTTAAGTATAAATAACACCCTAAGGCACTAAGGTTTCGTCTAAGATTTGGGAAACCCTAAAAGGGATGAATTCTAGGGCAAGATACCCTTCTCTCCTCTCTCTCATATTCATCCTTTCACCTAGTGTGTTTGTGAGCCATTAGAGGTACTACACTTGTGGTACTTGCTTTCAAAGCTAAGGAGATTCAAGGAACTAGTTGTTATTACTATATAACAACAAAAGGTATGTATTCTATTCTTCTATGTGGATTTCGAACATAGTACTAGCATGCCAGGTTTCTTTTTGTGTTCATAAAGTTGTATAACTAATAGTGAAAACATAGATCCAACTCTAGCGTTACATGCACACATAGGATTTTTTGTATAAAACCCATAAAGGTCCACGTGTATGCCTTCTTTGCTAATCGCATGACCAAGGAAATTCACGATCCTGATCCAGAACTCACATTTCAAAAATTTTGTGTATAGATTTTCCACCCTTAATGTTTCCAACACCTACCTCAAGTGTTGTTTGTGACCATCTTCACTCCGCGAATAGACAAGTATATCATCGATGAACACAATCACGAACTTGTCTAAGAAAGGGCGGAACACCCGATTCATCAGGTCCATGAATGTTGCCGGTGCGTTAGTCAGACGAAAGGGCATTACTACAAACTCGTAGTGTCCATAGCGAGTTCGGAATGCTGTCTTGGGCACATCATTCTTGTGAACTCACAACTGATGATACCCTGATCTTAAATTGATCTTTGTGAAATAACTGGCTCCCTGAAGTTGATCGAAGAGATCATCGATTCTGGGTAAAGGATATCGGTTCTTGATGGCCAGCTTATTCAGCTCTCAGTAGTCAATGCACATCTGAAACGATCCATCCTTCTTTTTCACAAATAAAATCGGAGCACCCTAGGGTGAGGAACTCGGCCTTATGAATCCTTTATTGATCAGTTCATTGAGCTAAGTGGATAATTCTTGCATTTCTGTTGGCGCTAAATGGTAGGGAGATTTTGCTACAGGAGTAGCTTCAGGGATCAAGTCGATACGAAACTCAATTTGACGTTCGGGAGGGATTCCTGGGAGATCTTCAGGGAAGACATCAGGAAAGTTACAGACTTCAGGGATGCTCTCAAGGTCTCTAACTTTTCTCATTTTGTTGACAACATGAGCTAGGAATGCATGACATTCCTTCCGCAGATACTTCTGAGATTTGATGCACGAAATGATACGGAGGTTCGAACTGAGCGTATCACCATAAATCATAAGGGTTTCGCCATAAGGAAGATTGAGACAGATAGCCTTCTAGAAGCAAAGAATATCAACATTATTAGAGCTTAATCAGTCCATGCCAATAATGACATCGAAGCTCTTGATGGACACAGGCATAATATCGATAGGAAAAGAATAATTGTCTAGAGTAAGAGTGCAGCCTATAAATATGTCGTTAGTGCTCTCCTTCTTTCCGTTAGCCATCTCGACGTTAAATGTTTCGGTTAGAGATTGGGATTTACACTTGATTAGATGTTTGAATGAATGACTAACAAAATTCCTCTCTGCACCAGAATCAAAGAGTATGCATGCATAAGAGTTGTCAAGGAGGAACGTACCAGTAACAATGGTAGGATCATCAACTTCTTCTTCCTGACCTATCACTAGAACTCTCCCTGTGTTGCCACCAGTCGTTGCCTTGGGGCAGTTTCTCCTGAAGTGCCCAGCCTCTCCACATCCATAACAAGTTTGACCAGCGCCCGCTCTCGGAGCTTGGTTAGTTGGTTGAGCTGGTGTCTTGCAGTATCAAACTGTGTGTCCCTTCTTCCCACAGTTGTTGCAGATCAACTCACGGCAGGGCCCGTGATGATGGAAGTTACACTTGGTGCACATAGGCAGTTTTCCAGCATAACCACCTGTAGGGGATTGGGTGGTTTGAACAGCAGTGGGAGCAGCAGCAGGAGTAGTAGCAGCATGAACTGTTACTATTTGTTGTATCTTGGAGGGCTCCTGCGAAGACTGACCCTTTCATTTCTTTTCCAGACTTCTTCTTCCCACCGCTTTCCTTTTGTGGCTCGGAGACAGCTGCCACCTCATCCAGATCGATTCCATGATCGATCAGAGTCTGTGCCAGATCCTTGGCGCTTTCAAATGTAGTTGGCCTAGCAGCCAAGACATTTCCTTTGGTGGGTTGCGTCAGTCCCCATATGTACCTCTTGATTTTCTTGCTTTCCGGGGTGACCATTCCTGGATAGAGAAGCGCCAGGTCACATAATCTAGCAATGTAGGCAGCGATGTCGGAACCCTTCATCTTCAAGTTCCAACTTTTGCACTTCGCCCCTCGGGCAGTACTCCTTGAGCATGAGCTCCTTCAGTCTTTCCCAATCCATGACATTAGCCACGGCAGGGTTAGGGTTTTGACTCGACCATTCCACCAGGTCAAGGCTCTGTCGGTGAAGGTGCAGGCGGCGAACTTCACCTTGTTGGCTTCAGAACAGACACAAATTTCGAAGATGGATTCGATCTTCTCGAACCACTGCGTCAGGGTGATGAAACCTCCATTTCCATCAAAGGACTTGGGTTTCGCAGTCATGAAGTCCTTGTAGGAACACTCTTTTTGATGTCCCTGACTCACATCTTGTCTCTGGGGGTCGGTTCCACCTCCAGCTCCGCCAGCGTTTACTTGTGCCATTGCTGCGGTCACGGTGGAGGTAACTGCTGCCTGGAACATGATAGGGTCGAACTGAGGAGGTGGTGGTGGTGGCGGAGTGTCGTTGTTCCTTCTGATGGGTCTTGGTCGGGGTGGAATCTTGTTCTAAAAACAATCAGGAAGAAGAGGATGGTAAGTCCTCGAGATATATATATGAAAGAACAAAATATATCTCATCCTAATAATGAAAATATTCTACCGAGCGATAATCATAGAAAGGTTACTAACACAAGTAAGTTATCGCTTAAAGAAGGAGAGGTAGCAATACTTAGAGTGAATCTGCGTACTAAATTTGGCTCTAGCGAAAATACTCCTATAGTATTTTATGTGAGATGATTCTGGTAAGTTTTAAGCCTGCTGTAGTACCACAGTTACCCCCAAACACATTTTGGTCATGTCTCGGCTGAATATAGTTGATCAGGCTATATTCATCCTAGACATGACTACATAACTGCCCAGGTTTAACCATAGCGTTCCAACATCCAAATACTTTTGTTAAGCTCTACTAATGATACGAATCCTGTTATGTATGTTTGCTCGTATACTTTTATAAAAATACTTTATACTTTGAAAGTATACTTTTAGTGTAGAGCACTTAGGCCCCTTAGTGTTTATATTTGTATACCACGTAAGGTTCGGTATACTAGTTCGCTATAAACATTGGCTCTGATACCAATCTGTCACACCCCGAAATCGATGGCGGAAACGTTCCGGGGCGGAGGACGTCATGTATAGCATCACAACCAATGAATAACAACAATCATAGCAACACAACCATTACAGTGAATACTTAAGTAAAAACGTTTACGTTTGTTTTGAAACTTAGTTTGAATTACATCCATAAGTTTTTCATTGTAAAAACTTAAAAACTCTAAATGCTTCGGTTCCTCGAAAATCCAGCAAATACCTGTCTACTGATTTCCTGAGAATACAAGCAGTTTGAAAAAAATATCAGCATAAAGCTGGTGAGTTCATAAGTAGTAATTTGTAATGAAAAATTATCGATGAGCAAGCCGAAATGATTATGTAGTTTCAAGAAAATCCGATATTTTCTTTGGTGAAAAACGTAGTGTGATCGATTTTGTATACAACCATGCATGTTCGTTTCTGAAATCGTAGAGATATGCAAAATACTACTTCATATGACTAGCTAAAGCTAATCATGAAGTATACGTATATAAATGTAAACCGTAGCATAAATGATTCGGTTTTGAAAACCCTGGCTCGGCCAGTATGCATAGTGTGTTTAGTTCTATTTGGTATAAATAAAACTACTGAAGAAAACTAGGTTGGTAAACTATCAGCGATTTATACAAAATGTGAGTCGTATAACCATGCTTGATATGACTAGTGACCTTTCCAACGTTCTTCAGGCGTTGATGTTAAATGACATTTGTACATCTCAGGCGTGCCCGCCTAACTATAGGTAGCAGTCCAGATGTGGGATTGTCAATCCTGAATAGATCTATTCACAAACCTCACGCTCTCCCTCCAGGAGACTCCGGTTATACAGTGGTAGGATTTATCCCTATACACCTAAGGGTACAGTAGTGAAGTAGCGCCTCACGGTATCGTACACTCTAGTTTACATGTAATGCAGTAGCGTTCTACCGTAGTGAAAATCCGAATGTATACCGCGTATAGTGATTAGTTACAGTTATGAAAATCATGATAAAACAGTGATATAAACTGTAAACGGTTTCTGTTCCAGTGAATATGTTTATTAAAGAAGTTTCTCTGCTTGATAAGTTTTTAGAGAAATCCCAAACTATACCGATTATAGTTTGCATGTATAACGTAGTGAATAGCGTATCCGTAAAAACTATGCAATTTTAGTGAAAACGTCCCTTATGCTCAACATAGTACAAAAGGGAAATAAAGTATGAAATTTGCATAAGTTTTATGTATATTCCTGATGTAACACCGTAAAATTCAAAACAAATTTTCACATTTTTAAACACGTTTTACCAAAAATATTTAACAACAAAATCCCATTGTATCATAACTTTGGTTCACAAAATATTTCCCAAGATCAAAATACATAAAAATCCATGCATGTGTACGAATCATGCCGGCGCCTTCCCGCAATCATCACTGGTACCTGAAACACATAACACATAACACTGTAAGTATAAAGCTTAGTGATTTCCCCAAAATACCATACATAACACATACTAGCCACTCGAGGTTATAACTCTATGGGCTCGTGGGCCCTAACTCTGTGGACCCTCTGGTCCTAACTCTGTGAACCTTTCGGTTCTAACTCTGATATACTCTGATATACACATGATATAACCACATAGAAATAATGCAGTACAACACATCACATAATAGCATACGATAACTCTATCACATATCTCTAATTACCACTCAAGGTAAAGTATAGTGAGAAGACTCACCTCAGATGTCCCGGTAAATCACTGACTCAGTAGAAATACGATCTAGCCTCTGCCTAAACACATAAAGTAATACTCTCATAAATATAACTCTCAGAACTAGACTCCACTCTCTCTAGGCACCCTCAGAAGGGTAAAAGACCATTTTACCCTCCTTTGGCTCAAAGACCCTCATTGTTGACCAAACCCTAAAAGTCAATCAAAGTCAATAGTCAAACTTTGACCCGACTCGGCGAGTGCACTTGGGTAACTCGGTGAGTCCACCTGTGTCCACTTAACTCTTTAGTCTCATTTAACATGTCGAGTCCCTCCTTTTACTCGACGAGTCCCCAGGTAAGAATCGCGGGGCCACCCCGACTCAACTCGCCGAGTCTCAAGAACAACTCGGCGAGTACATGCCATGCACAAACTCCACTGACCTCCTGAGGTCAGAACTGTTCCTCTAATCCATAGATCTGGCCTTCCCAAGCATAATAATCATGTAAAGTCCAGACCTTGACACTCATATATCATCTAGATGGTTTCATTTGGTGATTTAGCCCCAAAAATGACATTCTAAGCTCATGACTCCCAAGATAATTCATAAAGCTCCAAGGGTTAAGGTCTATGGATCTCTTTGAGTCCAGATCCAAAGCATAAACTCGAGAAGGGACCAATTGCTCCACATAATCATCCTCAAAAGAGGTTAGAAAACCCTAACTCTAAGAATCAATACCAAAACTGAAGAAGGTCCGAATAAATACCTAAAGTTGAAGTCTCTGGACTCTGAAACCACTAGAATGACACCTCCTTCAGTCTCTTCTTGCTCTTGATCACCTTCTTCTTGCTAAACCAAGGATAGAAAGATAAAATATGGCTTCTCCTTCCTCCCAAACGTTCTAGCTCACTTAGGGTTCTCTCAAGGGACAGGTAGCCGCAATGGGAGGCTATAAGTGCCCTTAAATAGGCTCCAACCCCGGGGATTTAGGGTTTCAATAAACAACGTAGACTCGCCGAGTCCACTAATGGACTCGCCATGTCCTGACGTGAACCCGGATGATAATCTGCGACCCTACTCGGCGAGTCTAAGCATCAACTCGCCGAGTTCTTTCACAAATTCCAAAAATAAAATATTAGAATAATATATCTGGGAATCCAAATGTTACACATGAAAACATTTGTGTTTAGCTTATAAGAAAAATATTTATGTTTAGCTTGTATCCCCCCCCCCCCCCCCGAAAACCTTAAAAATACGAAAAAATGTAGGGGTATGAACTCACAGTTGTTGCGTGGGGTTATTGACTGAAAAGAAGATTCTTGAGTTGTTGCACGCGACACTTAATGAAATCCTATTATCAAATAAATACGTATATGTATCTAAATTAGTGATTTTGATAAATAAAGTGTCAGAAAACACTTGAATTTGGTTGAGGAATGTTACCGAGACTTGCTTGAATCGAAGAAATGAGTTTTCAACCAAAAGTACCACCCAAAAAGGTGTTTACGGTCTTTGAACACGAGTTTATGGTTTCTGAAGGTTGGCGGGTTTACGGTTTCTGAACGCTTGGCGAGTTTACGGTTTCTGAAGATTGGGAAATTTACGGTTTCTAAGGATTGGTGAGTTTACGGTTTCTGAAGACTTGGTGATTTTACGATTTCTGAAGACTTGGCGAGTTTATGGCCGTAAACTCAATAATAGAGTTTACGGTCTTTGAAGGCTGGGTCGTAAACACTGAAGAATGATGTTTGGATGTTGATTTCAATGAGCTGAGTGTTTCCATACGTTCCAAAGGGCTCCAAACGTGGTTTTCTCGATGTTTTCGGTAGTTTGAATGCGTTTTGAGTGTTTACAGTCGAGTTTCTTAGAGAGAGGAGGAGAGAGTGTGGCCAGAAACGTCCTAATGAATTCAGAGGCATCGTATTTATAGGGGTGAAGTGAGGGGTCCACTCGTCACTGACCGTAAACAGGTTTACGGTCGTAAACCCACTTCAACCAGAAATGTTTGATTTTTTTTTTCCAGATTTTCGGGTTTCCGCGCGATTTTTGGTTCTGATTCGTAAATAATTTAATTAAATATAACTAGATTATTTTAATAAACCAAAGAGTTTGACGGAAAAGTTAACAAATTTGAATTTTTATTAACGGAATCGTGTAACGGAAACGGGATAAGTTTCGGGTTGTCACAAGTGCCGACCTCGATAGTGTCAGTTCGCGACGTGCGCATTACTTCCAGGTACTAGAAGAAATTTCATGAGGAGTTGGGTACTCGGTTACATTTGAATACCGCATACCATCCGCAGACAGACGGGCAGAGCGAGCAGACGATTCAGACCCTTGAGGACATGTTGTGTGGATGTGTTATGGACTTTGGAGGAAGTTGGGACACTTATTTTCCCTTGGCTGAGTTTTCTTACAACAACAACTATCATTCAAGTATTGGTATGCCTCCCTTTGAGCTTCTTTATGGGAGGAAGTGTCGGGCTCCCATTTGTTGGGGAGAGGTAGGGCAGCGAGTGATGGGTAGCACTAAGATAGTGCTGACGACAACTGAGAAGATTCAGTAGGTCAGACAGAGGTTACTGACGGCCCAGAGTCGCCAGAAGAGTTATATAGATAGGCGACGATCCAAGATGGAGTTCCAAGTCAAAGATTTTGTACTCCTGAAGGTATCCCCTTGGAAAAGGGGTGATACGATTCAGGAAGCGGGGAAAGTTAGGGACCCGATACATTGTCCCTTTCACAGTGACCGCTAGAGTGGGTAAGGTAGCATACCGACTGGCGCTACCTACAGAGCTGAGTCAGATCCATACCGGCTGGAGCTACCTGCAGAGCTGAGTCAGATCTATTTCATTTTTCAATCCTTTCACCCTCTACCTTCCATTTTGTTGTAATAATTATCCCTAAGCCTAATATATCATCCTAGCATCGTAAGCAAACCCCAGAGAGCCCGAAGATCCTGAGAAAAATAGTTTTCGAGCCAAAACTCAACCCACTTAAAGCCTGGTTTTTGAGAAAACATCCTGGTTTTATCAGAAACAATTGTTTTAAGAAACGACGTGCTACTCGGTTATCGTTAAATCAAGTGAGTGTATAGTCACTTTCATCTTACACATAGATATGAAATATTTTCTATAAGATACGTACTATGTGTATATTTATTGTTTTGTTTATTTGAGATGGGTGTTGAATGAATGTTTTATATAGGTTTTTAAATTATTTAAATTGTATATGTATTTTTATCTACAAATATGTTGGGTATAACATGGGTAGATCAAATAGTTGATGTGTGTTAGAATGATGAGAGGTCTCGATGTTGTTGTTGTTTCAGTCATCTAAGGGGGTATAGATAACAGCCACTGACTTTTCTAGACAGTCCAGTGGAACGCTAGCAGGCTCCCAACCTGTACGTGTTTGTGAACTTAGTGTTCAATGGTATACTTCATCCCCCACATGGTTGCCTTATTTGATATAAATTGCTGAGGAATCCCCTAAAGCAGTGTTTTCACCCCGATGAAAATCCTTAAACTAGGTCCCTTGTGATAGGTGTTTAGGGACGTAAAGTGAGGATAACGGGAATGAGCAATCAAGGTTATTGTTGGTTGACAAAATTAATAAATTTATTTTGGATTGATAAATTTATTGTTGGGTGACGAAATTAATAAATTTATTTTTGTTGATGAAATTAATAAATTTATTTATTTGTGGGTTAAAATCCTTATATGCTCACCAGGCTTCCAAGCTTGATCCACTCAGCTTTTTATTACAGGTAGTGAACCTAGAGCATAATTTGGACGGTGAAGAGAGATTTTTGGATTATAAGCCAGTAGTTGTAGATAACTGTTGTAAGGCTTATAATATACAATTTATTATTTTGGTATGTATCGGAAAATGGCATCCCAATGTTTTGTTATATAATGAAAATATATTTTTTTAAGAAATGCTTTGATAAAATTTTATTATATTTTGCGTAACGCCCGCGTTTCCAAGCTAGGCATTTTCGTTGATGTAATAGTCTAGGTTAACCTTTGTAACCCGTTTTGAAATAATAAGAGCGTGTTATTTGAGTATTATGTGTTTTGTTCTTAATTGCTTAATTATGTGATTTGATTATTTAAGAATAAAATAAGCGTCAAAATTTAAGTGTAAAATAAAATCAATATCTTTACATAAAGTTGTAGTGCTCGAAACAAGGATTCCGGAGATATAAGAAATGCCAAAATCCGAGTTATAACGAAGAAGTTATGCCCTGTCGAAGTTTCGCGACAGAACCGACAACGATGAATGACGTAAAAAGTGAAATTTACGTTAGAGCAATATTTAGCCTTAGTGGTATAAACGAAAGTCGTAGAGTTTGTTAAACCGAGAGCGTGCATAAAAAGAACGCCAAAATCTGACTTCGTATGAGGAAGTTATGATTTTTCAAAGTTTTGACTTAGCGGTATGCAGCCCGAATACTCGATTTGAGACCGAGCGGTTTTTAGCCGGAACAATCTAAATGAGAATCGAAGATCTCATTAATTGTAGTAAAACGATAAAAAGATAGGCGAAAACGGACGTCGGATGAAGAAGTTATGATTTTATAACGGAGTTTTCCTGTTCCGGCCTACTAAAAATAAATAATAAAAATAAAGTCAAAATTAGCCAATGGAGTCTAAACGAAAGTTGTAGATCGTAGTCGCACCTACGCGGGGATATAAAGAACGTAGAAAACGGAGTTCGTATGAGGAAGATATGAATTTTTGAAGGTTTCTTTTTTTTTTTTTTTTTTTTTTTTTTTAATTTTCGATATTTTATTTATATATAAATTCTGATATTATCCGATGGGGGGGGGGGGGGGGGGGGAGGCAGCGATCTTATCGTCGTTACACCCAGCGTAACTAGGATTTACGCCCAACGTAAATCGACCTTCCAGCCCCTATAAAAGGGTGTCGAGGGCAGCCGAGTAGTTTGCTCATTTCTTCTCTTTTTCTCGCGTTTTTGCATTGTTTTTCGTGCAAGAATTATCCCGAAGCCCCGGTATCATTCCCGAGCCCCGAAGCAAGTCCCGAGGTCCCGAAGATCCCGAGAAGTAAGATTCCCGAGCCGAAGCTCTGCTCGCGAGGAGTCCGGTTTTTGTGAAGATCTTCCAGATCTGCCGAAGAATACTACTTCTACAAGCCGTAGTGCCGTCCGATCATCTTCTGATCAAGTGAGTGTGTAGTTATTTTCTTCTAACTCATAATTATGAAGTATTTTATACGAAATACGTGTTATGTGTATATTTTGTTGTTATGTGTGTGAATGTATATTCACTTTCTTCTATCTTATAGATATGATTATTTCTCTATGAAATACGTGTTATGTGTGTGTGCCTCATCTGTTATGTGGAAAATGTATTGATTGAGCCTGCTATACAAGTTTTGAAACTATGTATAAAAACGTATGTTTTATCTACTAATATGTTGGGTAGAACATGGGTAGATAATTGGTGTGTAATAAACAGATGAGAGGCCTCGATGTGTTTTTGATCCAGTCATCTAGCGGAATTTAGATGACGACCACGGACTTTTCTAGACAGTCTAGTGGAACGCTAGCAGGTTCATAACCTGTAGGTGTTAATGAACTTGGGTGTTCATTCGCTGTATTCCATCCCCCTCATGGTTGCCTTATTTGACTTATATTGCTGAGGAACCCCCGAAGGATGTGTTGTCGCCCCGATGAAATATTCTTAAACTAGGTCCCTTATGTTAGTTGTCTTAGGGACGTAAGGTGAGAATAACGGGAATGAGTAATCGGATTATTGTTGGTTGGTGGAAATTAAATATAATTATTTATTGTGGGTTGAAAACCCTATATGCTCACCAGGCTCCCAAGCCTGACCCACTAAGTTTTATTTGTATTACAGGAAGTGGCGCAAGGGCATAAGATGCATGAACCATCAAGTTGTTTTGTTTACAAGTCTGTATATGTATATATTTGTTGAATGATTTGTAATGTTATCGTTTATGCTTTATGGTCTGTATCGGAACATGACATCCTGATTTTTGATTATATAATGAAAATACATTTCTTTTATGAAATGTTTTGGTAAACATTGTTTTATCACGTTTTGTTTTTGGAAACAAATTCCGCAACTCTTTCAAATCAAAAGGATTTACTTTGAAATTATTTTAAAAGCATAAATGAAAATCGGTCTTTTTTGGCCGAGATTTTGGGGATGTCAGATTTTGTTTTAGGAACAAATTCCGCAACATCTTTTGGAAGATTACTCTGATTTAATTTTAAAAGCATAAACTAAATCGGCCTTTTCTGGCCGAGAAATTGGGGGATGTCACACATGCATTATATATGTACTGTTGCATAGGGTATTTTAGTGGAATTCGCTAAGCTTTGGCTTACAATTGTTGAATTTAATGTTTTCAGGTACATTAAATGATCGAGGCAAAACAAAAGCTTGATCATACATATATTTTTGTGATTTATTTTTTGAGAGTGGATTTGATAGTTTAATTTCATGGATTTAATTTGTTTGTGACATCCCGGAATTCAAGTCAAAGACTATCGACGGTCAATTCATAGTAAATATCTTTGTAATTTGACTCATCAAGTTTTAGTGCATCTAATGTAAAATAAATGAGTTCATTTCAACAACTATAAAATACCAGATTGTATTTTACTTCCAAATGTGTAAACTGGAAAATGAATCAAACAACTCAAACTCCAACCCAAGTTAATGCGTCTGAAAAAATAGAAATTTCATATTAAGTAATTGTGGGCAAAACAAACACTCTAGTCCTATAGTATATGTTCCCTTATTTTCGAAAGTATAAAGAACGTCCAAAAGAGAGTTCGTATGCACACCTCAGAAATTAAATATGTATAATATTGATTTTCTTAAAACCGTAAAAACCGTTTCTATCCGTTGAGGGACTTGTACACCTCAGATGGAAATTTCGAATGTATTTTTAGATTCAGGTCATAGTCTAATATTCGTAATTAAAATAAACAAGTGAGTATATAATGTAAAATTTTCTAACGGAATATATGTTTCTTATATTTTTCTAATGGAAATATGAATATTTTTGTTTAAGAGTTGGTGTTATGGAATTAATATGATAATGAATTGGAGGTTAAATAAGATGGTAGTTAAAATAAAATAACCTTTAATATAAAGGAAGGCTTAATATAAAGGAAGGTTTAATTTAACGAATTAAATATTATAATTATAAAATGAATATTATATTATGAGAGGAAGAGATATAATACAAGTAATTTTCAAATTTAAAAGATGTGATATGGTAGTTATGACATGTTTTGGGCAATGGTCATATAATAGTAGAAGTCCATGACTTACCCCTAAAGTATATTATTACATTCCATCGGAATAGTTATATATATGGTTTGATTTTTCTACTTCCTACATTCATTTAACTTTTTAGAATGTTTTTTTTTTTAATCCTTCTATTTACATAAATATCTTTAAATAACTTTATGTTTTATAAAATCTTAAATATTAATAAAAGAGAAACTTTATGATATCATCTTAAATAAACTGGACCATTTATTATATTTCAATCTTATTTTTTCCACCCTTAGATCAAATTGCTGATATCGTCTTCCCCATATGGAATGTATTTAATTCCAATAAATGTTTTCCAATCATCAATCAATAACTTACATTCGTTGAAATGGAATGTATTTAATTCCAATAAAAGCTTTCCATATTTTACATCTTGAATTTTCAGTTATGAAGATTTTAATATGATCAATTTTAAAAATATATTACTAACAAATCATTTCAATCAAGGCCTTAATATAAACTATTAATATAAATCCGTTTATATTAGTAAACCAGTAAAATATAAAATCTTTTTTTATTAGGAAATCATTAATACCGAAAAATCATATTCAAATTATCACATACATATACGATTTATCATTGAATCCGCAACTCACATTTATTTTCAATCGTTTCTTTTCTTCAAACCTTCTCCTACAACATCGTTAATATTGCTTATAACTTCCATCATCATTCTCTGCTATCAACATTCCCTCGTGTGCGCTAGAAGGTCAGTACATTCTTTCGCTTTTTATATTTTTTTCGATCATTTTTTGTTCCTATATCAAATGTATGTATTCATATATTTCGATTTTCTTTGTCACAAATTACATAAAATCAGTTAACTAATTTTCTGAAACTTTTCAAATAAACATGAAAAGGTATTAGATACCTTTAACAAAACAAAAATTAATTATCTTGGGAACTAACATTAATTACGAAAATGTTACTTTTATATATTAGAGATGATTATGATTTTTTTTTTAATTTTTATATCATAAGAATCCGGTTAATTTTGACATGATTTTAAAATATCATTGAAATTATTATGTTTTTGTATATCATATCAGCCTACCTTTTTATCTTCGTATAGTAACAATAAAATTTATTAATTTGCACAAAAAATATAGATATTTCAAATTTTGTAATATTATTATATCTTACAAAATACAACTCCTTACAAAATAAATTTTCTCCAGTAATTTCATCTATAATTTCAACAAATTTAAATTTGTATTTTCTTTATATAATTTTTTTTAGTGATCGTGATTTTTTTTTCTCCAAAAGTATATCAAACATTTACGTTTTACATAATGTTGTCCTATTATAATTATTATTTTCCAAAAGTATATCCGTTTAATGAGGAATTTGATATAATAAAGGAAGTGAATCTTAATTAAAATGAGATATATATTCCATAATTATTACATGAGTTTATTAAAAAAATTAATATCAAGGTGTAAACATTAAGCATTTTTAAAGTGAAATTTCAGAATACATACAAACGATGATGTTGTACGATGAAATATAAAATTGAATAGACTGAAAAAAAAAACACTATTAAAGCAGTCAATCTTGAAAATAATATAGTTATGAAAAATTATAAAGTAAGATTAAAATTATAAGATATTAGGAGATTTGTAAAAAGTACATTTAGTAAAAGCATTACGGTTATTAGAAAAAATTAGACCGTTAAGATTAGTGAAAATACAATATATAAACTAAATTATCACAATAGTAATGAAATTTTATTATTTGATATTTCATATAATTGACAGATATATCAAATTAAATTGATGATATACTAAAATTATTCAAAGTTGCGCCAAAACTAATGCAAAGTTTTTGCGAACACTAAATAAATAAGAACAAACATAAAAGCTAACATTTATATTTATAATCAATTTAAAATAAACAAATCATGATTTAGAAAAAAAATCTCCATTGATGATATACTAAAATTAAATCTATATAACATTTAACATTTTATAAATTATATTACATAATTTTATTTGAATAAATGAAATAGTTGTTAATATTTAATGCAATAGAAAAAACGGTATATTGATTGTCAATATATGTTTAAATTAGGTAACATTATTATGCAAGGAACGTCTAATTAAAATGCTTATAAATATATAAATATCATAACTATATAAGACGAGTAAAGTCGTTCAACTAATAAAACAAAAAATGATGTCTACAAAGAGATCTTTCAATGATTTTATATATTTATCGTTTTCAATGTATTTTCTACACATTTTAATAATACCAATAACCATATATATTTTTTATAATCATTATACAATATCTATAAACGATTATATGTTTTTTATGCGTTTCCCGCGTTTAACGCGGGCTATAATCTAGTTTTATTTTATACGATCATCAAAGATATTTGACAAAAAGTAAAAGTTTAAAAAAAATATATAACAGAGTACTATACCATCTTTAACAAATAAAAAAAAATATATTAAATTAACCGAATATATGATTTTTTTAGCTAATATGTATTATCACATATTTGAAATTTTTTATCACGTGATTTTAATTTTTAATCTATATTGTTAATATAGATGTTAATTCTTAAATTATTATTTAGTTTTTTACTATAAAACTCTTCTTTTCATATTAAATATATGTTATTATGTTTTGAAATTGTAATATAAATGTTGTTATTTAATTGGTTTATGGATCAATTTTTTTATATAATATTGGTAAAAGTGACTAATGTTTTTTATATAATATATTTAAATGATTGTCAATGAATCTACTGATTAGTAAACTAACTGTATTATTTGTTATTTCTTATCTTATTTATAATTTAGTTTTTTTTAATCATAAACATGATTTAAAGAATATAATTCATGATAAGAATCTAGTTTCATCCGACTGTGATTGATAAACCTCAAATGAGCAATTGGATGTTGGCATCGGTATCACTGATGAACTCAAAATGAGTTTATGTCCATATAAAAGACAACGCTATGATTGATGAACCTTAAATCAGTTCATGTTGACACACATGACAAATCGTTGACACTTTTATGTTTTTCTTTGGTTTTTCTAATATATAATCAATCTTCGTCGATTATATTATGTTCCTGAAGTTTAAAGCTTGGTTAAGCGTGAGTTGAGTTTCGATATTTGAATCTTGTATTTAAGTAAAACTCAAGTTTGGCATTGTATTGACTCAAATTGATTTAATTACATCCTTATTCGAGTCGAGTTCATGTTTGACATTTTAAATTGTTGTAATTTTTATTTTTAATCAATAACAAAAGTGTAATTTTATTCTTAACAAACAACATTAATATACTTTTATTTCTAAACTAATACAATAAAATATACTTATTTTTAACCAACACAACAACACACTTTTATTTTTAGCCCTAAAAAACATGTTTATATTTTAAACCAAAATATAAATTTATCTTTATTTTAATCAAAAACAAAAATGTATTATTCATTTTATACAATGAAATATACTTATTTTTAACAAACATAACAACCCATTTTTATTTCTAGCCCTAAAAAAAGTGTTTATATTTAAACCAAATTATAAATTTATTTTTATTTTTAACCAAAAACAAGAACGTATTATTCATTTTTATTCAAAATTATTCGTTGAAAAGAACTATTTGGACATATTTGGACGGGTTTGATGTGGACCCGTTGAGGTGGATCCATGGGTACCGTCGTCTTCTTAAAGCCAGTTCCTTCTAAGCGGATCACACCGTTTCATTTTGGACTCTCCTGTATCCGCCAAGAAACATTTACCCTCTGCATTCATCTACCGGTTCTGTATTAACCATAATACTTCATCCATATTTTTATCTATTTCATTCATCTCCGTCTTCCTGCATCAACAATTGGATGTCGAAACCCTAATCTTCATTCGTCAACAATTTACAGCGTCCATTCCTATAAAGGTTGGTTCGATTATCTCATTTTTTTGTTTGTATGTTTCTTTGTACTTTTGGTTTCTGTTTGCTATCTGATTACGTTTTGTTTCTTTTTATTCTCTTTCCCTCTTATGAAGCCTGCATCCAATCGCCCCCTACAAACCCTAATGTGAAAGTCATGAAGCAAGTTAAACCCCATAACCATTTCCATTATGTAACGCGTTCTGGTATCCGATCCATAAATCTTTACAGGAATCGAAAGAAATGGGTAACTCCTATTGTCGCCGCTCTCCATCATCCTCTTTGTTCTCATCTCAAAGAAGGTAACAAAAAACTAAGGCTTTCTTCGGTGTTTCAATATAGATTGTAATCTCATCATTCTTGGTTTTATCTGTTTTGAATAAAAATATGGTATCGGTCTAATTTCTCCCTCTAATTGGGTTCTAATTTTGGTAAGCGGGTGCCATGGAAGAACTCACCATTTTTGTTAAATTTGAGGCATGTGAATGAAGAATTGGAGATGGTTTCCACATGTTTTACTTTATTTTGGTGCTTCGATTGGATCGATTTTATATGTAAGAATTTGTTTATCATGATGGAATGTCATAAAACTTCAACTGTAAATGCCTCATGAGCATATTATTATTTGTTGCAAATGTTTCTTGAACAAATTTCCACTTCATTTTATAAATGGTAATTGTTTATTAATGCAAAGGTCTATCAATTTATTGTTATTTATTTCATGCATTATGTGAGTTTCGACTATAATGGTTTCTAGATATTTTTTTGTTATTTTTTTTGTTTGTTTGTTTTTTTTTGTGACTTTTGCCATGGTAGGAGAAATTTTATAGTCTTATGCTTTAATGACATGCAGGTTAGGTTGTTATGTGAAAATGCCACAGAGACTTTGATGGTGAAAAGCAATGTACGGGTATGCTTTTTTATGGTTTAATATACAACTAAACTTGGAGAAAAACTATGTTTTAATTCATCTTTTTGTAATTACGTAATAAATTTACAAACTTTCTGCAATTTCCTTCAGCTTAAAAAGTCAGGTGACAATCTATGGTGATATTTATGACAGCTACCATGATCTTGCAGGGGTATTTTGAATTGGAGGGAAGGGTATTAATTAAGAATTCTTAGTAAAATTCTCCAGATAAAAAATGATACATAGAAATTTGTTTTGTTGCAGACTTTGAGGCTATTTGGTAGCCTCTTAATTGAAAAATTAAGAGGCAATGTCTGAACTTTTAAGATTTAGGCTATGTTTGGCGGACTAGCTGAAAAGCTAGCTGTTAGCTGAAAAGCTAGTTGTTAAATAAAAAGCTAGTTGATAGCTGAAAAGCTAGCTGATAAAAAATAACGTTTGGTAAAACTAGTTGAAAAGCTAGCTGAAATATATAAAATTACATAAAATGACATGTAAGAATATGTGTTTCTATAATTAATTAAGGGGTGTATTTGGAAATTTTTAAAAAAGCTCCTAAAAAGCTAGTCTAAGTAGCTTTTCAAAAAGCTAGCTTATAAGCTACTTTTTGGCTTACCAAACACAACAACATAAAAAAGCTCGAAAAATAAGCTAACTTATCGGCTAGCTGTGGTGCGCCAAACACAGCCTTAGAGCGTTTGTTTGGGTATGAAAAAAAGCATCTTAATTTTCAAAAAGCCTCTTAAAGTTTCAGATATAATATTACATCTGAATTAAAAAAAGGACGTGCCTTGCCCTTGCCTTTGCCCTAATAATTTTTCATCCGTTTCTTTTTTCCTTTCTACTCCATCGACCCCCCCCCCCTTTTCTCCTACCTCTCGATCTGCAGTAGAAGATTATGATCTTCAAAACTCGTCTTGTGTTCTCCCATCCGCAATTGATGAAGCCGCCGCCGGCTTCAATGACTCCGTCGTCTTCGACGCTTTCGCCATCTTCGACGCCGCCACCATCGACTCCAATTTTTCCAGGTAAGGTTTTCTTTTATTTTGTCCCTCAAAACGAAATCTCACCACATACATTGATTTTTTCTTCTTCTTTTTTGCTCTAAATATGGTTACCACATACATTGCATTTTTTTTTTCAATGAAAAGCAATTTTCAGCGGATATTTCAATTTCTTCTTCTTATTTACCCTGCATTCAATTATTAGTGGTGCTGATGATATTTGTTTATTTACGATGATGCACACTGTCAGTCTATACAAATGGGTGTTTGAGTTTACAAGAAGTAGAGTCGTGTTCATGTACACAACTAAGTCATTCAAGGTTCTAGAGGATTGTTCAACTGTTTTGGTGCTGCAAGTATCTGGAGGTATATGAAGATGGTTGCTCAATGGAACGAAATTTCTGTAGATATGAGCATGAATTCCAACCAAGACAACAGTTGGACCTCTTTTTTGAGAAAACAAATGGAACTAGAGATGGTTTGTTCAATCTAATACCAAGAAAAATAAACAAAATATTTATTGTTGAATTCTTGATTAGTTTGAGGGTTCTGGTGGTGGAATTTTTGTTTTTGCTTGTGATTCGTTTATATTATATGTATTATTTTGTTGTAAATACGACAAATTTTTCTTTGTTATTTGATGTTCTTGAAGGAAATTGTTAACAAAGGTAAAAGCTTCATTTTGATTTGAAGTTGTGTTATAATTTTAATCTATGTTTAATTTAGATTTTTTATGGTGTTTATATATTTGTTTTATAATTACTTAAGAAGTTGATTCGTTTATTTTATAAACATAAACTTTAAATTCAGCAAAAATAATATAAAAGGGTAAAATGGTTATTTTGATAATTCAACATAGCAATTCAGATGTTTCAATCAAACAACATGATAAAAATTCAGATTCTTTTAGAAATTCAGACCTCTTAAATATTCAGATCCTACCAAACAACTTCTTTTTCGGGGAAGTTCAATTAGATATAGACAATTTTCAAATTTTGCTTTTTTTTACATATAATGGCAGTGTACTTATATTTTGCATATTAATCAAAACATTGCACTTTTAAAATCCATACAATTACCCTCCACTGGTCGTTCTTTTTATTCTGGTAAGAAATTTGTAGGATTCTAATCCTTCCATGTAACCCATTAGTGAACGATGCCTTTTGCCCAAATGTCGACTCAATCCTTCCTGATCGTCGTATCCATTCAATCGGAAATGGAAATACCAACTACCTATCCTCTCGAAGTAGAAGCCTACTCTGACGAACATAATTTACCATAAGGCCGATTCAATCCTTCCCATCCTCCCTTTCTCCTTCAATGCTTCACATTTGCACTTCGAAAACCGATTATCCATCTTCTCCAACCGAACATTTGGATTCTTCCCCAACAAGCACCCCGAACAAATCACCCGTAAAAAAACCCTAATTTTAGGAATTTTAAGTTGTCAAATCGACTACAATTGACCGCTTTATGCTTCAGTGGCTGCTGGATTGATGCGTATTAGTGACAAAAAAAAAATACATTGAAGCATACTGGGACAATGTTAAAAAGAGCCTACTGATCATTTCCCTGATAGCTATTTCAGCAGTGGCATAAACATGAGGCTTGTCTCCGAATTTACTCTTATACCCTTCAGTATCAAACAAGCTTACGGAGACTAAAACTAACTGTGGACTAACTCCTTCAATTGAAAAAAGGTTAATAAAAGATACAAAGAAGTACATGATTGTTCACAAATGTTGGCACAACCTAAGACTATAGTTGAAGCACGAAAGTACATGATGTAATTAATAAGGGGAAAAGAATGTAAGGTACTATAATAAACAAATGAATGAAATTACATTGCTATTTCGTCGTAAAATTATAAAATATATCGCACCTTCGTTAAGATGGAAATTAGAAGCATGTCAATTTAGTTAGATAATTTTTTTTTAAACCTAGATCCTTATCATTATTTTGTAGATCCAAGCACTGAAAATATTGGGATAACGCATTGGGATTAAAGAGTCCTTCCACTGGTCCTTTCCAATAAGTAGATTTCCTTAAAAGCTTGAGTGTATCAACCTGGGATCACAAGGATCCTCCATTTCTTGCAGTCAACCCAAATACCCAATAATCATTTATTAAAGACTCGACTGAAAGAAAGTATAAAATCCCTTAAATAAAAATAGATCAAAAAATTTAATGCCTTTGAATCTAGATGCATAAAACTATCAAAGTAAGACAAAACTTTACTTATTCTAGCATTATAAATTTAAACTCAATTTGTCACTTACACACTAATATTAACCAACATATGATTAATTGTTGTGTATTTTTCTTAAAAGGAATTCGCCACTTCACCAGAAAGAACTACAACTTAAAGATAAAAGAACAACATCAACTCAACCTATTGAACATTGGACTGTACGTTTTAGTGGCAAAAAATCAAGAATTTTCTAAACAAGAGTGAACTTGAATTTAGTACCATGTAAAACACTACAAGAGTGAACAAGCGAATAATTAGTTTATACTTGCATACAAGTATAATAAAGTTAATTTTTTTTAATCATATTTTTTTGTTAATTTATCATGATCAACTCTTTTTATTAAACCAGACCTTGAACTTGCTTTGCAAGTAATGTCGACCAACAAGCCAAAATGTGACATATATAGCAATGGGTTTACTGATAATTCCCACCCTTCTCTTTATCATGAATTAAGGTGTCAAGATGAGTTTTTTTTCATTGTTAGGGTTAAAATACCTTTAATATTGCCCCCGATAACTTTTTTATGTATTTTATTTTGTAATGTAGGTGTAGGTTAGACCTAATGTTTGATATTCTTTTGTTTGTTTTTTTAAAGGGACATACAGGAACAACACATGCGTATTTCATAACAAAAATTCATATGGTGTCAAAAAAAAGTTAAATTACAATAATACCCTATGTTATAATGTTTTTAACACTTGAGTCAGTACGATTACATTCTTGTTATTCGATATCTATTAAGATTGTATTCGGTAGTTGATGTGTTTCTTTTTTATTAAATGATAGGTAAAGAAATTATTCACATGAACTATCAGAATGAATAATAATTTTATGTTATCCTAGGATGGTGAACTCCAACACTTGCAAGCAACTGTGGAAAATGTAAGTTTTCTGATTTGGTTTCTTTTCTATTAGTTTTACGTACGGATAGTTTTGTTGTAGTCAACATGTTTGGGCTTATTCTTTGTGTCTGTTATTTAAGACTTTATTGTAAGTTGTATTTAAAATCGACTACATACCCTTTAACTTCAGACTTCTTGATAATTGAGGGTGTTTGTGATTATCGCTATGTTGCATATTTTTGTTGCAGACGGAGTCACTAAAGCTCATGCATTATACATTGAAAATCTACTCATTTATAGTATTATACTTTCACTTTTTTGGTTATTAGCACAATATACATTAGATAACGGTAAAAAAAATACCCAAACTATCCTCCATGGGTAAGCACGGGCCTCAAACTTTTCTAGAATATATATATATATATATATATATATATATATATATATATATATATATAAAACCCAAACTTATGTAACAAACTCATGACAAATGAAAATAGATTACATTTATTGGAAAATACACAAATACGTACCCAATGAAATCAATACGTCAATACACCCAAATTACATTCTTATTGACTAACAAATTGCTCGAAAGTTAAAACCAAAATACATCTATTAAATTGACAATCAAATTTAAAGTATTACTTCCACAATTGAACTTAACCAAGTTAACACATAAACAAGTGGAGATGATTTTTTCTATAATTCAATGGAATTACACAATACTAAAGAATAAAATCATGAAGTTTCTTCCACTCTTCAACTTGCACTTAACCACATGTAAAGGAAAAGCCACATATACCTTCGTCTTTTCTTCTTCTCCTGTTGATAAAGACTCAGTAACAGAACATGAACACATCCATTCTCTTCTTCATTTCATGTCAATAAACCAGCAACCATACACTCAACACATCCATAAAAACTACGTGTACAATATGTTTATACAAGTATTTTTTTATACCCTTCTAATCTTCCATTCAATCTCTTTTTGTACAAAGAAATCACAGAAAAATTACTTTAGATTTAAGCCAATTAGTTCAATAACAGCAGTCCATTTTCTTGTTTCCATTCATGTCAAGCAAATCTAGCAAACAAAACACCCCTTTAATTGATTTTTTTCTGCCTGTTTCATCATCCTTCGTGTTGGCTGCTAAATCTCAAAGAAGAGGGAGCAAGGAGATTACCGGAGACCTTTTCTCTTGCTTACCGACGTGCTTCACTGCCAAACCCTACCATCCGCGGTGCTGTTGCTGATCGTTTTCCTCATCGCACCCCACACCTTCTCCGGTAGAGCAAAACTCACCGAAGTCCCCACCTGCGACGTGTTGCTACCGATCGGACTCCCTTCGGCCCTCCTATTTCCTTCGCACCTCGCAGCCGGACGAGAGCGAAAACAAGCTCACTGCTTCGCGCCCTTCATTTCTTCGGTCTCGTCAACCCCGGAGATGCCTCCCTCTTCGTGATCAATCGACCTAGACGTCCGGAGTAGCGGCCTACAAGCCTTCGTGATTTCTCGCCATATCAATATCGTTCCTTCGTGTTCTTCGTATTTTTCCTCACCGCTTCGTTCGTTCTTTTCCTTTGCCTGATCAACGAATGGAAACGGGCACAAAAAGCCCTAAATCATATTGATTTTATATAATGAACACATTAACCCCCTCTGCTGAAACCTTTATTCAAAATGAGTCCTTTCCCCAAAACTTTGGTGTATTTTTAACAAAACAGCCCCTCCCATAGAGACTTCTTAATAATATCAGTCCAAGACTCAAACATTAATTCAATCTAAACTATTTCACTCCTTCCCTTTGTTTATTTTAACCAAATTAATCGTATTTTGGTTAATTAAATTACGAAACAACCTCCAATAGTTTAAATTTGTTATGAAACGGCCCCGAAAGTACTTCGAAGTTCAAGAATCGTGCCTTTGCAGTTTCTGACGTCAAACTTCTCAAATAAATCGATTCCGTACAAATCAAACTCATGCTTCAAGAGTGAGTGCTTAAGGACCCTTTTTAATATTTCCAATTATTCCGGAAGGGAATAGATGTGCCTATATAAACTTCGTTTTTACAAACAAGTTATCCTTTTATGCGAAAATACAATAATCATAGTTTATAAAAAATATTATTTAACAATGTAACATATCGTTACAAATAAACTAGTATAAACATTCCGTATACGTATTATAGTTATTTTATCGTGAAATAACTAGTCCACACAACAAATGATATACGATACAAAAATATATGATTTTTTATGTGACATTGTATATCATAACAAGAACATCATAAAACTTTGTAGTATTTCAATGAATTTAAGCTATTACTATGTACATATATTTATATGTTAAAATACATAAAGTTTATACATGTACATGCGTTTATTACTTTGGAACTTACTTGTTTATACTTTATAAAAGTGAGTACATTACACATTTACATACTTACCAAGCATACTCGACTTTTATAAAATTTATACAATGAAATTCATTTTGCCTAGTGACTTAATCATAATTAAGTTAAGGTCGAGGGTTATACACATACTTTAGTTAAGGGCTTTCTAGTGAGACTATATTCATTAGCTGAGTCTAAACATTTAGCCTACCCACACTACTATAACCATACCTTAGAAACCTTATATCAACTCCAAAACAACATATACATTTTATATACTTACAAATTTTGGATAACGTTCTGTTTTTCCTAGGCCACCTAAACCTGAAGAAGAACAAAGAACCAATAGCTCCGCTATCATCATAGCAGAGAAATCCATAGTTCCCAATCAATCATTCATTAGCCTCCAAATTCCTTATTAGTTTGTCAAACCCAAAATTGAAGGGGTACAAAATACTCCAAAAGAACACTACTGTATTGCACTAAAAGATAGTACAAGGCAAGCAGGGTCGATCCACATAGACATAGGGGTAACATCTATATGTATTTGCGTAAGGTACTTTAATCACAAGAAAATTGGGGGGGGGGGGGGTTGAATGCAATTATTAGAAAAAATAATTAAAGGCACAAGTAATCAACTAAATGAGTGAATTAAATTCAGAAATTTGTAAGGACTCCAACTCTCTGTATGACAACTTAGCAATGCGATTCAAAGATGACTAGATATTTGTTCAATTCTATCTAAGTTAGTACTTGAAAGTGTTAAGAAGCTCTAACACTTCCCATTCACTACATTAATTAACCAAAACAAGCTCTTTGATTACCCCTAACCTTACTAACCTAATCTAAACAAGCTCTTAGAATTAGATTGAAAGATTGCATTAAACTTTATGTGAATGTTCCCAACAATACCCAATACCCCTCACAAGCTCGGGAGCATAGGAGTGTGTGAATAAGATTTACACTAAATTCATTCAATGGAAATCATTGTAGTGCTTGTTACTTAGATCGATTCACAAAACAATTACAAATTTTGTGTGACAACCCAAATTTTCATTTTTAATTAGCCAAACATTCCTATAAAATGTGGAGTAACATTAACCAATGTTTCCAAAATTCATAACATTATCATTTATTCAAAACATCAGAGTGTCCCATCAAAACAAATGTCAGAGAGTACACGCCGCGCCATCAAGCCTTGTCTTTGCCCTTAGGCTCTGAAGTACCTGAAACAAATCAACAAACTATAAGATAATGCTTAGTGAGTTCCCAGAGCATACCCCACACACAATCCACATAATCACTTATCATATTAGCCACAAAGCTACATATACCATATAATCCATGCATATAACATATAGGGATGCCGTGGGCTCGTCCCTAGGATCCTACTCCAGGATGTCATGGGCTCCCTACATGGTCTTACACCTAAGTTCCATGAGCTCTCCCATGGTATTTAATAGATAGCCATGGGCTATCCACATGGTCTTACATCCTGTTGCCATGGGCTCTCCCATGGTCTTTAGTAGGAAAGCCATGGGCTCTCCACAATGGGCTCTCCCATGGTCTTCCATACAAGCATACCACATATACAACTAGCATACAATCCTAGCACATAACCAACTACCATGTCTCATAATATAACTTCAACTAGAATACCACATATCATAAAATGGGTCGGCCTTGGTGCATTCGACCCATTGGTATAGTGAGGAGACTCACCTCTCGTGAATGCTAAATTGACAAGCTAAAATAAGATAAATCCCACATGTTGTGTGACATCCCCATTTTCACGGCCAAAAAAGACCGATTTTGTTTATGCTTTGTTTAAAAATCAGAGTAATATTTTAAATAAAAGTGTTGCGGAATTTGTCCCACAACAAAATATGATAGAGATTTATCAAAAGCATTTTGGTAGAAATGTATTTCATTTAAAAAAGACTCGGGATGTCATGTTCAATATAGATCATAAGCATAGAAAATACAACATAGGCCTTACTACATTATTCTGTATTTACAGGCCTAAAGTCCATTAATCTCTCATCCCAAGACATCACATCTATGCTCATGCGCCACTACCTGTAATACAAGAAACTGAGTAGGTCAGGCTTGGGAGCCTGGTGAGCACATAGGGTTTTCAACCCACAATAAATAAGTTATTAGCTTAATCAAACCAAACAAACCCGATTACCCGTTCCCGTTATCCTCACTTTACGTCCCTAAAACATCTAACACAAGGGACCTAGTCTACGGACTACCATCGGGATGGACATTACTGCTAAGGGGATTCCTCAGCAATAAATGGCCTTAAGGCAACCATGTGGGGGATGGAGTACATCTCGTGAGCACACAATTTAAATAAACATACAGTTCAAATAAACACTTACAGGTTGCGAGCCTGCTAGTGTTCCACTGGACTGTCTAGAATAGTTCGTGGTCGTCATCTATACTCCGCTAGATGGCTGAATCATCAATAACATCTATAACGAGGCCTCTCATTATTTTATTTTGTCACACAACAACCATTACATCTACCCATGTTTTACCCAACACATTTTGTAGATATAAAATGTATATAAAGTTTAAATCATTGAAAACATGTATAAAACATTCATCCAGCATAGATAGCAAGTATTCAGATAATATACACACATAGCACGTAATTTATATAAGATACTTCATATCTATGTGTAAGCTGAAAGTAACTATGCACTCACTTGATTAGGTGGTGACTTGGTACTTGAACAGAACTTCGTTATCTCAAAACAATTTTTTTTCCTTGACCAAAACCTAGTATTAATACCACTAGAGTTTAGTTTTAACGTTAATCGTGACTAATTAATAGTCTAGCTATTATTACTATTATATAAGCGTTAAATAACACTCAATATAACTCATAATAATAGCCCAAATAATTATTTTAAGGTCCTAATAATGTTATTATAATTAAATAAAAGCTATATTAAATATAGTATAGGCGTAACTCACTTACAACAGATTTTTATCAAAAACCGGGCTCTGTTGGAGCAGTGTTTCCGAGACGAAAGCTTTTCTTCTCGGAGCCGTCGGGCGCTCCGGGGCTTTCTTCTCGTGATAGGGAGGTTCCCTAGACTTGGGACGGGTTTAGGGAGGTTAGAGAGAAGTTAGAGAGAGAACGAAAGGTTTGAAGGTGTGAAGAAATTATAAAGAGTTCATCTCTTATTTATAGGAATTGTATAGTAAAGTAGTCTCCAAGCTTTGTCCGTAACTTTTGCATACGAGCTCCTTTTTTGTCTGGATTTTTACCATTGAGTTCCTGTTAATGAGATCTTCAACTCTCATTTAGACCTCGTTGGCTAATTCTCATTCTATCTCGGATTTACAAAACTGTATCGAATTCGCCGCGCTCGAAAAGTAGAGACTAAGCTTCGTCCATAACTTTCGCATACGAGCTCCCTTTTTGTCTGTCTTTTTACCGTTGATTTCCTATTAATGAGATATTCAACTCTCATTTAGACCTCGTTGGCTAATTCTCATTCTATCTCGGATTTACAAAACTGTATCGAATTCACCGCGCTCGAAAAGTAGGGACTAAGCTTCGTCCATAACTTTCGCATACGAGCTCTATTATCGACGTTCTTTATATCCACACGTTGGTATTTAAGAGTACTACAAATTTCATTTAGATCCCGTCGGTTAATTCTCACTCTATCTCAGATTCACAAAACTCTATCGAATTCGCAACGCTCGAAGAGTAGGGACTAAGCTTCGTCCATATCTTTCGCATACGAGCTCTATTATTGACGTTCTTTATATCCACACGTTGGTATTTACGAGTACTACAACTTTCATTTAGATCGCTAAGGCTAAATCTTGCTCTATCGTAAATTCACTATTTACGCCTCCCGGTATCGTGTCGGTTCCGTCACGAAACTTTGACGGGTCATAACTTCTTCGTTATAACTCGGATTTCGACGCTCTTTATATGTACAGAAACCTTGTAACATATACTAAAACTTGGTTGAGATTATTTATTCTTAATAATCTTTTGTTGAAAATTCGTTTTCGACCCCTATTGCCTCTAAATTGACTAGCCCGGATCTACGGGCGTTACATGCTGCTCCAACTCAACAACCTATAATCATCATGTAGTTGACTCATCACAGTCCCAAATTACCATAATCATCTCCAAATTCAACCTTATTCAAAGTCAAGGTCAACAGTCAAGGTCAACAATCAATATTGACCTCTACTCATCGAGTGCATCCTAGCAACTCGTCAAGTGCATCCTAGAAACTCATCGAGTTCCTTCCGATTCTATTCCATAGAATCCCATGTCAGCTCGCCGAGTCACCTAAGTGACTCATCGAGTTTATCAAATGTCCAGAAAACTAAAAGTTTATGCAGTCCCAAAACCCTAATCCTTCACTGCACTCCTTCCGAATCTCGAAAACGGGTAAAACTTACCCGACTCATTGAGTCAACTGAGGGACTTGGCGAGTTCCTTCAGTCCTTTTTTATGTTTAGCCCTTTCCATGGGATCTAAGGTCCCAAGCTTCAAATCCAACTTCACCTAGTGCCTTTACCACGTAAAGTTGAAACCTTTACGTGCATGTAAGGCCTTACAAGGCTAAACCATCAAAACTAAGCTTCCTATAAGGTTTTAGTGCATGGAAAGGGCCTAGGTTGGATAAAGTGAGCAACTTTATGTCATTGGGGACCTAGAGAGGTCCAAATCTGGAACCATATCCTTGTGATAACTCCAACTCTGAGTAGGATTCCATTTTGCACCTAAAATGGTCATTTACTTCAAAGAAAAGGTATCTAAACAACTAAAGATCAAGGTAATGACTTTATAACTCAAAATGGTTGCCAATACAGAGCAGATTTCGGATCTACTGCTTCTCTCCTTGCTCCTTTTTCTTCAAGCTCCAAAATCCTTCACAAGCACACCAAAATTACTCACAAAAGCTCTCTCTCTCTCTCTCTCTCTCACTCAAGGAGGTGCAAGGTTTAACTAGGGTTTTCTATGGCTAATGAAGTGGTAAGGGAGGCCACAAGAGGTGGGTTATGTCCTTTAAATAAGGTGCAAATCCTGAAAATTAGGGTTTCCTTTATAGTGCCTACTCTTCGAGTTGGGGCTTGCCGACTCGTCGAGTAGGATTTAAAATTCGTGTCCTCATAATGACTTCTACTCGACGAGTTGGAGCTCCCTAACTCTCCGAGTCCATGCACAAAACCCTAGAATTGATAAATTAAATAATAGCTAGAATAGGTTTTACATTTTGTAATTAGATAACTTAAATGATCTAACTCTAATTCAAATGGCCAATAAGAATCACAATTAGAATCAAACATTTGATTAAAGCAAAATCAAATTCACTAGATAGAAATTAGAAGCAAACATCAAGTCATATGGTTGAAATCACAATTAAGAAGTCAAAACATAAGGTTGGAGAAACTAAGGTTCTAACTACACATGGCTAGAACAAGATCACAGTTCGAGAAGATGGATATAGTACGTAATTACAACTTACAAATAAGAGAAATAATGTTTCCAAATGATAAATGATCAAATCCTTGCCAAAGCCTTCGAAATCCTCTCACCAATAGTGCTATGATATGATACGGCAGTCTAAAAATGACCCAATTCCCGAATTATCAAAGATAAGAAAAACTGCCAAAAGTTAGTTTTAGGACCAAACATGCCCCGTGTCAAAATAGAGTAAATAAACACAGGTCGTGTTGAGTAGAAATTGGCACTTTGTAACGACCCAATTTTTCACGTCCAAAATTTCATTTTTAAAACTTTACTTAGAAAACACTAATAATTAAAACATTGTTCAATTAAACCATTTCAAATCTAAAACCCAAATTTGAAATCCACAACATGTAAACAACCAAAATATCAGAGTATCAATCCCAGAATAAACTCATAACTGCGGAAACAAGAGTGTGTGTGATATGCTGCTACCGCGCCGGCTCTTTTCCCTTAGCTAAAGAGGTACTTGAAACCAAAACTAAAAACCGTAAGCACAAAGCTTAGTGAGTTCCCCCACTGTACCACATACCATATAATCACATAACATGCATAAATTGTCAGGCATATTTGGGTGCCCGACCTACCCGTTCAGTCCTCTCGACCGGATGCTGCCTAGCATATCTGGGTGCTGGCCTCCCCTTCGGTCCTCTCGACCGGATACTGCCTAACATATCTAGGTGCTGGCCTCCCCTTCGGTCCTCTTGACCGGATACTGTCTAGCATATCTAGGTGTTGGCCTCCCCTTCGGTCCTCTCGACTGGATACTGGGGACTATTTCACCCCCTACTACTACCACATAACACATATATCACATAGTCTATCTAGCATGGCTGGGCGTGACCGCCCCTTCGGCCCTATCGACTGTTATTCTGGGGGACTATCTCCCCCTACTGTCACTAACACATAAACATAACACAGGTAGTAGCAACCCTAGATGAATATCACAAAGACAATCATCTAATCATACATCTCATACTGGTGGGCCGGCATTGTGGCCTTAGACCCACCGCTACTGGAAGGTAACTCACCTCAAAGTGGCTGTTGAACTGATCAGAAACTAACTGTCTACTGCTGCTGCTGCTCCAGACGTCCTCCGGCTATAAATCCCACAAAACGATCAGTGAAACACTGCTAGATGTTCTTAGGGTAAAATGACCCTTTTACCCTCTACCAGGTCGAAATCCAAGTCAAAGTCAACTTCCAGTTGACTAGACTCGTCGAGTCTACAAGCAACTCGCCGAGTCCTTCCCTTACTAACCCGGATCCCGCTCCGACTCGTCGAGTTCCTTCATGGACTCGACGAGTTGACCCCTTTAACTTAGGGTTTTCCTTTCCTTTCTTGGTCTTTCTAATTCTGAGTGTTACAACGGTGGTGGTTATTAGTGGTCTGTGGTGGCTATCGGTGGTGTGTGGTGTTAGTGGTATAAGTGAGAGTATGGGTGTGTCCCACATGTCTATAAATCACTTAATTTTTTTCTTTAATTAATAAATAATAAAGAAAATAACAAAAAAATGAAAAAAAGTTACAAAGGGCAATATGCCAATATAGTATTTTCACCTCGGAAAGGGACGAAATACGCAACAAAATCATACTATGGGGACGTTTGTAAAAAAAGTTTAGGACCGAACACACATGTTTGACCAAATCATACGGATAATTTCAATAATTTGTTCAAAAATTATTAACTTTGATAATGTTTGATGATGCTTTGGATAATAAAAAATGCTAAAATTAAAAAAAGATATTTGGGTTACTATTTGATCCTTTCATAGGTAGTCTCAACTTTCTACATATCCTATAATCTTTGTCTTGTGAGTCGACTGTTTAATCAATGCAATCGCCAGGAATTTATATAAACTTTCACCGTGGTTCCTTTTATTGAGTCATGAGGACACATCTCCTTTAGGGAGGAAGGAGTCGTTTCCCTCCTCCCGCCGAAACCGCTAAACCCTAGGAGGAGGGTATCGAACCCGTCCACCCTAAAACCGTCGACCCCATCTTCTTCAACTTTCCGTCTTAACTTGTCTTCCCAGCGGGTTCCTCAAACCACTAAACCCCTCTCTATCCCGTCCATCCCTTTCTTCCGCCGACCCGCAATGACTCATTTCTCCCCTAGGAGAAGGGTGATCTCTGTTGGAGTCATTCAGTATCTGGCCATATGGGACCACAATAGTCCATGGGCATTTTGGGAAGGCTTTTTTTTAATTAATTTTAATTTAAATTTTTTTTTTTTAGAGTTTGAGTCAAATACCTTTTTGTTTGGGTATTAAATAGTATAAAATATGGGACGTAGGTATCATTGTACTTTATCCCAAAACCAAGTTTCACCATGGTTCCTTTTAATCCCCTGTTTTTACCTGAGTTAGTTTTTTCCTCTGTTTTTCGTCCCTCTCCTTCTTCCCTCCTGTTCCTCTTTTTTTTTTCTTGGTGCAAAAGGTGCAGGTGAGTAAATCAGCTCCTTTGTTGTACACTCTCCTCCTTCCTCCTTTCCGTCCCCAACTCCCCACCACTCTCTTTTGTTGCTTCTTTAACTAATACAATAAACAATGGCTTCTATCATAATCAACATTAAAATTTTTTAAGCATTTCTCTCGAAGAGTTGACATTTTATATAGCAAGTTAGATAGTATGTACATATATGTTTTACATATAGAAATGTTAGAATTTGGATAAGTGCAAGTGGGGTTTGCTCACGACCAAGCAGGGATTCCTTGACTCTATCAAATGTTAGAAATATGACACAAGCCAGGACCCAGGAAACTGACTGGTCGATGTTAATTATGGCACTCATTTTCAACATAGTTGACGAGATCACCGGGTATATACTTGTTATGAGCAAGAAAGCGTACATTTAAAATATAGGCATCTTCATATCACCCAAGTCAACCTATCTCTCATTCTTGAGATGAAACTGTCTACAAGTTTTCTGTTCTTCTTTGGTGCTTTCGTTCTTGAAATGAGCATTGTGCATGCAAATCATGGAAATTTTCAAAATTGCTCAAAGAGCCAACATGCAGGGATAGGTGTCGTGGTTGAAAAAAGCTCACGTGTTGGGAGAGAGCAAACGATAGCCATGGAGATGGCTATCCATGATATCTGCAGAATTACAAAGAGTCCTTGTTCTTGTCCAATTTTGCATGTCAAGGATTCTCAAGGAAACCCCGCTCGGTCGGTTTATGAAGGTAAGCTCTTATCATAAGGTCATTTCCAAAGTTATATGAGAATTCCAATAACTATATCATTTTACCCGTTAAATTTTATATTCCATTAAACTCTTAAGAGTTAAATGAATTTCCACATCAATATTTTATTATACTTTTTTTATAAATAATATTATAAAAGTATAATATTACATTAATTAGAAATTAAAAGTAACAAATTACAAATTATTAATTAAAGATTGCTATAGATGTTATGGTTTTAAAATATTTTTAATATATATATATATATATATATATATATATATATAATATAATATAAATTAACTCGTTAATTTAAAGTATTGAATACAAAATAAAATAAATTACAAATATATTATAAATAAAAAAATAATGATGTATACCTTGTGCATGTGTGTACGGTGTAATTATTTAAATACAAAGTTTTATTGGTTAAATGGTTTACAAAAAAAATTCCATACCACAAGTTTAATAGGGATTAAACCCCAATTCATTGAACAATGGTTGTGTTTAATGTATTGAACTCCACCTGATTAACATTTTGCCAATTAAACTCACCATTAAATTAAATCCACATTGGGATGGTTTAACCTAAAGTAGACCCAACATACAATGTTAGTTTATTTAATTCCTTATGATGAACTTTGTTTAAAAAGCAGTTATGGATCTCATGGACCACAAACAAGTTCATGCAATTATAGGAACAATAAGCCCTGAAGAAGCCACTTTAGTTGCTGAGTTTGATAAGGCTACCAAGAACATCCCTATCATTTCTCTAACCCCGACAGCCACAACATCACTTCCACAATCAGCCGCACTCACTTCATTTGTTCAAATGAGTCACGATATCACTACCCATACACAATGCATTGCTGCCATAATTGGCCACTTTAATTGGCGAAAGGTGACATCAATTTATGAAGATCACAGTACATTTGGCTCCAGCCATAGTCTCTTAACACATCTCTCTGATGCATTACAACTGGTTGGTTCAACAATCCAATGCCACTTCACATTTCCTCCCTTGCATTATCTATCAAACCCAAGCATCTTCATAGAAGAAAAGCTAAAAAAACTCAAGATGAAGGGGAATAAGGTGTTCATACTTTTAAAATCATCTCTAGCATCATGCATCCTACTATTTGAGAAAGCAAATCAGTTGGGAATGATGGAAAAGGGTTACGTATGGATCATTTCTGATGATATATCAAGTCTTCTTGATTCCGTCGACCAATCAGTTATATTGAGCATGCAAGGTGTTGTTGGATTCAAGACTAACTTTGAAGACACAAGCGAGTCTTTTAGAGACTTCAAAATTCAGTTTCGGAGCAAATTTAGAACCAAATATCCAAATGAAGAATATTCGAACCCTAGTATATATGCAGCACGCACTTATGATGCAACATGGGCTGTTGTCAAGTCTATTCAAGCATCAAACGGGTTAAGCTCATCAAAGGACATTCTAGAAAGCATTTTACAAACTGAATTTAGTGGCGTAAGCGGCAACATAAGCTTTAAAGATGGAAAACTAGCACAACCTCCAACATTTACCATAATTAATGTGATTGGTAGAAGCTACAGGGAGATTGATTTTTGGTCACCAGATTTTGGTTTCTCAAAGCATAAACTTGGAAATGGAGAGGGAAACCTTGATTTAATCTATTGGCCAGGTGGCACTCAAAAGATTCCAACTGGTCAGATATGGTCGGAAAATGAAGGGAAACCATTAAAGATTGGTGTTCCTGCAAAAGGTGCTTTTAATCAATTTGTTAAGGTTAGTTATGATCAAAACAAGAATAAAACTTCTGTGACTGGTTTTTCTATAGAAGTGTTTGAAGCTGCTGTGAAGCAGTTGCCTTATTCATTGTCTTACATCTACATTCCATACAATGGCTCGTATGATGAAATGGTAGCTGAAGTATATAACAAGGTACATATATATACAATTCTTTTGCCTGAGCTTCATACTAATTAATTACACTACAAATTAATCCTAGTTGATAATTAATAAAGATTTGGATCTTGAATGCTTAATTGTGCACAAGTACTGCAGACCTTGGATGCAGCGGTTGGTGATACAGAAATAATGGCAGATCGATACGAGTATGCTGAGTTTTCTCAACCATACATAGACTCAGGATTAGTTAGGGTGGTACCCATAAAATCAAATTCTATGAAGGAAGGGTTTATCTTCCTTTATGCCTTTACAGCAAAAATGTGGATTATATTATTGGCAATGACAATAGGCACTGTGTCGATTGTCTGGTTTAATGAACATGTACATGGAAATGAGGATTTTGAGGCTTCATCTTACTTAGAATGTATTAGCAGGATGCTTTGGTTTGCAGTCGCGGTTTTATCATTGGCACATAGTAAGCCTCCGTTCTTATGTCAATATTATTGTCTTTACTTAGACATGAAATTGTTATCACAAACTTCTTTATATATAATATATTTTGGTTGAAATTATTTGACGTGAACAGATCTATATTATATCTTTTTTGGTGCACCGATATAGCCATTTTACATTGAGATGTTCTTAACTTGTAATGACATAGGCATTACTTAATCTTCCAGGAGAAGTTATCAAAAATAATTTGTCTCGGTTAGTGCTGTCTACATGGTTTTTTGTAAATGTGATTGTTGCCGCATGTTTCACTGCTACGCTCTCTTCAATTATGACAGTTTCAACGTTTCAACAACCACTAGATCATCTCGGAAATAATGATGTTGTTGGCTGCAATGGGAATTCTTTCATTGTTCGTTACCTGGTGAACGTCTTGCATTACAGGCCAGAGAATATCAGGAACATTAACTCCATCGAAGACTATCCTGAAGCATTCAAGAAAGGAGAGATAGCCATGGCTTTCTTTGTATCCCCACACGCGAGTGTCTTCCTTGGAAAGTATTGCCATGACTATGAAAAGATCGGACCTACCTACAAGCTTGGTGGTTTCGGTTTCGTAAGTTTCACAGTCATTTTTCAAATAGATGAGTAGTATTTACACAGGTGTTTACATTCTTTGCCTTTTCCTTTTTCCTGATCATGTATTAGGTGTTCCAAAAGGGCTCAACATTGGTGGAGGATATTTCGGAGGCAGTTCTCAAACTAACACAAAACGGAGAGATAAATACTTTAAATGAAAATATGCTAAGATCCTCTTCCAACTGTTCTCTATTAGGTCAAGAATCCAATGGTCCACGAGGTACTCTAGGCCCCAAGCCTTTCACCGGTTTGTTCATGATATCAGGCAGTATATCTGCACTTGTGTTCTTAAACACATTGGGTCGTCTAGTAGCAGATCACCAAGCTTCAATATGGAGTTTAACACTATCAACCCTTATTATGAGAAGAATTGGGAAATGGTTGATGTTGTTACTTATCCAGATTAGAGTTATACAATGCGGCCCTAATGTAGAGATGACTCCTAATCAAGAAACCGCATAGTACATTCCAATGAGAGAAATCATGTTCTTGTGTATAGAGTTACAATGATGACTGAAAAACGATACAATATGCTTTATGATTTGGATATATAATGTTGGTGATATTAGGGTTACATGACAATTGGTGCATTGAAATTATATAAATGCCAAAGAAGACTTTGACTATGCAAACAAAGTGGTGTGCAATGTGTTAATACACTTAATCATGGTAGCGGAAACAAACAAAAATTACCTAAGTGTACGTGCTCCTTAAGATCTAGGTTTTTACTAGTTGTAGAAATAGACTACAAAAATATAAAAATAAGAATACTAACATCTTTGTTCTTCGATTGAGACCTTACAATTAGCAACTCTTGCAATGGATGAAAGACCCAACGTAGAATATTTCTAATATAATTAGACCCAAGACTCAAGAAGCAAAACAAGAAAAACCTAAGAAGGGATGAGTTTAAATTTCTATATCCCAAGAGAGGGGATATAAAATTTGACTTCATGGAGAGATAGGATAGAAGGGGAACGAAAATTAAGTGAAAAAAAAGTCTAAGGTTTGATCCCTAGCACCTTATTTATAGGTAGAAGCCAGAATCCTTAAGCTGATCAGTTTTCTAAGAATAATTCTTATCCTTATCAAAATGGTCACATACTAGGATAATTATCCTAATTTTCATCCCTACCTATCTTCCAAGAGACTTCTACAATATTCCAATTAATTTCAAGAAATTAATTAATATTCAAGTCTCTTGATTAATTAACACTGTTTAATTAATTTCAAAATAATATCTAATTAACTTATCAATTCATAATAATTTTACTACTTATTTTTCTTCGTTTCCATATTGTTAATTGTGTCATGAGGCCAATCCAAAAGGACCTTGTTATTATTTAGAAATATTGTGTAACGCCCGATTTTCAACCCAAAATTTTCATTTTTATTTATTATAATATATCTGATTTATAATTACCTTATGCAGAAACATGTTGTGAACGCATGTGTGTACAGTCGAACCTTGCCTTTCTCATTAAGTACTTGAAAAATATTTATAACAATTGGATAAACTATGGGCTTAGTGAGTTCCCTAAAATATCATACCCCACAATACATAACAATGCGTACACATAATGACTCATGAACTTTTTGTCGATCAACCAATAAAACATATAATGGTCTTCAACATAAAGTTGGTCCACCCTTTGCCTTCTGCATATAGCTGGTCTGCACTTTGGCCTTTAGCATAATGCTAGTCCTCCCGATTCTATTGGCCTTTAAAACAAAGCTGGGCCGCCCTTAACTCCCCACATAATATATCAACGCATATATATATAATAGACAAACAGTTCAACATGACATGCAACTAACTAAGCTAGTCTAGTGGCCCAACTAAGTACTACAAGGTAACTATATCCTAACATACATAGGTTATATGCTAGAGCACATAATATAGTGAGAAAATACACCTTGACAACGACTTGGAAGATTGACAGCTATCTGAGCGATCCTACTGACGATCCAACTGAAGGATAACGCATCGAACGAGTATTAACCTACAATACTTTAACCTATTAAACTCTGTGACAATCTGACAATGAAAACCAGATCTTTCACTAATCGCAATGAATACTAAGAGTTTTATCAAATAAGGATCAGTTAGGATGGACAGTTAGGAGGCATAACCATTTTGGCGTATAACCTCTCTAAAATCCAACAACCAAGCCAACATGACTATTCTAGACACCTCTCCCCTAAGTAGATCAATCAACTTTATAACTATAATTATTGATAAATCTAATTTATAGGTTCATAATAATGACTATGATTATAAATATAAGTTACAATAAAAGTGATATAAGTGTAGCTTAACCTACCTAGATTTTCCTGAAAAAAGTCTGGAAATAGCACCGACAAAACTTCGGCATGCTAGCTACTAGATGACAGGCTCTCAGGGGCTTCAGGGCTTCTATATGAACTCAAAACTAAGGGAAAATAGGGCTAAGGTTGAGAGAAACATGAGAGAGAAGTTTGGGAGGGTGTGGAGATCGAATAGAGGGTTGAAGCTCTATTTATACCAAAAGTATTTGAAAGCACGCCACACACCCTGTTTGTGCACCGTGCACTTTGTAGGGTGGGTGATGTGGCTCCATACAAATTCTGACACATGGTAGAAATCTAGTGGAGTGTAAGAGCACGTCGTGCCTCCTATCGTTGCACGACGCACACATGTGTATTTTTAGTTTTTTTTTTTCAAAAAAACAAATCTTTTTTGTACGAGTTTTGTTTTTAACGTTCTTTATATCCACGTGTAGCTATTAGCGAGCAATACAACTTTCATTTAGACTTCGTCGGCTAATTCTCACTTTATTTTTAAAACTATAAATTTTTAACAGGATTAGACTGTTAAAGTTCGTACAAAATTCATAACTTATCCATACGGATTTTGTTCTTGACTATCTTTATATCGATGAAATCATATCGACGAGATCTTTGACTCTCGACTAAATTGTTTTTACTAACAATCGAACGATTTAAATTTTGGTTTCTATGTTGCATACTGTTACATTGAAACTTCTAAAAATCATAACTTCTTCATGCGAAGTCAAATTTAGACGCTCTCTATATGCCCACTCTCGGTTTTATGACTATTACGGCTTTTGTTTAGATCACTAAGGCTAATAAGTAATATATCTCTAATTTGTATTTTACGACGTAGAAAGTCGTGTTGGTTTAATCGTGAAACTTCGAAGAAGCATAAATTTTTAATACAAAGTTGGATTCGGGCATTCTATATATCTACGAAAAACGTATTGACATTTCCTATATGTTTATAACGATTACTTTAGCTCAAAAGTAATACATCTCTACTTCTAGTTTTATAAACGATGGTTTATATTGAATTCTAATGGAATAGGAAAATGGGGTATTAATGTGACATCCTAGAATTTAGGTCAAAGACTATAGACGGTCAATTCATAGTAAATCTCTTTGTAATTTGGCACATTGAGTTTTAGTGCATCTAATGTATAAATGAGTTCACTTCAACTTTTATAAAATATCAGATGGTATCTTACTTCTAAATGTGTAAACTGACCATCGAATAAAACAGCTCAAACTACAACCCTAGTTAATAGGTCAGGAAAACACAAATTTCACAGTAAGCAGTTGTGAGCAAAAAAACACTCTAGTCTTGTATTGCATGTTTCCCTGTTTCCGAAAATATAAAGAATGTCCAAAAAGGAGTTTGTATGCAAAAGATACGACCATTTTAGAAAATCAAACCAGTATATTATTTTCTTAAATCCGAAAAAACTATTTCTATCCTTTGAGGGACTTACACACCTCATATACTAATTTCGAAAGCATTTTTGGACTAAAGTCATAGTATAATATTTAACTTCATACTTGAAATATTTTTATTAAAATATTATAAAAAAAAAAACCAAACGTTTTTGATTCAGCAAATCGTGAAAACTTAAATTATTTATTTCAACATGATTTCTATTATTGGTAATGTATTCCACGAAAAATATAAGAATCCAAAACGGTTGATATGGATTTTAACGATGGAAATAGTCCAACAATCCTAAATTCGTGAACAACTATATATATATATATATATATATATATATATATATATATATATATATATATATATATATACACGGGTATGAGACATGTGTCATGATCAATTACATGTGGCTAGTTAACTTTGCATAAACAGATATTATATATTTGTCAATTTTAAATTTAAGAGACCAATGTTTAACAAAAATTAACAAGTTTACTAGCATATGAATTTAAATTTATAAAGAGACATTATATTTTTGTCATGATCAATTACAGGTGGCTATTTAACTTTTCATAATAGACATTATATATTTGTCAATTTTAAATTTAAGAGACCAAGGTTTAACAAAAATTAACAAGTTTACTAACATATGAGTTTAAATTTATATATATGTATTATACAAATTTATATAACAAACTCATGACAAATGAAAATAGATTATATTCATCAAGAAATGGCTTGTAAAAGTCTTAAGTATACATACATGTGTATACAAGAGGAAAACAACCAACAATACAAATAATCTCAAAGTACCTATTATAGAAAATTAAATGCTAATACATACATAAATACATACCCAATGAAATAAATACATCAGTACACCCAAATTACATACTTATCTAATTCTAATAAAAGAATAGTTTTAATCTCGTTTTGATATGTGTCATCATATTAGACCTCCTAATTAATACACATTTTATTCTTTTTTTGCCATGTGTCACCCTATTAAACCTATTAATTAATGTATTCCACTTGTCAACCTATTAATTATTTATTTTAAATTTTAAAAATTTCATTTTAATTACAATAAATTAATAACAATGGAATAAAAATTAAAATAAAATTAATACAAATTATAAGGTGATATAATTCCACATATTTATTTAAATTAACGATTATAATTGATTAATAATTTTGTGTTCTAACTATTAAAGTTTAATTAATTTTGTAACCGTGGTTTCACGGGTTATAAACTAATTAACTAACAAATTGATCGCAAGTTAAAACCAAAATACATCTCTTAAATTGACAACCAAATTTAAAGTATTACTTCCACAACCCAACTTAACCAAGTTAACACAGAAACAAGTTGAAATGATTTTTTCTACAATTTAATCAAAGTACACAATACTAAAGACTAAAGTCAAAAGGTTTCTTCCACTCTTCAACTTGCACATAACCACACGTAAAGGAAAAAACCACATATGCCTTCTTCTTTTGTTATTCTCCTGCTGATAAAGACTGAGTAAAACGCCAACCATACACTCAACACATCCATCAAAACTACATGCACAATACAAGTATTGTTTTATACTCTTATAATCTTCCATTCAATCTCTTTATACAAAGAAATCACAGAAAAATTACCTTAGGTTGAAGCCAATGAGATCAATCACAACAGTCAATTTTCTTGTTTCCATTCCTGTCAAGCAAAGCTAGCAAACAAAAAACCTCTTTGATCGATATTTTTCTGCCTGTTTCAACATTCTTCGTGTTAGCTACCAAATCACAAAGAAGAGGGTGCAAGGAGATTACCGGAGAGTCGGAAACCATTTCCCTTCCTTCACGACGTGCTTCACTGCCAAACCCTACCATCCGCGGTGCTGTGGCTGATCGTTTTCCTCATCGCACCCCACACCTTCTCCGGTCGAGCAAAACCCACCGAAGTCCCCATCTGCGACGTGTTGCTGCCGACCGGACTCCCTTCGGCCCTCCTCATTCCTTCGCACCCCGCATCCGGACGAGAACGAAAACAAGCTCGCTGCTTCGTCCCCTACGTTGCTTCGGTCTCATGGACCCCGGAGACGCCTCCCTCTTCGCAATCGATCGAACAAAAAGTCCGGAGTAGCAACCTGCGTGCCTTTGTGATTTCTCGCCATCACCGATCGTCTGTATCAGTCTCGTTCCTTCGTATTCGTCGTATTTTCCCTCATAGCTTCGTTCGTTCTTTTCCTTTGCCTGATCAACGAATGAAAACGGGAAAAAAGCCCTAAATCATCTTTATTTTATAAAATGAATACATTAACCTCCAAAACTGAAACCTTTATTCAAAATGAGTCCTTTCCCCAAAACTTTGGTGTATTTTAAACAAAATAGTCCCTCCGATAGAGATTTCTGAACAATATCAGTCCAATACTCAACCATTAATTCATATTAAACCATTTCAGTCCCTCCTTTTATTTATTTTAACCAAATCAGACTTATTTTGGTTAATTAAATTACCAAACAGCCCCCAATAGTTTAAATTCGTTATGAAACGGTCCCAAAAGTATTTTGAAGTTCAAGAATCGTGGCTTTGCGATTTCTCACGTCAAACATCTCAAATAAACCGATTCTGTACAAATCGAACTCACGCTTCAAGGGTATCTACCTACGAACCCTTTTTAATATTAGGGAGGATAAATGTGCCTATATAATTCATTTATACAAACAAATAATCATTTTATGCGGAAATACAATAATCCTAGTTTATAAAAATGTTATTTAATAATGTAACATATTGTTACAAATAAACTAATATAAACTTTTCGTATACATATTATGGTTATTTTATCATGAAATAACTATTTCATACAACAAATGCTACATGATACAAAAATATATGATTTTTATGAAATTGTATATCATAACAAGCATGTCATAAAAGTTTGTAGTATTTCAAGGATTCAAGCTATTACTATGCGCGTATATTTATATGTTTAAATACATAAAGTTTATACATGTACATATGTTCATTACTTTAGAGCATACTTCTTTATAAAAGCCAATACATTACACTTTTACATACTTACCAAGCATACTCGGCTTTTATAAACTTTATACAACGAAATTCATTATGCATAGTGTGTAACGACCCAAAATTTAAGATCAAAAATTTCTTTTAATAAATCATTACTTAAAGTAAAATCATCATTCCAAAACATCATATGAGTATAAGTTTTCAAAACACATGTTCATTATCAGAGTAAACATTCTCAGGCTGTCAAATCTATGGTGTGTGCCATGCGATCACCCCGAGCTCTTCCCTCCGCTACCGGAAGTACCTGAAACCAAAACTGAAAACCGTAAGCACGAAGCTTAGTGAGTTCCCCACCCTACCACATACCATGCATAACCACATACTGCACATACTGGGCCACGCCTGCTATCTTGGGCCTCACCCCTACCTTGGGCCTCGCCCGCTACAACGGCCCCGCCGCTCCAGGCCCCGCCTGGCTTCGAGCCCCACTCGGATACAGATCTGTTTTACTTAGGCCTCGCCTGTCATAGGGCCTCGCCCGCCAAAAAATAATAACACATAAACATATCACAACACATAACTAAACACATGCAACTGGTTCTGTCCTAAGGCCTCGCCTATCCTGGGCCTCGCCCATGACCTGCTACTGATGAGTCATGGAACCCCGTCCACGCTCCTAATAGTAGTGAGATATGGGCCCAGCCCACTCTTACTCCTGTTTTAGTTTGGGCCTCACCCCTGTTCTGCTTCAAATGAGATATGGAACCCCATCCACACTCTGCTATTGGTGAGATACGGGACCTCTCCCACACTCACCTCCCTACCAGGCACATATATGTATCACACAAACAACAAGTATAAACTATCATATAAACAAATCCTAGGGCACCGCCCGTTATTACTGGACCTCGTCCTGAATATCATACTAGCATACTTTGCCTAGGGCTAACCCCCCGGGTCTTCTCCTTATAACTACATGGGCTGGCATTGTGGCCTTAGACCCATTCACACAAAAGGGAAACTCACATGCACTCGCTGAACTTGCTGATGATCTCAATAGCTGCTGCCCGACAACTCACTGAACTCCTACTCCCCTTGCTCCCCGAACTACCAATATCAATGCAAAAATGAGTCTAACTGAACCCCGAAAGACAACCAAGTCAACCTTGGTCAAAGTCAACCTTCCAGGTCAACCCTACTCGCCGAGTCACCCTACTGACTCGCCGAGTTCAAAATGTTCAGATTCCTTCCATTCGCGCCTCAACTCGCTGAGTCAGTCCATGACTCGCCGAGTCTACCGATTTCTGAGTCCTGACTTGTCCAACTCACTGAGTCTCCACCCGACTCACTAATTCGAGTCTCAACTCGAAGGGTTTGGGGTTTCGCGACCTGACTCGTCGAGTCCAAGAACAGACTCGCCGAGTACAAGGCAATCTTCACATGACTCGACGAGTTGTTCATCCCACTCGTCGAGTTTCTCCACAACTTCATGCTACTCGCCGAGTCCACTCAAAGGACTCGCTGAGTCCCTTCAGTTCTCCTTACATGCAGTGGACTTTTGAGTCATTCATGGACTCCAAACTGTAGATCTACCCTTCCCAAGCCTATTCCTCACGTAAAGTTGCAAACTTTACGTGTAGAGAAGGAGATCTAGGCAAAATATGCCATAAACTAGGGTTTAAGGCCAAGGAGCTTCAAAATCGACTCAAGGGTTGATACATTTTGCTTCTCCAGGCCATAACACACTTGGATTTGAAGTAGCAACTCCAGATCTGGCTTCTAACCCATAAGGGTGGCTAATCATGGCTTAAAAAGCCCAAAACTCACAACCAAAAATAGATCTAAGGGAAGGAATGACTTAATACCTTCAATACCTCAGAAAGACTCCACAAACTCCAGATTTGAAGCCAATCCTTGAAGCTTCACTGATTCCCTTTCCTCTTCTTCCTTCAAATCACCCAAAAATGGCTTGGAAGCTTGGTTGCACAACAATGGAGGCTTAGGCTTCGTTTTCTAAACGAGGGATGCTATAAGGAACCCTAATGGAGAGAATAAGAAGCTTAAATAGCACCCCAAGTCCCGGATTTAGGGTTTTCCTCGCACAGACCGGACTCGCCGAGTCCACTTGGCCGACTCGCCGAGTTGGCCACTTACACCTTGACCCGGATCCCGCTCGGACTCGCCCAATCCCTCCTTGGACACGCCGAGTCGAGCCTTAAAATTAAGGCTTTCTTTACTTTCTTGGCCTTTAAAACATTGGGTGTTACAACTCTCCCCCACTTAAAGTAAACTTCATCCTCGAAGTTTGCTAGGATCCACCGCCTGCGATATGCCTCCCATACCCCACCATTCATTCTAACACCAGCTGCCTACCTTCGTTGGCCTTCCGTTCAGTCATTCAGACTAATGTCAATCCTTACAAATAATAATCTCGGGTCCATCCTGACCCTGAACATCCTGGAACACAACTTACTCAACCGATAACCTTTCTGGTAATCTCCAATTACTGCACTGACCTCGTAGGGGTTCACCCCTTCTTTCCTTGCACGCCTTCCTTGCCTCCCCAAGGCAATGCTCCATAACCATCTATCCCCTTTGCCACTGCGAAGACCCTTTCCTTACCCAATCTATTACTCCTGCTACTCCCAGTATGGGTCATCGTCGCCAGTATCCACTAGGCATTCTTTCTACTACCATTTGGCGTCGAGCACTCCACGATCGACTAACTGAATTCCACCATACGCTACATACTCGCACTGCTACTGACTGGAAATCCTGCTATTCCTTATCTGGCTTCCGGATAAACTGAGACCACCCTGGTCCCTACCAACCTATCAATATCTGCATTACTGGCTCCCACCGATCATTGACTCAACACAACCACTAGTCGCTCCCAACAACATTCGAAGAAACTTCAACCACCTATACTGCTCAATCTATTTTACCATGCTGGCACTACAATTTCCTGGGACCCCCGATCCCCTTATCTAGACACTAAAATCCTTACCAGGTCCCACCTGTGTTGCTAAAACTCACGGGCCTCGCCTATGGGTCTCACCCAACCATACTACTGAGCAACCCTGCTCTAGGTCTCACCTATGCTGCTATTCTCATACGGGCCTCGCCCACGGTTCTCACCCGACTATATCCTAGAGCGGCCTCTCCCAAGGTCTCACCTCCCAAAGGCTATACATGCAACTCCTTACCATTCTCATCCCTTAACCATTCCCGATCCCTATCTGAATGCTAAGAGATAAGGGCCTCGCCCCGACTCTGCCAACGAAGCTACTACGGAATGTTACGGCTACCCCGTAGTCTGACAACACTTCCCACCACTGACTGCTAGTGAATGCTACGGCCGCCCCGTAGCCTTACATCACTTTCCACCACTGACTGTTGCTGAAGAAAGTTGAGGCTCTCCCGCCACTCTTCCATGCTCTACATGCTGCTTCTGCCACTGACTGCTAACACGAAAGCATCCCATGTTATTTGACCTCAAGATTTCCATTCCGACTCACCCGAGTCCTACAGGCGACCCTTCACCCTGAATCCGAACCATATAATCACCATTACCCTTTACACGCACGGACTGGTGGGGAGTTTCTCAGACTCCCAACCCTGAACTACTCAATCCGTCAAACGTTGAACTACCTCTTTTCCTTCTCAGACATCACATACTCATTCTGGGTTTGCGTGCTCTTACCCTTATTCATTCGAAGGGTTCTCCCCCACTTCGATCCTGCTCACACCTAGCTGCTCAATGAATAGAATTCCAAATCCTTGCTACCATTCCATAATTAATCTGCTGAGGAATCCCATGCTTACCATAGCTAGGGATCTAACCAGTCCATTTTGAAAACTTATACGGCTCCGAAATAGCGAGACATACCGAGTCCCTCCAAGGCATGCTACAAATACTGCACCCTAAGTAACCTTCTTCGATAAAACCCATCCCTTACTACTAACCAAATATCCAAGGTATGCAAATGGCATATAACTCGATCACAATCAAACCGCTCAATGAAATGCTCATACAAATAATGATGCAGAACCATAACAATATAACATCATGCACAACCAGAAGAAGTAAAAACGGAAATCGCATACCTGCAACGTCCGGCGCTGCTCGCGTCTCCAAGGTAGCCATCTGAAAAGCCCTACCTCCTACCGCAGGCGCCTCCTCACGGCCCTGACGGCCGTCTGTGATCCTCAAGGTTGCAGGGGCAGGTGCCATCACCCGTCCTGCTGAAAACAAACTAGGGCACCGGGACTTCTTTTGGCCCTGCTGATTGCAGTGAAAACATATCAAGTTTGATCCCTGAGTGATGATAACAGTACAATCTCTGCTAAAATGACCAGTCCGACCGCACCTGAAGCAGCCAGACTCACCACCACTACCACTCCTGCATGCGCCCCCGTGCATCCTACCACACTTTCCGCATCGATTGCGGTCCTGATGATCCCTCAATCTTGAATCCGATCCCTTGGGCCTTTTGCCCGAACTCGCGGCTACCTGAACCTCATCCGACTTCCTCTTCCGGATCTGCTCCAAATCAATTTCTCTCTCCCTGGCCTGAGAAATCATATCTTCCAGCGTCTTACAACCGAACCTGCTCACGAACTCCCAGATGTAATCCCTCAACATCTTGTGATATCGTGCCTTCTTCATCTCCTCATCTGCAACATACTGCGGAACAAGAAGGGCTCTCTCCCTGAACTTGGCGGTGATCTCCGCCACAGTCTCAATAGTCTGCGTCAAATCCTGAAACTCCCGGGCCAATTGCTGCACCTCAATAATCGGCGAAAACTCCGCCCTGAACCTAGCTGAGAAATCACTTCAAGTCATCGCGTACAACGCGGCATCATCACCCAAAGCATGACCAATCTCTTCCCACCAATCGCTCGCTCTGTCTTTCAGAAGACAGGAAGCGAGTCTGACCTTGTCCTCCTCAGCACACTGGCTCGTACGGAATGCATTGGTAACATCAGCCAACCATCTGCTGCTAGCGATGGGGTACCTAGCCCCATGATAATCTGGTGCCCCGCAAGCCCTGAACTCCCGGAATGTCAAGGTACGCGCTCCCAACAAAGCCATCGTCTCAGTACGGAAGGCTCCCAGCCTCTCATCCAAAATCTCCAATATACCCTCCTTGACTGTGCCAAAGATCACAGGAGTCTGAGCTAGAATACTGCGCGTAACCTAGGATGATATCAACTCTCTCATCCGCTCCTCGAGCTGCTCGGCCCCTAAACCCGAGCCCAATCCCTCTCTAGCGCCTGATCCGCCCACTGGTCCCTCTTGTAATGTCACCATACTGAAACATATAACATAACCATTATCAGAATACTACTCACTGGTGCGAGACCAAACATACTCACTACCAGGTTCCCGGTCTTGTCTCGGCCTTTCCTGAATCGAGTACGGATCCTCTGCTTTCAGTAGTACGGGCCCATACTACCTTCCACATATCTCCGTACTTTCCTCAAGAACTGCTTTAACTCCACCAGGCCCCTTTTCTACTTCTACTGCTCCCAGCACTACCTCATCCTAGGCTTACCCTAGGGAAACCTCTGATTCAACTCAAACCAGCCCTCAGCTGCTGAAGGTCCCCTTGTGATGCCAATTAGCCATCACCTGGATACCATTACATGTGACGAGGCTCAGATAATCCTTCAAGTAGAGGACTCGTTCCTACAACGGTTGGACTCAAACAAGAGCTGCGCAATAGGACCAAATCCAACACTCTGAGATTATTCAACCCTGATCACATGTGACGTACCGTATCCAACTAATGGCTAACTCCCATCACTCAGAATCCCACCATGCACAAAGCAAGCAGCATTCAGACAAAGGGAAAATCTAACCATAACATACTCAAGCAATCATATCCACATAGCAAGAATTCGAACTAGCATGCAACACAACTCATAAACTCAGGCATAACCTAAACAGGCTATCCTACTACTATCTATTCAGCACAATCATGCAGATCAAAAGCACATATAATAGGCACATAAGGCATCATCCCTAGATCCTTAGTCCTAATCTAGCATGCTGTTCTATTAACTGGAAATCAAAACATAGACTTGTATGGGTATTTTGGGGTACTTACTTGAGCTCGGTTGATTGCATGCACCACACATCTTTTCTCTTTTCAAAGTTCTTTTCTTTCTGAATTCTTTTTACTTTTCTAAAACCATTTTCTTTCTCGAAACTCTCTTTTTACAAAACTGACTTTCCGTTTTGAAAATTTCCATACCAAATCCTCAGTTTGAGTTCAGACACACCCGAGAGCATGTCCGAATCCCTCAAACCAAGGCTCTGATACCAACTTGAAACCACCCAAAATTTAAGACCAAAAATTTCTTTTAATAAATCATTACTTAAAGTAAAGTCATCATTCCAAAACATAATATGAGTATAATTTTTCAAAACACATGTTCATTATCAGAGTAAACATTCCCAGGCTGTCAAATCTATGGTGTGTGCCATGCGATCACCCCGAGCTCTTCCCTCCGCTACCGGAAGTACCTGAAACCAAAACTGGAAACCGTAAGCATGAAGCTTAGTGAGTTCCCCACCCTACCACATACTGCACATACTGGGCCACGCCCGCTATCTTGAGCCTCGCCCCCTACCTCGGGCCTCGCCCGCTACAACGGCCCCGCCGCTCCAGGCCCCGCCTGGCTTCGAGCCCCGTTCGGATACAGATCTGTTTTACTTAGGCCTCGCCTGTCACAATGCCTCGCCCGCCAACAAATAATAACACATAAACATATCACAACACATAACTAAACACATGCAACTGGTTCTGTCCTAAGGCCTCGCCTATCCTGGGCCTCGCCCATGACCTGCTACTGATGAGTCATGGAACCCCATCCACGCTCCTAATGGTAGTGAGATACGAGCCCAGCCCACTCTTACTCCTGTTCTAGTTTGGGCCTCGCCCTTGTTCTACTTCTAATGAGATATGAAACCCCATCCACACTCTGCTATTGGTGAGATACGGGACCTCGCCCACACTCACCTCCCTACCAGGCACATACATGTATCACACAGAGAACAAGTATAAACTATCATATAAACAAATCCTTGGGCAACACCCGCTATTACTAGACCTCGTCCTGAATATCATACTAGCATACTGTGCCTAGGGCTAACCCCCCGGGTCTTCTACTTGTAACTAGATTGGCTGGCATTGTGGCCTTAGACCCATTCACACAAAAGGGAAACTCGCATGCACTGGTTGAACTTGCTGATGATCTCACTAGCTGCTGCCCGACAACTCACTGAACTCCTACTCCCTTACTCCCCGAACTACCAATATCAATGCAACACTGAGTCTAACTGACCCCCGAAAGACAACCAAGTCAACCATGGTCAAAGTCAACCTTCTAGGTCAACCCTACTCGCCGAGTCACCCTACTGACTCGTTGAGTTCAAAATGTTCAGATTCCTTCCATTCGCGCCTCAACTCGCCGTGTCAGTCCATGACTCGCCGAGTCTACCGATTTCTGAGTCCTGACCTGTCCAACTCACTGAGTCTCCACCCGACTCACTGATTCGAGTCTCAACTCGAAGGGTTTGGGGTTTCGCGACCTGAATCGCCGAGTCCAAGAACAGACTCGCCGAGTACAAGGCAATCTTCACATGACTCGACGAGTTGTTCATCCCACTCGTCGAGTTTCTCCACAACTTCATGCTACTCGCCGAGTCCACTCAAAGGACTCGCCGAGTCCCTTCAGTTCTCCTTACATGCAGAGGACTTTTGAGTCATTCATGGACTCCAAACTGTAGATCTACCCTTCCCAAGCCTATTCCTCACGTAAAGTTGCAAACTTTACGTGTAGAGAAGGAGATCTAGGCAAAATATGCCATAAACTAGGGTTTAAGGTCAAGTGGCTTCAAAATCGACTCGAGGGCTGATACATTTTGCTTCTCCAGGCCATAACACACTTGGATTTGAAGTAGCAACTCCAGATCTGGCTTCTAACCAATAAGGGTGGCTAATCATGGCTTAAAAAGCCCAAAACTCACAACCAAAAATAGATCTAAGGGAAGGAATGACTTAATACCTTCAATACCTCAGAAAGACTCCACAAACTCCAGATTTGAAGCCAATCCTTGAAGCTTCACTGATTCCCTTTCCTCTTCTTCCTTCAAATCACCCAAAAATGGCTTGGAAGCTTGGTTGCACAACAATGGAGGCTTAGGCTTCGTTTTCTGAACGAGGGATGCTATAAGGAACCCTAATGGAGAGAATAAGAAGCTTAAATAGCGCCCCAAGTCCCGGATTTAGGGTTTTCCTCGCACAGACCGGATTCGCCGAGTCCACTTGGCCGACTCGCCGAGTTGGCCACTTATACCTTGACCCGGATCCCGCTCGGACTCGCCGAGTCGACCCTTAAAATTAGGGCTTTCTTTCCTTTCTTGGCCTTTAAAACTTTGGGTGTTACATAGTGACTTAATCACAATTAAGTTAGGGTTAAGAGTTATTCACATACTTTAGTTGAGGGCTTTTTAGTGAAACTATATTCAGTAGCTGACTCTAAACACTTAGCATACCCACACTACTATAGTTGTTAATCTTCGGAGCGAGATACATATGCATAGATATATACGGGGTTGACATTCCCACCTGTGGTTGCTAGCTACAACCTCGACCGATTAATCGAAGCGGGTGACAAGTGTGTACAATTTTTACTACAACGTCCAATGAAGCATTGTAGAGGGGTACACTCAGTCACATAGCTCGGTTATAGGACACACTATTAACACTAATTGGGATCTCTCTCTCTCTCTCTCTCTCTCATTACAAACCATGGACTTGGTTGCTTTCAAAACTATTTTAAGTATGGAGTTACTTATGTAACGGTACAGTTTGGTTTTCAGGTATATTCAAGGATTCTTACAAACATAATTTTAAATTTGGATTTACTTATACAAATATACCTTTTGGATTTCACAGATTCTTTCCAAACACAATTTTAAGTATGGATTTACTTATACAAAGATACATTTTGGCTTTTAAAAACTCTTTGCAAACACAGTTTTAATTATTGTTATACATACAAAGAAAATATTTTCTAGACTTTTTAAAAGTATTTTTGTTGTTAGAACAAAACCTATAACTCTCACCAACCTTGTGTTGACCCTCAAAATTACATGTATTCTCAGGAAATCGCTAAACAAACATTCAAGACGGATTGAATTTCATGTGACATAGTTACTAGCTATTGTATTATTTGCCTATCTTTTAAAGCAATTCATGTACTATTATTATCTGTAAGAACCATGTATTCAAATATAAAGATGGAATACAAATTCTATTTTGTTTATTGTTGTACTTGTGTTATATATTAAGTTTACCTGTGATCCATGAATTTAATCTCCTAGCCTGACGTGTTCCGCCGCCTCGACCAGGGGTCTAACATTGGAAAACAATGGTTTGTTTATCTATGGTTTTTATGGAAATGTTTTTCAAAAATGGAAAAAATATTAGCATGATTTTTCGCGTGTTACATATATTTTATATTATATTTAGTTATAAACGTCATAAATTCGTTTGATAACAAAATATAATGTAAATTTTTTATAAGAAGTAATATTCTGGTTTTTTTAGTTTTGTAATAAAAAGATATTTGAATTGTATAATCTACTATAATAAATGAAGGTTTTTTTTATCACATGTACTTTTCTCATTCATTTGGACACATGACATTTTCTAGAATTTTTAAATTTTCTATTTTCCACTTGTCATTTTGTTGTATTTTTCATTTTATAAAATTAAAATTTCACATTTAATATGCAAGGTAATATATATGTAAAGTATTTATTAGAAATGGTTTATATATGTAATGTATTCAATACATTAAAGTCTCATTAGTTTTAATAATTCAAAAATTTTCTTATTTTTCTTATAAATTCAAACTTCTACTATAATAAATGAAGGTTTTTTTGCCACATGTCCTCTTCTCATTCATTTGGACACATGATATTTTCTAGAATTTTTAAATTTTCTATTTTCCACTTGTCATTTTGTTGTATTTTTCATTTTATAAAATTAAAATTTCACATTTAATATGTAAGGTAATATATATGTAAAGTATTTATTAGAAATGGTTTATATATGTAATGTATTCAATACATTAAAGTCTCATTAATTTTAATAATTCAAAATTTTTCTTATTTTTCTTATAAATTCAAACTATTTAAATTATTAAAATTTCATATTTATTTTTTTTAATTAAACTCATGGAATACATGGGTCTCACACCTAGTTATTAATATTCTAGGATTACATGAAGAACAAAGAGGGGTATGATTTTCTTTTTAATTCATTTCATAAGAACCATACTCCTAAATAATACGTTCTTCACATCTCTTTCTTTCACTTAATTCCTCTTCCCCAAAGATCTTGTAACCCTAGTCATGATTCAAATTAAGAAATCGACAAAGTTATCAATCAACTATCATTCCCAAATCAATGAAATCAAATCAAGTTATCGATTATCTATAAATCTAAATCAAATATGTCGAAAAGATATCAAGCTTTATTTCACCTCTTAATAATATCTACTTTGAAAGAAGTTATTTCAAATTCTAGATCTTGTAAAAAAGGTAAATCACCATTATAGTAGGTTTTTAGAATTTGTTATTTTGTTTTGATATAATCAAATCATCTATCCATATTTCTAGTTTTATAATATCGTATTCAAAATTATTTTTCAAATTATAGATAATATAGATTATAAATCATCCCCTATAATAGGCTTTGTAAAGTTTTTATTCTATTTATTCTAACTTATGAGGTATTTTTATGAAAATGCTTATTGTATGGTTAGTGATTTGCACCATTTGTTTACTCTATTTGATTTTCATATATATTAGATAATTATGTCCTCATATATCGTCGTAGTGCCAATATACCCTACATTCTTTTGTATATCGATGTATTTTCGTATTGTATTATGCAAGTGTATCATGTCCTTTCTAGAATCCGAATTACTTATGAAAGACTTGGGACCATTGTGTTACTTTGTGGGTATTATTGTAACTAATAAAATAAGTGGATTATTCTTATATGAGGAAGATTATGTTGAATAGATCTCATAAATCAAGTTGGAATATTTCATTGTAAACCATCTTCCCCATCAATTGATAGTTAATACCATATTGAATCCGTGCTAATTAAATTGAGCACATATTATGTTGACACCTCTTACTAACTTTGCATGACTTGAATACTACAATAACTTATATTTATAAGGACCAATATCTCTTATGTATTGTAGCACATATATCCCTATTTATACATGGACAAAGGGAACAACCTATACTCGAGTTCAAGCTTACTATACACTATATTAATGGAACTCTTGACCATGATGGACACCTCTAACGTCTCGCATGACCACACCAATTAGCTATAAAATGCTTATTAGGGCGGTTGCATTGGTACCCGAGTTCAATTGGATCATATCTTTTTGTGTAGGGAAAACTTGATCTCTTGGTCCTACAAACTTAAAGCCACCTTGTCTTGCTATAAACGAGGTTGAGTACCGAGAGGTCGTCAACGTGGTCTCTTAGTCGTGTTGACCATGAAAGCAACTTTTAGAGCTCTCATGCATATTAAAAAAAGTCACATTAACCTATTTTGATAACGTCAATATATACAATTAGTTTTTATGGAAATTTAGTTTAACAATACATTAAACACATCAAAATGAACACTTGTTTTTTTTGCAAAATTTGTCGAGAGTCAATTGAACTCCTTACATGTCTCTTCACATTATCATATCATGTATATCTTTACGAGGGCCTATGTTTAACCCTTTTTGACGAATCCAACGACACTCTCTAACGACCTCTTATTTTGACTTAGAGGATGTTGTAGAATATAAGTAAATATTTTTTAAAACATTTTGTATTTTGTGTACCCTGATGAAGGGAAAAGTTCAAATATGAACTACAAAAAAGTGACGAACCATAAGAATGATTATTCATAATTTTTTTTCTTATTTTTTTTATTGTTTATTTATGACAATTGTTTATTGTTTAAAAACATATAAACTTCATAGAGTTTTTATTTTAGTACAATTAGAAATGAATATTGATATAATTTTTTATACAAAAGTGCATGTAACAATATTCAAAATTTGAAATTTATCAATATTGATATATAATTATTAGAAATAAAAAATTACAACAAATTACTAAAAGCGTCCCCGTGGTTTGGTCAAACTTGGGTGTTTGGTTTCTAATTTATTTATTTATTTATTTTTTTTGCATTCGGACCGTCATTGTTGTTTCATTTGGTTGCGTTTTTAGTCCCTTGCATATATGAAAAGGCTATATTACCCTTGACCATTTCTCTTTTATTTTTTTAATATTAACCTATTAAAGAATATTATTAAAAATAAAAAATATGGGTCCCTCACCCATTATCTCTTCCCCCGTCATCACTTACCACACTCATTTGCCTTACAATACTTTCTCAATCTCGTCCTCTCCTTTTCTCACTGATGAAGCCTATAATCACTAATGCAGGAAACGTCCCCGGAAAACACCACTGATGAAGCTCATAATCACTGATGAAGCCTATTATCTCGTCCTCTTCACTGATGAAGCTCATAATTACTAATGAAGCCTATTATCTCGTCCTCTTCCCTAGAATCCATAATCACTGATGAAGTCCATAATCACCGATGCTGGAAATGTCCCCATAAAACACCACACTCCACCAGAAAACACAAGTCGTCACCATAAACCACCAAGAAACGACACCGGAAGACACGAGGAAACCACCATACACCATTGATTTGCATCATCAGTACCTTCTCTTCTTCTTGCTACCCCATCTATATAAATAATTGACCCAATTTTGACTTTTATACAGTTGACCCGTATTATGACCGTTTTGGTGGTTTTGTGACAGTTTTAAACTGTCATATGACAGTTTTCAGATAAAGATCTAAATTCAGTTTTTGGTCTCATTTCTAGTACTCACGAAATCATATCCTCTCATTCTCTTTCTTTCTATTTGATATAATCTGAGTCTTATGCAATTGAGGATTTCGGAGTACCACCCAAATACTTCGATTAGAAAGTGATTATCACAATTCTCAGATTTCCATGTGCCACTAAACCATATATATCCAACAAGGAGCGGTCGTGGTGGCTCTCTCTACTTCGTCGCATGTGGAGCACCGTGTCCTCCAGAATCCTCCGACCACCACCATCTCCTTAAACGAGTGTTGTTACCCTTTAACCCCATTTCTTCTTGAAAATCGTCTTTGGTTTCTAGGATTTCATTACATTTTTCTTTCATCATCGATTTCAGGTTAGATTTTGCGTTTTGGGTTTTGATTGCCATATTTGATTTTGATTTCAGCTTAGGTTCTGATTTCGCGATAATCGGATTTGACTTTGGTTAGGTATTTGATTTCAGAATTTATCTTGTTATGGTTTTGATTTCTTTGTTCAAGTTTGATTTCTAGGATTTGATCTTCGATGTGACCTGATGAAATCGATGATGTGGTCTGCAGTGGACCTAGAATCGATGGATGGTGGTGATGTTGGAATCTGCTGGTGGTGGTTGTTGGTCGACAGTGGTGGTTTCTAGTGTCCTGTGGTGGTTGTCGGTGTCGTGTGGTGTTTGTGCATATGTGGTGCAAGTGAGAGTATAAGTGGGTCCCACATATCTATAAATCACTTATCTGTTTTTCTTTAATTAATAAATAATAAAGAAAATAATATAAAAAATGAAAAAAAGTTACAAAAGGGAATATAGTATTTTGATCTTGGGAATTGATGAAACATGCAACAAAATTATACTATGGGTACGGTTGTAAAAAAAAAAGTTAAGGACTGAACACGTGAGAGACGATTTCAGTAATTTGTTCAAAAAATTATTAACTTTAATAATGTTTGATTGTTATTTTGGATAATAAAAAATGCTAAAGTTAGAAAAATATATTTGAGTTACTATTTGATCCTTTCATAAACTTTCTACTTATCCTATAATATGTATCCTGTTAGTTGATTGTTCAATCAATGCAATTGCAAGGAATTTATATAAACTTTCACCATGGTTCCTTTTATGGAGTCATGAGGACACATCTCCTTTAGGAGAAAGGTGATCTCTGTTGGAGTAATTCAGTAAGTGGGACCAAAATAGTCCAGGGCATTTTGCGAAGTTTTTTTTATTCTAGTTTTAGAGTTTGAGTAAAATACCTTTTGTTTGGTATAAAATATGGGACGTAGGTATCATTGTAGTTTATCCCAAAACCATGTTTAACCGGATAATAAAACTTAGGCAGTAAGTAAAACACTTAATCCCCTGTTTTTACCAAAGTTAGTTTTTTCCTCTGTTTTTTGTCCCTCTCCTTCTTCCCTCTTGTTTCTTTTTTTCCTTGTTGCAAAAGGTGCAGGTGAGTAAATCAGCTTCTGTGTTATCTGGTTTTGAAGCAGCCCCTTTGTTCTATACTCTCCTCTTTCCTCCTTTGCGTCCCCACTCAGATAAACAGAGAGTTTTGGCATATTAATCAACCAATGAGGATTCAACATATATATATATATATATATATATATATATATATATATATATATATATATATATATATATATATATATATATATAGACACACACACACACACAAATAGATTACAGATTTAGTTAACAACAGATCCTAAACACTAGGATCTTATCTATACAATAAGACTTATCTATAAGATAAAATCTATCTTATCATTTACGTTTACATTCCCCCTCAATCTTAACTGAGACAAGGTTTAGATTATATCTCAAACAATCCAACATATTACGAGTAGCTGGCTTTGTGAAGCCATTTGCAACTTGATCACTAGAAGAAATGAACCAAACATCAAGAGTACCCATTGCCACCTTCTCTCTAACAAAATGAAAGTAAACTTTTATATGCTTTGTGCACACTTGAAACACCGGATTAGCTGTTAAAAATGTAGCCCCTAATTTATCACACCATAGAACAGGAGGTTGTGGTTGATGAACTTGTAATTCCTTGAGCAAGAGTTGTATCCATATTGCTTCTGCTGTACCATTTGCTAATGTGTTGTATTCAGCCTTTGTACTGGACCTAGAAACAGTCGATTGCTTTCGTGAACACCATGAAATCATATTGGGACCTAAAAATACTGCAAAACCTCCGGTTGATCGACGATAGTCTAAACATCCTACCCAGTCTGTGAACACACTCAATAGTGTAGAGTTGGATCTCTATATGCGAATTCCTATAGTGGTTGTGCCTTTAATGTATCTCAAAATTCGTTTCACAGCCTCCGTGTGAACATTTGTGGGTTTAGAAAGATATTGGAAAACTTTGTTAACTTTAAAAGAAATACATGGCCTTATTAAAGTAAGATATTATAGACCGCCCGCCATACTTCTATATTTGAAAGTATCATCATCACTAAGTGTTGTGCCATAGCCAAGAGCAAGCTTGTCAATAATAGACATGGGGGTTGAAATACTTTTACAATTCTCCATATTGAACCGACTAAGTAAATCAGATGCATACTTGCATTGCATTAAGAGAATTCCCCCTGAATTGTGAAGTACTTCAATCCAAAAAGTAGTTCAACCGACCAAGATCTTTGATCATAAAAGAGGCAAATACCACTACTAGAAAAAAGGCCTTTTACGACTCTCATTGCGCGTCATAAAACGCTCAGACGACGCGCAAATGCGCGTCAAGGAAGGCCCTGTCATAACGAGAGACGACGCTCTTTTGCGCGTCGTCTATAGACGACGCGCGTTTACGACGCACATTTATGACACGCAATGCGTATCATTAAAGCTGCTGTCAAGAAAGGTCATGTCATAAATGAAGATGACACACATTTTTGCGTATCGTAATATTAAATTTTTAAAAAAATATTATTTATAGATTTACTGATTTTCAAATTAAATTTGCATTTCATGTCTCATAATAGAAAATAAAATACCATATACAAAAAATACAATCCATTGCACAAAAGTTAATATCATACAACATATCTGTACAAATGGACACATAGAGAAGAACAAGAATTTCTATACAATGTCTGCATCACTTAGAACTATTTTTTAAACAATTTTATTACTATATATGACAATTTCTAAAAAGCCAACCATGTCTACTTCAGATAGCTCTGGCAACTCATCCATAGATTGGCTACCCATAGCCTAAAAAAATAGAAAGGGAAAATTGGTCATTTTGGGATAAATTTTATTTCCAATGGGTCAAATGGGTAGAGAATGTACCTACATTTGCAATACGAACCGTAGAAGTGACTCAAGCTGCAAAAAGTAAAGCAGGTAGGAAGAGAGAACCATAGAGAATCCAAAGTGAATAAGATGAGGTGGCATGTAACTAAACATGACCAGGTCTGCATGAAAAAAAAAACAAAAGAAAAGAAAACTAAAAGTAGAAGTTTACCTCTTCTTTACATGTTCTGAATTTTGTGCATTGTAGTGGAAGTTCCTATACGTATAGTGCATCTCATTAAGTAACTAAAACTCAAACACCCCACCCATACAAACATGTAAACAGCCAAGTTGACCACCAACGGGTACCCAAATAACGGAAATACCCCTCGTGCCAATACACAAAATTAATGAAAGTAACTTGCATATGAGATAATACACAAAATTAATATCAGCTTGAATGATGGTGACACATGGATGTTTTTGCATAAACATATTGGATATATGTTTCTTAGAGTTCCATATTGTTATTTAGACACCATATTTAGGATTTATTTAGTTTCCCTTTTTTAGCCTTGTATACAATCATACAACTGCATTACATGTGCATAACATAACTGTTAAAAGTTGTCCTATTTTGTTTTGTGTATGATCAGATGCATTCTTCCCTAGAAAAGCTAACAATGTTGCCAGAAGACACAAATATATACTTTGGTCATGAATATACATTGGTAAGTCATGTTTTCTTTTAGACCTAAACACAAGAAATAGCATATGAGATGCACAAGCTAACATTTATTGGTTTACTACTAGAGGTAATCTTTTTCTTACCTGTCTTTAGCCTCTCCTGCAATCTTTTCATTGTATAAGTTTTTATTCCCACCTTGACCTGCTATCATATAAAAAACACAAGAAACATAAAGTAAAAGCCAAGCCACCATATAATAATACAATGGGAGAACAAATTTAAATTTACCAAAGACAGCAGCAACATTAGTGTGTCTTCCAATATGCTGCAATGATCCATATCTACATATCATTTTTTTAGAGAAATGGGTGCCCAATGACAGAAGCCTGAATTATATATAAACTTACATAGTATAAGAAAATACACCATACAAAATATAAAGTCAAGATGAAAAAAAAGAATCATACCTTGATGCAGATGATACATCATTATCATTTCCACCTTTATTCAATGACAAATAAACAACAGCAAAGACAAATGTCAGGATGCCTTCTTCTGCCAAACTCACACCAGCAAGCATCTCTAATGAACTAATTATCCATAAAAAAAATAATAAAAAAATAAAAATTGAGATAATGTCATATTTAGTTATGTATCAATCAAACTGAAATTTATAAATAGTAAATCTTACATTTCAATTAGGTTTACAAAGTAATCCATAGAGCAGTCAACCCATGATCTCCAACCACAACAAAGACCAATCTCAGGATGCCTACAGTAACTTCCTTTTCCTGACCACCATCATTATAATAATATTAATAATAATAATAATAATAATAATAATAATAATAATAATAATAATAATAATAATAATAATAATACGGGTTTTGTTTGCTGAAAAGTGATAATATTTTTGTTTACAGAAAAGTCAACAACATAATAAATTACAAATGAGCAAAAACCAACCAAAGACCAAATCAAAGTATGTCTGTCTTACCTGAAGCCCAAAAGGTTTAAGTGTTCTATTATAAGCTCCTGGGCGAGCAATGTTGGTCTTTTGCAGGGGCAACAAAAGTCTTTTTCACCAAAACAGGGAACTGGACACAGGAAAGTAACCTAAACAGCGGACAAAAACAGATGAAAGATAGGAAGGGAAAAACTGGAATTAACAGCCTTCTGGGAAAGCTGCACAGCACAAAGGACAAAGTGAAGGCACAAAAATGGTTTGCTGATCTTGTGACTTTCATCAGCAGCCTTCTTCACTGCCGAGTAAGCATTTCCCTTGAATCTCATTCAAGGCTATCTTGTACAAACGGTTTGCTGATCTTGTGACTTTCATCAGCAGCCTCCCGGTTCTGTCATAAATCCACAAAAATGCTCCATGCAAAATATTGTCTTTTACACAGGATAGGTAAGAGCTTTATTCACAGGGTAATCACAAAGAAGAAGAAAGGCCTGTTCAGGCGGGGGAAAAACAAAACTCACTTTACTGTAGGATTGAAAAGAAATAAGTGGGGCTAATTTTCTGTTTTTTTCATTCGAATACTTGACTGGGAAATCGACTACATATTTAAAAGGAAAATAAGGAAAATGCTTCCTAAACTAATGGGGCAACTAACCCACTTCTTTATTACGCCTAAAGAAAAGGAAATATGGCTAACATTTCCTTTTGAAAGTGTCAAGCTACTAAATAAACTTAAATTTCCCAAAATACCCTCTGGATTAAACCAACAAGCAATGCCACAACTGAAAAGATGAGGGGCATGCGCCAACAAATTTACAGTCATAAACGCCCCGTAAGAATGTCCCCCAATTGCAATTTTGCCTGGATGAGCCACCTGAACCACATACCATTTCCAGTTTAGTCAATCAAACATCTCACTCACTGACTCACTGAGTCGGTCAGTAGTACACTACATCATCTGATATGGTGGTTTAGAATATGAATAGATTTGATTATATCGATGGTTGAATCCAATGTAAAAAAGGAAACATCTCCAATCACACAAAAACCTGAATCCAAATGGGGGTGGGGGTGGGGTCGGGGGGGACGAACTAAGGTTAAAATCGAAGAAAATATATTTACAATTGAAGACAAAATTTAGGAAATAACCTACCTGAGCAACTTTCTACGAGTATATGGAAAAATCTTCTAAGTCGTTTGCTTTGATTTTTCTTAGATCAACTTTTTCTCCAAACCCTATTACTTGTTGGTACCGATTTTAGGGTTTCACATGGAACAAGAAAGAGGTGGTGATGGAGAAGATGGTAGGGTAGCGATGGATGGTAGGAATGGTGGTGATGGTCGATTGTGTTGAGGTTGCAGGTGGTGAGATGTAGTTGCGACGACCATGGCGGTGGTGCAAGATAGTGGTGGTATGTACCATGGAGGGGAACTGTACAGAGAGAGAGAGAGAGAGAGAGAGAGAGAGAGAGAGAGAGAGAGAGAGATGGTGCTGAGTCTGATGAGGTGAGCGTTCCTTTGGAAGGAGGAGACGCAAGCGGGGTTTTTAATTTTTTTGGATTTCATTTCCCCTAAAAAATGAAAACACGCACCCAGAGACTAAAATTATAAAGCGACACGGTAACACGACACGCTTCTTAGGATAGGTGCCCTCCGTGTTTTTAATTTTTTTTTGGACACTAATTTTAGGGGCGCACAAAAATGCGTGTCCACTATCATTCAAATTTTGCTAAACTGACATTATTTTCTAGGGCACGTACAAATGCGCGTCGTCTATCAGCGCGTGTCATTGTTTGCGCGTCATTAAAGGGCTGTTTTCTAGTAGTGTACGGTACCAATTAATTGTTGGAATAGTGTCTAAGGCTGCAACTATATTAGGCAAGTATTTGACTCGGTTGTGCATGGTCCTTTTGGGTTGCCTTCACCATAGCAACTTGATGGATGATTTGTTAAAAGAGAGTAAATATTATAAGGAATAATATATGGTTATTTGATTAATATAAGTCATAGATTAATTGGAATTAATTTGGTGACTTAAAGAGATTAATTAAATAAGAGGGTATAAACTGTCAATTGTTTGATAGTTACACTTTAGACTATAAATCCTTATCCTAGATAGGATGGACGATTTCTAGGGCTTGGATAAAGCCAAAATCATCCATAGGGTTATCAAGGAAAGGATATGGATTAACATAAAGTCTAAGTTATCCAGTTAGGGTTGAAGTTGTAATCCTTAAGGAGTCTACAAGTATAAATAGACCCTAGGGGTGAGGGAATTCGACACACCATCAAAAGTAGAGATACTCTAGCCGAATTCCTCCCCTCTCCTCTCTCCTAAATCATCTTGCTTGCTTTTGGTGTTTGTAAGCCATTAGAGGAGTGACATTTGTGACTCTAGAAGCTCCAAGACAACAAGATCAACAAGGAATCCAAAGGTATGATTCTAGATCTGTTTCAATGTTGTTATTTAACCTAATTAGCCATTAGAAGTCTTGGTTTCAAAGCATGTTTAATTAGAAAGCCTAGATCCGAGCATTAGGGTTTTGCATGCGCACATAGGAAAGTTCTTATGGCTAAAACCTATCAGTGGTATCAGAGCCTAGCTTGGTTTTCTTTAAATTGTTGCTTGATTAACTGAAACAAACCTGCAAAATTCATTTTTTAGGTTTTTGGGTCACTGACTCGGCGAGTCCCAAGGTGGACTCGGCGAGTAGGCCTAACTCGGCGAGTCCCCTTGTGCACTCGGCGAGTCCAGGCGTCAGGAATGGCCAGATTCGGGATTTTTTCATAATTATCTTATGGAAACTTACCTTAGTCATAATAGATCAATATAAATCCGATTTTTTGATATATATGACTATTATCTTGATCTAATTAAAGATATTTATCATCTAATAAAATATTTAATTTCCTTATATGATAATTGATTAATTATTTTGATAATTATCTTAAAAGAAATCTTGGATAAATCAAATAAAGATAATTAGGATATTAATTGTTAATTGGAATTATTTGTTATTTGATCCTCCATGTTTTAAATGTTTAAAACCTATCCTAAAGTTTTGAAATTTATATTTGTGATTAAAAGTTTTAATTTAGACAACTTAAATTTCAAACCCTAGATTTTAAAAAGTTTTAAAATACAACCCTATACTAATATGATATTACTAGAATAATATATACATATATAACTAAATGCTAGTCTTACCGTTAGTAGGTCTCATTCACGAAGCCGGTCTATAAGTTGGGTATAAGGTTGCGGCCTATAAAATGGCGCTTAATGGGTGTACACTCACACCCACCGCTTGCTTGATTGGTGGAGGGTCGTTAGCCGAACGGGTAGGATAGGGCAACCTCATCCTCTCATTAAAAGTATAATAAGAAATATAAAGTAACTACACAGATTTTAAAAATTTCCCAATTCTAGTTACTTTAGGAAAAGTGAATTGATACGATCCCATGAAATTACACTTTGCACCTTGCTAAGAAGTTAGTGGAGCATGTGTGGTTTACCGGCATACTAATTGGTTCTAAGCAAAGGTGGCAAGGGGTGATTCATTGTTTATCATAGTTCGATGGAGCGTGTGTGGTTTACCGGCACATCGAATAGGTGATCGTTTCAATGAAGGCACCATGTGAATTTGCATGGTAATTCACACCCGCTTTGTGATCCTCGGCATCCCAGTCACAAACGAGAGGGGCATATCGAGATTTAAACATGACATTGAATAGTTTCAATGAATCTCATCCAAACCTAGGAATTCTCAAAAAACACTTAGGACTAATAGTTTAAGTTTTGTAATGGAGAATTAGTGAATCATCATTCACTTACCTTCAATTTATTTGCATGTTAGATTACGGCATCCCTTTTCTAGTATGTAAATGTTATTGTTGGATCCTGGCCGTAATTTTTCTTATTGGGTGATAATTAGGGATTCTTATTCTAATCTATCTTTGTCCTTTTTCTAATTGAAGATGTCGAACGCAAACAACGCTGCTGCTAGTTCTTTCACGTTGATGAGCCTTTGCCAAAAGGTCACCTTCGATGGAACGAACTTTAGCGAATGGATAAGATACATTCGCACCATTGCTCGCTATGAGGATAAGGAGTATCTCCTCGATGAGAAGCTCGAGAAAATCAACCCCGAAGTTGCTACTCCCGCCGAAATCACCGCCTTTGAAACTCATGAGCGAGATGCAATGAAGGTACATTGCATCATGATCGCCACCATGAACTCCGAATTCCAAAAGTCCTACAAGGACATGTACCCGTACGAAATGCATCAAGACTTATTGGAGAGGTACCACCAAAACGCGAGACAAGAGCGTTATGAGATTTTCACTAACATGATCTCCGCTAAGATGGGTCATGGAGAATCTCTTACCGTGCACCTGCAAAAGATGCAAAGGTATGTCGACCGCCTTCGCAAGTTAAATGTTGACTTCGGTGAAGACTTGGCGATCGATATGGTGCTTCACTCTTTGCCTCCGATGTACAACCAATTTAGGATGACCTACCACATGAACAAAGAAGAGGTCACCCTAAGCAAACTCCAAGGTCTCTTGAGGGTCGCTGAGAGCAACTTCAAGGACAAGTCTGTTGCATCTACTCCCAATCCGTCCGCTGCTCCTGTCTTGGCTATTGGTCAAGGGAAGGGAAAGAAGAGGAAAGATTCATCGAATAACTATCGCAAGGTGAAAGCCCGAGATGGTGCCTCTTCTAGTGGGATCAAAGTTGATCCCGCTAAGCCCTGCTCCAACCCAAAGGAGGCAGAGTGCCACCACTGCCACAAGATAGGACATTGGAAGAGAAGCTACTCGGATTACCTGCAAGCGATCAAAGAAGGAAAGATCAAGCCATCTTTCGCAGGTATATACACAATCAAATCTAATGATTCTAATCATGCTATTTCTTGGGTTCTTGATACCGGTTGTGGTTATCACATTTGTTCTAATGTGCAGGGACTAAGAAGAAGTAGGGATGTAGAGCAAGGAAGGATCAATCTAATCATGGGGAACAGAAGATCGTCACCTGTGACCAAGATTGGAGTGTATTCTTTAGTGCTTAGGAATAGTTTTGTTTTAGATTTGAACAATTGTTGCTATTCGCCAGAAATGGCTAGAAACATCATTTCATTTCATGGTTTATATAGACAAGGATTTAGATTTTCTTTTAATAATGAGAATGGTTCTATTTTGGCTTATCTAAATGGTGTCTTTTACTTTGAAGCTATACCATGTAATGGAATATATGAAACTGTTATGATTGTTGATAACTTAGGAAATGATGTTTTGAATATTGATTCTTCCACTAGTATGGATAAAGCATCCTTGTGGCATTGTCGTCTTGGACATGTCAACAAGAAACGCATAGCGCAACTCCAAAAGGATGGAGTGTTGGAGTCATTCGACCTTAGGGAAGATGACACATGCGAATCTTGTTTGCTTGGAAAGATGACTAAGTCACCCTTCACGAATACTTGTGAAAGGGGTGAAGGGCTATTGGACCTAATACATACCGATGTATGTGGACCCTTTAGATCAACCACGAAGGATGGGAACCGCTTCTATGTGACTTTTACCGATGACTATAGTAGATATGGGTATATCTACTTAATCAAGCAAAAGTCAGACACCTTTGAAAAGTTCAAAGAGTTCAAGAATGAAGTGGAGAATCAATTGGGCCGGAAAATCAAGATGCTTCGATCCGATCGAGGAGGAGAGTACCTAAGTCTTGAATTCCACGATTATCTCAAGGAGTGTGGAATAGTTTCGCAATTGACACCTCCTAGGACACCGTAGTTGAATGGTGTGACAGAAAGGCGTAATCGAACCTTATTGGATATGGTTCGCTCTATGATGAGTCGTGGTTCACTACCTATCTTCTTTTGGGGGTATGCCTTAGAGACTGCCGCCCATATCCTTAACCGAGTCCCTACTAAGAAGGTTGCCAAAATACCTCACGAGATGTGGACAGGGAAAGCTCCCTCGTTGGCACATATCAAGGTTTGGGGTTGCGAGGCTTTCGTAAGACGAGATACTCACGACAAGCTTGAACCTCGAAGTGAGCGATGTATTTTCATCGGCTACCCACAAACTTCCTTTGGATATCTCTTCTATAGACCGAAAGACAATGTTGTCTTTGTTGCGAGGAGATGAGTTTTCCGAGAGCGAGAACTCATAAGCCAAGGAGACAGTGGGAGGCAAATCGAACTTGAAGAGATTCAAGAGTCGATAGATGAAGGAACCTCTACCGCTGGCATTCAACCCGAGGAGGAAACTCCGGTTGAACCGATTGACGAATCCTTACCTCTTAGACGTTCCGATAGAGGTAGAGTTCATCCCCAGTTTTATGGCTTTCATATTACTACCGAAGGGGACACGTATATTAGTGATGGTACACTAGTAAATATTGATGAACCTAACAGCTATAAGGAAGCCATGGCAGGCCCGGAGTCTGCGAAATGGAAAGAGGCAATGGATAGCGAGATCCAATCCATGTACGATAACCAAGTTTGGAATTTGGTTGATTATGTGCCCGGACGTAAGACCGTTGGGTGCAAGTGGATCTTCAAAAAGAAGACCGACGTGGATGGGAACGTACACACATATAAAGCGCGATTGGTCGCGAAGGGCTTTACTCAAACTCCCGGAGTTGACTATGATGAGACCTTCTCACCAGTTGGGAAGATTAAATCTATTAGAGTGATGCTAGCAATTGCCACATTTCATGATTATGAGATTTGGAAAATGGATGTCAAGACCGCTTTCCTTAACAGAAAGTTGGCTGAGGATGTTTACATGGCTCAGCCAGAGGGGTTTGTGAATCCGAAGCATCCAAATAGAGTGTGTAAGCTTGAGAAGTCCATTTATGGACTTAAGCAAGCGTCTCGCAGATGGAATCTTTGCTTCGATGAGAAAGTCAAAGAGTTTGGATTTGTATGAAGCGAAGACGAATCTTGTGTATATGTCAAAGCCAGTGGGAGTATAGTAAGCTTCCTCATTCTATATGTCGATGACATATTACTCATAGGAAACAACATCCCGACTCTACAGGAAGTCAAGTCCTGGCTCGGGAAGTGTTTCGCTATGAAGGACCTCGGAGAGGCTTTTTACATTTTGGGAATAAGGATAGTAAGAGAAAGAAGTAAGAGACTAATTGGACTTAGTCAGAATACTTACTTAGAGAAGGTACTAAAACGTTTTAGTATGGAAAACTCAAAGAACGGAGAACTACCGATACAAGGAAATGCCAAGTTGAGTAAGACTCAAAGTCCGAGTACCGAAGCTGAAATGGCTGAAATGTGCCGAATACCATATGCTTCTGCAGTTGGCTCAATCATGTACGCTATGACTTGTACTCACCCTGATGTAGCCTTCGCTTTGAGCATGGTTAGCAGATATCAAGGGAATCCTGGCAAAGCACATTGGATTGCGGTGAAAAACATCCTTAAGTACCTTCGGAGGACGAAGGAATGGTTCTTAGTCCTCGGAGGGAGTGATAACTTGAAGGTGCAAGGGTATAGTGACGCCAGCTTTCAGACCGACAGGGATAACTACCGTTCGCAGTCGGGCTGGGTCTTTACCCTAAATGGAGGAGCAGTGACATGGAAGAGTTCCAAGCAGGAAACCGTAGCTGATTCAACGTGCGAATCAGAGTACATTGCAGCGAGCAAAGCGTCGAAGGAGGCAATATGGCTAAAGAACTTCATTGGTGATCTTGGAGTTGTGCCGGCCATAAAGGAGCCCATGGAGATTTTCTGTGATAACGAAAGTGCGGTTGCCTTGACCAAGGAACCGAGGGATCATGGTAGATCTCGACATATCGACAGAAAATATCACTTCATTAGACATCGTGTAGAAGAAGGACAACTCGTAGTGAAGAGGATATCATCAGAAGATAACCCAGCAGATCCGCTTACGAAGGGACTGAGTAGGGTTAAGCACTTGCAGCATGCTAGGAGTATTGGGCTGAAGGATGATATTAGTATAGATTAGATAGTATTAGAAACGTATAATAGATAAATGTAATTAACATTTGATGATTAAATAAAGGAGTTTTATTTATAAGTAAAGTTACTGTCATATGTTAATTGTTTAACTATTGTTTCACTTTGCATGTTTTGACTTCCAGAATAATTAAGGTTATTAAGAATAATAGAAATTGTTCAAATGGTCCACAATCGTTCATATGTTGGGAGTAGATATGAATGAAGATTGTCATGAATTGGTGTGTAGAATGTCTAAATGGTGTTAGACATAGCAAGGGTTGCTGCAACGTTCATGAGTGCTAATGAACTGGTTTTGAGCATTGGAATAAACCCGCGCTTGCTGGAATCACCTTATGGAATACGATATAAAAGGTGATCGCAAGACGATAATATCATATAGTCTTAAAACCTAGATATATGATTTATTATTTGTTAATTGATTGTACATTGATAATACGAAAACGCATCAGTAACTTGGTGTTATAAAACGTATTGTTGTGTATAGTTGGTTAATGAATAAGTAAATGCATATAAGTCGAAGTTTATCTGTAACTTTTATCTAAGAAGGTAAAAGCGATATCTCGGCTGCTCGATGAATTGATTTTACTTATGTGCCGGGCCCGGTCAAAACTAAATTGATGTGTTTGATTAAGTTCTATGTCAAATAAATCAGAGATCGAGAAACCTAAATGCTTGAATAACCATTCCATAGGATTGTCAGCATAATATCTAACAGAGGACTGTACGTTCCCTTATCTAAAGGACAAGATTGATTAGATCAGAGTTGACAGCGTCTTTGAGAGCTACGATTGCAAACCGAATTGTACTTGTATAGTTACTAGACTTATCCAAGTGGGAGACTGTTGGAATAGTGTCTAAGGCTGCAACTATATTAGGCAAGTATTTGACTCGGTTGTGCATGGTTCTTTTGGGTTGCCTTCACCATAGCAACTTGATGGATGATTTGTTAAAAGAGAGTAAATATTATAAGGAATAATATATGGTTATTTGATTAATATAAGTCATAGATTAATTGGAATTAATTTGGTGACTTAAAGAGATTAATTAAATAAGAGGGTATAAATTGTCAATTGTTTGATAGTTACACTTTAGACTATAAATCCTTATCCTAGATAGGATGGACGATTTCTAGGGCTTGGATAAAGCCAAAATCGTCCATAGGGTTATCAAGGAAAGGATATGGATTAACTTAAAGTCTAAGTTATCCAATTAGGGTTGAAGTTGTAATCCTTAAGGAGTCTACAAGTATAAATAGACCCTAGGGGTGAGGGAATTCGACACACCATCAAAAGTAGAGATACTCTTGCTGAATTCCTCCCCTCTCCTCTCTCCTAAATCATCTTGCTTGCTTTTGCTGTTTGTAAGCCATTAGAGGAGTGACATTTGTGACTCTAGAAGCTCCAAGACAACAAGATCAACAAGGAATCCAAAGGTATGATTCTAGATCTGTTTCAATGTTGTTATTTAACCTAATTAGCCATTAGAAGTCTTGGTTTCAAAGCATGTTTAATTAGAAAGCCTAGATCCGAGCATTAGGGTTTTGCATGCGCACATAGGAAAGTTCTTATGGCTAAAACCCATCATTAATTTATCAATATCATGTTGCAAGCAGCCAACAATCACAATATCATCAACATAAACAAGCATGTAAATGGTAGTGACACCCTGGTGAAACAAGAAAAGGGAGGTATCAGCTTTAGATGAGTAAAAAGCAAGGTGATGAAACTTATCGGATTAACGTGAGAACCAAGCACGAGGTTCCTGCTTCAGACCATAGAGAGCCTTTTGTATCTTACACATATAATGTGGTCGATGTGGGTCCTCAAAACTAGGAGGTTGCTGCATATATACATCTTCATTCAATGTACCATGAAGAAAAGCATTACTAACATCTACCTGACGAAGATGCCATCCACGTGAAACAGCCAGGGATAGTACTAATCGAACAGTTGCACGTTCAACCACAAGGCTAAATGTATCATTAAAATATATACCATATTTTTGAGCTAGAGACCAGGTGTTGTTCTTCTTTAGTGCCAGAAATTCTGCTTCCATGGCTACACATCAAGCAGGCTCAGTTAAAGGCAACTTATATGATTTTGGTTCAACCAAGAAAGCACGCTTCTTTGGGTCATACGGCACTGTCCCATCACTAAATTTTCGAGGAAATGATTTTCTTGCATGTCCTCGAGTAAGCATCCCTGGATCTGTTGAGGAGGGATCAGAAAAAGCATCGCTAACATGTAACAATGTAGGTGATGCCATAGATGTAGTCAGAGCTAGATGGGACATGTTAACAGGAGCTGGTGTGGATACATTAATAGGAGATGATGGTGTCTCAAGATCCACACTTGATGGCAATAGCGGTGGTGCTTCATTAACACAAGCACTGGTTGAATCGGTTGAACTTATATTTGGTTGTGGTTGGTGATTCACGGAAGCAATGGGTGGCATCATTTCAGATGACACCACATTTGGCATTGACTGTTGTGGAGCTGCAGCTGTAGGAACATCATTAGATAAAAGAGAGAGGTCATAATATCCTATATGGTCATTAGTAATTCCCAATTCATTGGAAAGAAATGATACAAGTTTAGACATGGTGGATGGGACAATTCGAGTCGTGGAGAGAGCAAATGGAAACTTTGTTTCGTCAAAAATGACATCACGGGATATATAGATACGACTTGTGCTCCGATCAAGACACTTGTACCCCTTATGCAACGAGCTATATCCAAGAAAAACACATAGTTTGGACTAAAATTCAAGTTTATAACTATTATATTTTTGAAGACTAGGCCAACATGCACATCCAAAGGTATGTAAAAATGAATAATCTAGATTTCTATTTTGAGGTTGTGTGATAGGTGAGATATTGTTCATAATTCGGCTGGGCATTCGATTAATAAGGTAGCATGCTGTTAAGAATGCCTCATCCTAAAAATGAAAAGGAAGAGATGAATGTGCCAAAAGGGCTAGACCAGTCTCAACAATTTTACAATGTTTCCGCTCAGTTATGCCGTTTTGTTGCGATGTGTGAGGACATGACACACGATGAGTGATACCGGATTTTCGAAAATGTTTATGTAACCTGTGATACTCACCACCCCAATCAGATTGAATACTACATATTTCAGCATTCAACATACGTTCAACATGGTTTTGAAAAACATAAAAGATTTGTTCAACATATGATTTATTTTTAATGAGATAAATCCATGTATAACAATTAAAATCATCCACAAAACAGACATAATACATAAAACCTCCACTAGACACTTGAGCAGGTCCCCAAATACTAGTGTGAACAAGCTCAAGTAGGAATGAAGTGACTCAAACGGAACTACTATAGGGAAGTTGATAACTTTTAGCACGTTGACATGCATCACAAATAGACGAATCATGACTAGAAGAACACTCTAATTTATTTGACTTCAAAATGGACTTGACAATTGTTGGAGTTAGATGACCGAGACATCGATGCCATTGTGATGGAGAGACCTTGACACTAGACGATGCATGATGAGGAGAGGATGAACGACTAAATGGCATCGGATAAAGACCTCCTTTGCTTTTACCGATTAGAAGTGGTTTCTTCAATGAACACATTGTTGTCAGAGACAAATTTATCGGCAGATAAAAGATGTTTTCTAACACTTGGAACATGTAAAATGTTTTTAAGAAAAAGAGGATGACCTAAAATGGGAATTTTGGGCTGACCAACATGAGAAATTGATAAACTTGTTTCATTTGCAACTTGAACATTATCCTTGCCATGATAACGCTCTTGTAAAGTCAATCTATCAAGATCACTTGTAACATGATGTGTCGCTCCTATGTCAAGATATCAGCTATTTTTAAGGTTATATACCTCGTTGGTTGCACTATTTCCACTCCGATACTCTTTCGGTTGGTAGGAGTGTTTAAACCTGTTGCAGCAATTAAGTGATGTATGTCCTGGAATGTTGCACACCTGGCAGTGTGGTCTATTATTTCTTCTGCGTCCACTATCACAACCTCGACCATAGGCTCCTCGGTTATTATTTCGCTAAGTGTTCGTGTTGTTGTATCCATTTTTTTTGTTGCGACAAGGAGGATTTGTGTCTTGGCGGGTAGCATTGATTACTGATGTGGTAAATTCCACTGTTGTGTTTATGGAAGTGGATTGGGCTTCATTTGCAATTAGATACGAATAAAATTCTTGTAACGATCGTTTTATGAGGTACAAATTTATTTAATTCTCAAGTTTTATTTTGGGCCATAATAGATTTAATTATGAGACTGGGCCTTTTGTTGGGCCAAGTTATAGCCTACCCATAAGCCGTACGCGGGGCGTAACCCGGTGTACGCTTGGCGTAAGGTTTAAACGAAACGCGAGGATGAGACGCCTACGCGCAGCGTACCATAGTGTACGCCCAGCATACGCGACCAGGGGAAAAACCCTAATTTTAGGGTTTGATATGTATTTAAACCCCATTATAGCCTCCCATTTGGCCTCCTCACTTGTCATTCACCCCAGAGAAACCCTAGTTCGTCCCCTTTGCTCCTTTCTTGTGTGTGTTTGATCTTTGAGCTTATTTTTGTGAAGAAGAAGAAGAAGAGAAGTGGAAGAAGTAGAACTTGAGTACCTTGAACTCATAGATCTGGGATCATTACTTCATTTGGCATTCAAAAGAGGTATAAAGCTTTCAACTTTCCTCTTGTGAGTTTAGATCTAGGAGTTTTGGAAGTTTGGACCTTTTTAGGTCCAAAGGAGGGACCTTTATCTTACAACTTCGTTTTTGGAGCTTGGGATTGCTATCCTTGAAGCTCAAGTGTCCCCATAGCAGTAAAGTTTTGATCTTTGAGGCTTATTTGGAACCATGCATGAGATCTAGTTGGTTTTATGGAAGTAGAATGTTATTTGTGAGAGTTTGAGCCTTTATGAGACTTGTAAGCCATCAAGTAAGCAACTTTATGGCTTAAGTCATTGAATAAGCTTAGGATCTTGATTTGTAGCTTCTAGATCGGATTATTAAGCACTAAATGAAATGTTGGCTTAACAAGGCTGTACGCTGGGCGTACAAGGAAGTAGGCACTGCGTACAGGCCACCAGCCAGTACGCTTAGCGTACCTTGGTGTACGCCCCGCGTACGCTACTAGTTTGGGCTTCGAGTGTTAGGCCTCGGTGTGGGCTGGATTTTAGGCTTAGGGTCCTTGGGCCTTTATGGCCCATCAGAATTCAGATGCTAAGGACCAAGGATTTGGTTTTGGGCTTGAGTAAGGCCCAATAAAAGGATTCTCAGCCCAATATAGCAAATTGGGCCATTAGTGGGCCTATAGTGGGGCCATAGATGGACTTAGAAGGAATTGAGGTTTTGGGCCATGTTGTGTCCCACACCATAGTAGGGGTAAAATGGTCATTTTACCCATAGAGGAATCCCTATTCTGATTTAGTATTTATTTCCCATTATAGCTGGGAAGCAGTTGGAGCAGCCGTCAGGGATTTCTCATTCAGGATTTCAGCAGTCAGCGTTACAAGGTGAGTTTCCTTCTAGTAGGAACGGGTCTATGGCCACAATGCCAACCCGTTTAGCTAGTAGTAGTTTCCGAACTTTGGTCCGATGCAGTTTTAGTATGTTTGATGCCTTCGTGGCTCAAACAGGATTTATGTGTTATGTGTTCCGGGCTACAACGCGATGCAGTATGCAGTTTATGTGTTCATGCTAGTTGATATGTTTATGCTATGCTATGTTATGCTCAGTGAGTTTCCGGGTTTTGGTCCGATGCAGTTAGTTCCGGACTTCGGTCTGATGCAGGGGACAAGGTCTCAGTCAGTTCCGGACTTTGGTCCGATGCAGTTTCTGGACTTTTGGTCCGATGCAGAGGGCGAGGCCTTGGTTAGTTCCGGACTTCGGTCTGATGCAGTTTCCGGACTTCGGTCCGATGCAGTGGGCAAGGCCCAGTATGTGCTTATATGTTATTGTATGGTATGTAGTATTTTGGGGGAGCTCACTAAGCTTTGTGCTTACAGTTTTAGTTTTGGTTTCAGGTACTTCCGCAAGTAAAGGGAAGAGCTCGGGTTGATGGCTTCGCACACACCACAACTTCAGTTTGTCTTGGGAGTTGTTTTAGCTTTTCATAGATGTGATTTGATACAGTCTTGATACAGTTTACTCGTAATACTTTGCTATTGTTTGAGATATTGATGTACGAGTTTTACTTTATGATATTAACATGGTGTTTTTAGTAATTATCAAACAATAATTTTTGGGTCATATTTTGGGATGTTACAAGTTGGTATCAGAGTCTTGGTTTGAGGGATTCGGATACACTTCCGGGTGTGTCTGAACTCAAACTAAGGAAACGGTAAAGATTTTCAAAAGAAAAATGTTTTCAAAAATGATTTTTGAAAAAGAACTTAGAAAGAAGAAGAGTTTTTATAAAAGGAAAAGGGTGTGGTGTATGCTATCAACCGAGCTCAAGTAAGTACTCCCAAATTACCATACAAGTTATATTATGATTATCTATTTCAGTTCCAGTAGAACAACATGTTAGAATAGGACTAAGGATCTAGGAGGATGCCTTATGTGCCTGCTATATGTGTTTCAACTTTATGAGAATTGCATGCTAGTTTTGAGTATACAGCAGAATGATAGCATGTTTAGGTTATGCTTGCTAGTAGGTGCTTAGCATTGTATGCTAGTACAGTTTCCCATTATGAGGATAGAATTGCTTGAGTAGTCTCCTATGTCTGAATGTTGCTTGCTTTGTGCTTTGTGGGACTCTAAGTGATGGTATTTAGCCATTAGGTGAATGTGTCATGTCACATGTGAACAGGGTTGAATAATCTCAGAGTGATAGACTTAGCCCTATTGCGCAGCTCTTGTCTGAGTCTAACCGTTGTAGGGACGAGTCTTTTACTTGAAGGATTATCTGAGCCTTGCCGCATGTGATGGTATTCAGGTGATGGCTAGTTGGCATCACAAGGAGGCCTTCAGCAGCTGAGGACTGGATCGGGTATAGTCATAGAATTCCCTAGGGAAAGCCTAGGATAGGAGTAGCAGATATTATTAGCAGTATTAGTGACTTGGTGGAGTCAAGGCCAGTACTTGAGGAAAGTAACGATAGATGTGGAAGGTAGTATAGGCCCATACTACTGGAAGCAGAGGATCCGTACTCGAATCAAGGAAAGATGAGATAAGACCAGAAGACTTGTGATAGTAGTGATTCCTCGAGAATGGTGGTATTACGCCCTAGACCAGCAGTCGGCAGTTCAGGTGCCAGAGGGGGATCAGGATCAGGCCCGGAGGCCGGGCAGTTGGATGAGCAAACTAGTGAGTTTCTCTCTTCAGAGATTACTCGCACCATACTTGAGCAGACTCCTGTGATCTTCGGTTCGATCAAGGAGGGTATCTTAGAGATGATGGACGAGAGGTTGAGCACCTTCCGTGCTGAGGTGGCGGCCATGATGGGGTCGCACACGCTCACTTTTAGGGAGTTCCGGGCATGCGGGGCTCCGAATTATCACGGGGCACGAGACCCCATAGCGAGCACCAGATGGTTGGAATACGTAGCCAACGCCTTCCGCACTAGCAGATGTCTCGAGGGGGACAAGGTCAGATTGGCATCCTGTCTTCTGAAGGACAGGGCATGGGATTGGTAGGAGGAGATTGGTCACGCCATCGGGGATGACGCAACCTTGGATGCCATGACCTGGGCAGACTTTACTATCAGATTCAGAGCCGAGTTCGCACCGGTTATTGAGGTGCAACAGTTAGCACGCGAGTTTTAGGATCTTACCCAAACTACAGAGACAGTGGCGGAAATTACCGCCAAGTTCAGGGAGAGGGCTCTTCTTGTTCCTCGGTACGCGGCTGATGAGGAAATGAAGAAGGCTCGTTATCATGAGATGCTGTGAAGTGAAATCCGCCAGTTCGTGAGCCGGACCAACTATAAAACGCTGGATGACATGATTGCTAGGGCTCGAGAAAGAGAGATTGACCTTGAGATAGAGAGAAAGAGGAAGTCGGAGGCGGTTCCAGGTATAGGGAATGCGGGCAAAAAGCCCAAGGGTTCAGATCATCGAGCTAGGAGTCAGCAGAGCCATGCTCGGTTTGGAAATTGTGGGAGATTGCACGATGGGGTGTGCAAGGCAGGGAGTACCAGTGTCCGAGTTTAGCTGCTGTCGGAAAGGTGTCAGCACCTGCTCCTGCTACTTTGAGGATTACAGATGGCCGTCAGGGCCGAGTTGAGATGTCGGTGGCAAAGAGTAGGGCTTTTCAGCTGACAACAAAGGGGGCTCGGGCGACTCCTGATGTGGTGACGGGTATGTGTTTTTCCCTTATCTCTGCATTTATTATTGACTGTTTCTTATGGTTATATGTTTTGTATAGGGTCGTTCTCAATGAACGACATTTCAGCTTCAGTATTGTTTGATTCGGGGGCTACCCGATCATTCGTCTCTCTTACACTTAGCAAGAGGTTTAGCAAAGCTCCTGGAGAGCTAGATTGTCCACTTGAGGTTGAGATAGCAGCTGATAGGACCATTAAGGTCGTAAGGATGCACAGGGGATGTTCTCTATAGTTGTTCGATGAGCAGTTTCCGGTGGACTTGGTCCCTATTCCCTTGCGAGGGAATAAAGTCATAGTGGGCATGGATTGGTTGAGCCCCAATGGGGCAGTGATAGATTGTGAGCTGCAGTTGGTGAGGGTTCGCACTCCCAGTGGGGGAGAGTTAGTGATTCAGGGGGAGAGACCACAACGTGGGCCAGTTTTGTGTTCAACGGCGAGGGCGAGGTGTTATTTCCAACAGGGTTGTGAAGCTTATGTTGCCTATGTTATAGGTGCTCGGGAGAAGGGCATGATGACGATTGATGATGTTCTGGTAGTGCGAGACTACCCGGATGTATTTCCAGAGGAATTGCCTGGAATACCTCCCGAGAGATAGGTCGAGTTTAGGATTGACCTGATCCCTGGTGCGTCTCCGATAGCCAAAGCACCGTATCGATTGGCTCCCCCAGAGTTGCAAGAGTTATCTACGCAGCTACAAGAGCTGCTAGACAAGGGTTTCATTAGGCCGAGCAGTTCGCCCTGGGGTGCACCGATTTTGTTTGTGAAGAAAAAGTATGGGTCGCACTGTATGTGTATAGATTACCGGGAACTGAATAAGGTAACGGTAAAGAGACGTTACCCACTTCCGAGGATAGATGATTTGTTTGATCAGCTGCAGGGAGCGTCTTGGTTTTCCAAGATTGATTTACGCTTCGGGCATCATCAGATGAGAGTTAGAGGCGAGGATGTGCAGAAGACTGCTTTCAGGACCTGGTATGGTCATTATGAGTTTGTGGTGATGCCGTTTGAGCTCACCAACGCTCCAGCAGCATTCATGGATCTCATGAACCGCGTGTGCATGCCAATGCTGGATCGATATAGTATTCATAGATGATATCTTGGTATTCCAAGACTTAGGAGCAGCATGAAGAGCATCTGAGAGAGGTGCTAGAGATTTTGAGGAGGGAGAGACTTTTTGCAAAGTTCTCCAAGTGCGAGTTCTGGTTGCGCGAGGTGCAATTCCTTGGGCATCTCGTCAACCAGAAGGGTATTTTAGTAGATCCGGCCAAGATAGAGTCCATGATGCAGTGGGAGGTCCCGAGATCTCCATCCGAGATCTGGAGCTTCCTAGGTTTGGCAGGATACTACAGGAGATTCATCCATGATTTCTCCAAGATAGTAGTACCGCTCACCCGACTGACCAAGAATTTGGTAGTGCTTCGCTGGGGGCTTGAGCAGTAGGCAGCATTCAAGACTCTTAGGCGGAAATTGTGCGAGGCATCGATTCTTACCCTGCCAGAGGGAGTAGAGGATTTTGTAGTCTACTGTGATGCTTCGATCGTAGGTATGGGAGCAGTGTGGATGCAGCGGGGTCGTGTGATAGCTTACGCCTCGAGACAGTTGAAGCCTCACAAGGCTAACTATCCTACGCATGATTTAGAGTTAGGGGCAGTGGTGTTTGCCCTCAAGATTTGGAGACATTAAATCTATGGGGCCGTTGCACCATTTACACGGATCACAAGAGCTTAAGGTACCTCATGGACCAGCCGAACCTGAACATGAGGCAGAGGCGATGGTTATATGTGTTGAAGGATTACGACTGTGAGATCCTTTATCACCCAGGGAAGGCCAACGTAGTGGCCAACGCCATGAGCCGCAAGGCAGCAGCAGCCCCAATTAGAGACATTTGTTTGAGGATGACAGTGATTACTCCATTGCTGGAGCAAATTAAAGGGGCACAGGCCGAGGGCCTCAAGGAAGAGAGGCAGAAGTGTGAAAGGATCGTAGGCCGAGTAGCTTCCTTTGACTATGATAGTCGAGGATTGTTGAACCTTCATGGGAGGGTCTGGGTACCGTACTGGGGCGGAGTACGGCAAGTGCTGATGGACGAGGCTCATAAGTCTCGATTCTACATCCATCCAGGGGCAACAAAGATGTACAGAGATCTTAGACCCAATTATTAGTGGCCCTGCATGAAACGGGATGTGGCCTGGTATGTGGAAAGATGCCTGACTACAAGAAGGTTAAGGCGAAGCACCAGAGACCTCACGGAAAAATGCAGACGTTAGACATTCCTGTGTGGAAATGGGAGGATATCACCATGGATTTCATCACTAAGCTTCCCAGGACCGCTCGAGGAGTGGATGCGATTTGGGTTATAGTGGATCGGTTGACGAAGAGTGCTCATTTTATACCGATCCAGGAGAGCATATCAGCTGAGAAGCTAGCCGATATTTATGTGCGAGAGGTGGTGGCACGACATGGGGTGCCTGTATCAGTGGTGTCAGAACGAGATGTTCGTTTTACCTCCAGATTTTGGAAGCGGTTTCATGACGAGATGGGTACTCGTCTCCATTTCAGCACGGCTTTCCACCCCTAGATGGACGGATAGAGCGAGAGGACGATTCAGACCCTGGAGGACATGCTTCCGGCATGTGTCCTAGATTTCGGTGGCAGTTGGGATACGTATCTTCCATTAGCTGAATTTTCGTATAACAACAGTTACCATGCAAGTATTGACCGACCTCCCTTCGAGATGCTATATGGGAGGAAGTGTAGGACCCCGATTTTTTGGGGTGAGGTCGGTCAGCGTGTCATTGGGAGCACCGAAGTGGTGCTAAAGACGACAAAATTGATCCAGCAGGTACGCAGCAGGCTGCAGATTGCGCAGAGTCAGTAGAAGAGTTACGCCGACAGGAGGCGATCAGACTTGGAGTTTCAGGAAGGCGACATGGTCCTCCTGAAGGTATCACCTTGGAATGGTATCATCAGGTTTCGGAGTAGGGGCAAGCTGGGCCCCAGGTTCATCGGTCCTTTTAGAGTTTTGGCCCGGGTGGGTCGGGTTGCTTATCGGTTAGATCTTCCAGCAGAGCTTAGCCAGATCCACAACACTTTCCATGTATCCCAGTTGAGGAAGTGTTTGGTGGATGAGTCAGCAGTTCTTCCCTTAGAAGACATTCAAGTTGATAGCATCCTAAATTAAATTGAGATGCCGGTCGCGATTCTGGATCGGAAGACAAAGACCTTGAGGAACAAGGTAATTCAGCTAGTGAAGGTGCAGTGGCAGCATCGGAAGGGTTCAGAGTGGACATGGGAATCAGAGGAGGAGATGCAGGAGCATTACTCAGAGTTATTTTCAGATTCAGTAGCAGCAAACTTCGAGGATGAAGTCTGATTAAAGTGGGGGAGATTTGTAACGATCGTTTTCCGAGGTACAAATTTATTTAATTCTCAAGTTTTATTTTGGGCCATAATAGATTTAATTATGAGAGTGGGCCTTTTGATGGGCCAAGTTAAAGCCTACCCATAAGTCGTACGCGGGGTGTAACTTGTTGTACGCTGGGCGTAAGGTTTAAATGAAACGCGAGGATGAGAGGCGTACGCGCAGTGTACCATAGTGTACGCCCAGCGTACGCGACCAGGGGAAAAACCCTAATTTTAGGGTTTGAGATGTATTTAAACCCCATTATAGCCTCCCATTTGGCCTCCTCACTTATCATTCACCCTAGAGAAACCTTAGTTCGTCCCCTTTGCTCCTTGCTTGTGTGTGTTTGATCTTTGAGCTTATTTTTGTGAAGAAGAAGAAGAAGAGAAGTGGAAGAAGGAGAACTTGAGTACCTTGAACTCATAGATCTGGGATCATTCCTTCATTTGGAATTCAAAAGAGGTATAAATCTTTCAACTTTCCACTTGTGAGTTTAGATCTAGGAGTTTTGGAAGGTTGGACGTTTTTAGGTCCAAAGGAGGGACCTTTATCTTACAACTTCGTTTTTGGAGCTTGGGATTGCTATCCTTGAAGCTCAAGTGTCCCCATAGCAGTAAAGTTTTGATCTTTGAGGCTTATTTGGAACCATGCATGAGATCTAGTTGGTTTTATGGAAGTAGAATGTTATTTGAGAGAGTTTGAGCCTTTATGAGACTTGTAAGCCATCAAGTAAGCAACTTTATGGCTTAAGTCATTGAATATGCTTAGGATCTGGATTTGTAGCTTCTAGATCGGATTATTAAGCACTTAATGAAATGTTGGCTTAAAAAGGTTGTATGTTGGGCGTACAAGGATGTACGCGCCGCATACAGGCCACCAGCCAGTACGCTTAGCGTACCTTGGTGTATGCCCCGCGTACACTACCAGTATGGGCTTCGAGTGTTGGGCCTCGATATGGGCTATGTTTCAGGCTTAGGGTCCTTGGGCCTTTATGGCCCATCAGAATTCAGATGCTAAGGACCAAGGATTTGGTTTTGGGCTTGATTAAGGCCCGATATAGAAAATTGGGCCATTAGTGGGCCTATAGTGGGGCCATAGATGGACTTAGAAGGAGTTGAGGTTTTGGGCCATGTTGTGTCCCACACCATAGTAGGGGTAAAATGGTCATTTTACCCATAGAGGAATCCCTATTCTGATTTAGTATTTATTTCCCATTATAGCTGGGAAGCAGCCGGAGCAGCCATCAGGGATTTCTCATTCAGGATTTCAGCAGTCAGCGTCACGAGGTAAGTTTCCTTCAAGTAGGAACGGGTCTAAGGCCACAATGCCAGCCCGTTTAGCTAGTAGTAGTGTCCGGACTTCGGTCCGATGCAGTTTTAGTATGTTTGATGCCTTCGTGGCTCAGACAGGATTTATGTGTTATGTGTTCCGGGCTACAGTCTAATGCAGTATGCAGTTTATGTGTTCATGCTAGTTGATATGTTTATGCTATGCTATGTTATGCTCAGTCAGTTTCCGGATTTTGGTCTGATGCAGTTAGTTCCGGACATGAGTCTGATGTAGGGGACAAGGTCCGAGTCAGTTCCGGACTTCGGTCTGATGCAGTGGGCAAGGCCCAGTATGTGTTTATATGTTATTGTATGGTATGTGGTAGTTTGGGGGAGCTCACTAAGATTTGTGCTTACAGTTTTAGTTTTGGTTTTAGGTACTTCTGCAAGTAAAGGGAAGAGCTCGGGTTGATGGCATCGCACACACCACAGCTTCAGTTTGTCCTGGGAGTTGTTTTAGCTTTTCATAGATGTGATTTGATACAGTCTTGATACAGTTTACTCGTAATACTTTGCTATTGTTTGAGATATTGACGTACGAGTTTTACTTTATGATATTAACATGGTGTTTTTAGTAATTATCAAACAAAAATTTTTGGGTCGTATTTTGGGATGTTACAATTCTGGAAGTGGTACCTTACATTCATTGCTCAGTATGGTAATGGAGGTGAAGAGACCATCATGTTCGGGTCCTAAACCTACCAGGATATCGCCAATTATCTCTTCATCATTCAGTAGTTGTCCAATATTTGCCATAGTATCAACAAATCCTGTCATGGATTTTGATTGAGTTCCCTCGATGTTAGGCTGAGAACATGGAGTGGAGGGATGTGCATAATTGTTGGGCTGTGTTGGTGCAATAAATAAGTTGTGGTAAAACCTCTTCTTTCATGGAGGATAGGAGACCTCCAATGACAACCTGATCTTGGATAACCCACGTTTCATAGGCAGGACTGGGTGTGGTTTTTGGAATCTCAGACATGTGACTATGGTAGATGATTTTACGGGTGCAAACATTTTAGAGATACTCGGCCGTATAAACCCCTTTCCTAGCAGCTCCTAAAGCTGCAAGAATAACTCCAGCATCTCTGGAGGTGCAAGGCGATAGGGCGCCTTGGCGATAGGCGCTGCCCCCCAGAACCAAATCGATACGGAACTCCACTTGCCTCTCGGGAGGCACACCCGACAACTCCTCGGGGAAACATCCAGGAACTCACGCACTATCGGGACCTCATCGATCGACCTCGGTCTCTCTACACCTACTCTCGTATCCACCTCATAAGCCATAAACCCACTACAGCCCTGATGTAGAATCTGCCTCACTCTTGTGGCTGAACAAAATGCTGACCCAGAACGGGTACCCTCGCCATAAACCGTAAGAACTCCCCCACTAGGGTCTCGTATGGTCACCAGCTATCGCTCGCAGTCGATAACCGCTCCAAATCTACTCAACCAGTCCATGCCCACAATGACACAGACATCTCACATAGCAATCGGGACGAAATCAATCGGAAACTCAACGCCGAAGATCTCTAGTACCCATCCTCGAATCACATCCGTGGCATACACTGCTCTCTCGTCAACTATGGAAACTCGCAAAGGCCGATTCAACGCCTCACGAAGGATACTGATGTGCTGACTAAAGGCTAACGATACAAAAGACTGACTCGCATCCGAGTCAAATAACACCAAAGCAAGCACAAAACATACAAGGAAAGTATCTACGCATAACATAATATAAACACCATATCATAAACATCATAGTAAATACATGAAAGAATACATACCAGCCACGACATCGGGTGCCGCGGGGACCTCCTCCGCAGTCAACTGGAAATCTCTCCATCGTGCTTTCGGTTCCGCGGCCTTCATTGGCCAGCTCTCGGTAGCTCGAATAGTAGCAGGGGTAGATCTCTCCAGCTACAGACACTCGGCCTTTCAGTATACGGTCTGGTTGCAGTGAAAACAAACTGCAAATCCCTTTGGGCAATCCTTAGCCATATGCCCCTCCTTGCTACACTTGTAGCAAGACCCTACTCTACTCACTCCCTCATGACCCTTGCCGCACTTGCCACAAGTATGGCCCTTCTGGTTCGCTGATCTCGAATTGGCAGGCTTGGATCGCTTGGCTGCCGGTTAGGACTAAGCCAGTCGTCGATCCCTCCCCTAAGACTCCGCCTCCTCCCTAACCTGAGTCTCCAGCTCTATCCCTCTTCCGAGCATTTTTCCTGAAGCTTGACAAATGTTCAGTATGACGAGTTCGTCATGAACTCTCGTATGTCTCTCCTCAGAATACTCAAATACGGACTCATACGTTCCTGCTCGGTAGACACGTGCTCAGGGCAGAACATCTCCCTCTTATGGAACATCCTGGTGATCACAGTAACAAACTCGGTACCCTGCTTGAGGGTCAGAAACTCCTGGGCCAAATGTTCCTTCTCCACTGGGGGAACGTACTCATCATGAAACATAGCACTGAACCTCTCCTGGGCCAAATGTTCCTTCTCCACTGCGGCAAGCTCAGCAGACGAAAAGTGCGCCGTCACAAACTTCCACCAGTCCTTCGCTCCGAAGCAAAGCTGGTTCAGTGCGAACCGAACCCTCAGATGCTCTGGACATGAACACATATAGAAGCATCCCTCAATATCAGAAACCCATCTCATCACAACAATCGGATCCTGCATCTTATCAAACTCTGGTGGCTTCGTGTTGCTGAACTCCCGGAACAGCAACGAATCGGCACCCTGAGGTCTGGCAGTAGCAACAGCTGCGGTAGCTGCAGCGCCTGCAGCCTTATTAACCGCTGCGTATTTCTCATCAAAAGTCTCAATCAGAGTGGTCTTGATAGACCCAAACATCTCTGGAATCTCGGTACGGATGACCGCAACCACCTCCTCATGGATCATCTGACGGAGCTCCTCATCGCTCATCCCGCTGGTCCCTGGTTTGTGGCGTGTCCCAACCATGATGTCTCTGAAATACAACATAAAACATATCAGAGACTTGCTCGAACATACATGCACTTGATAACTTGACCCTACTCGTTCCCTGGTACCCCAAGGATTCTTACTTGGGCTGCGCACTGCTCCGGTGTCTTCAGTACTATGGGCCTAATACTACTGTCCACACCGCATCAGTATTCATCCCAAGTCCTCCTCCTAGGATCCTAAGTCCCAAGTACTCTACTCTCACTATGCATAGTCTACTCTCTAGAAGATCTCTCATAGCTCCTCGCTGCTATCTACTCGCTCTCAAGCATCTACTAGCAAAACCCCTACGCTAAGGCATCACAAATCAGGCCACTCTAGTCCTAATAAGAATACCTAGCCTATTCTAGCATGCATATCATATCATAACATTTCTCATAACTCATAATGTAAAGGGTATTTTTGGAAATCGCCGTTCGGGCGCTGGTTGATCGTACACACTGCTCTACTCTGCTCTTTCAAAAAAAATTTACTCGTTGATAAAATTTTGTGAATTTTATTTTGAAAATATCTGAAATCCTCAGTTTGAGTACCGAGTTGCCCAAAGGTGCACCCGAATCCCTCAAACCAAGGCTCTAATACCAACTTGTAACACCTAAATTTTCTAAACAATTTTTACATTTTCCAAAAACATACTTTCATTCATATATATTATAAAAATGTCATTGTATCATATAAAAACCATAGAAACACAACCCAAGATCATAATACATAAAAACTCCTCGTGTGTGTATTGATCATGCCGGCGCCTTCCCGCGATCCTCACTGGTACCTAAAACACATAACACAACACTGTAAGCAAAAATGCTTAGTGATTTCCCCAAAATACCACATATAACACATATTAACCACTCGAGGCTATAACTCTGTGGACCCTCTGGTCCTAACTCTATGAACCCTCCAGTTCTAACTCTATAAACACTGGAACATACACAGCATAAATCACATAGAAATAATGCAGTGCATCACAATCACAGAAATAGCATACAAGATACTCTGTCATATAACTCTAATTACCACTCTAGGTAAAGTCTAGTGAGAAGACTCACCTCGGGTATCTAAGATAATCTCGCACTCAAACACACTGATCTAGCCCCCGCCTAAACACAAAACAACACTCTCAAATAAATAATGGCTTTCAAAGGCTAGATTAAATCCACTCTACAATTCCACAGAAGGGTAAAAGATCATTTTACCCCTCCCTGACCCTAAAAGTACAGGGGTTGACCAAAACCCTAAAAGTCAACGGAAGTCAACAGAAAGCAGTACGCGACGCATACCTTCTCCCCAAACCTACAGGCTCCCTCATGTGGCCTGCTGCATTTCCTGTAGCGGCCCTGACCCAACTGGCCTTTCGGCCTAGTGTCCGATCCCTTGGGTTTCTTCCCTGAAGCCCCAGTCATCAGTCCCTCATCGACCTTCCTCTTTTGGATGTGCTCCAAATCAATCTCCCTCTCCCTTGCCCTGGCAATCATGGACTCCAAGGTGGGACAAGCTAGAAAGCTAACATGCTCCTGAATATCGTCTCGTAACATGTCGTGATAGCGGGTCCTCCTCATATCCTTGTCTCCCGCATACTAGGGCACCAATAAAGCCCTCTCTCGGAACTTGGCGGTGATCTCTACCAATGTCTTAGTCTTATGCCACATATCCAGGAACTCTCAGGCGAACTACTGAAGCTCCACCACAGGTGCGAACTCAGCCCTGAACCGGGTCACGAAATCTGGCCATGTCATAGCCTGAATAGCCGAGGTTCCCAAAGATTCACCAACCGACTCCCACCAATCCTTGGCCTTGTCCCTCAAGAATCCTGTTGCATATCGTACCTTCGACCCCTCTAGGCAGAAGCTGGTCAACTGTGCAGACTCAATGTCTACAATCCACCGTCTGGAAAAAATGGGGTCCTTCTCCCCATGGAAATCTGGCGCACCACTACCCCTGAAGTCCTTAAAGGACAGTGTGCGTGATCTTGCTTGGCTAGTCACCATGTCACTCCTGAATGCCCTGAGGCAATCCTCCATCAACTCCACTATCCCTTCCTTGATCAACCCAAAGATAACCGGGGTCGCATCGAGGATGCCTCTAGTAATCTCTAACGCGATAAACTCGCATAGCCTCTCATCTACTGGTTCGGAACCCGAACCCGAACCTGATCCCTCTCTTGAGCTGCCAAATGCTGGTCTAGGGCGTAGTACCACCATTCTGTGAACGCATAATGACAATCGTCAGAAACATTGACATATCTAGAGGGATCACATCTACCACAAGTTCACTGGTCTTGTCTCAGCCTTCCTTGACTTAAGTACGGATCCTCTGCTTTCAGTAGTACGAGCCAATACTACCTTCCACATTTATCCGTACTTTCCTCAAGAACTGCCTTGACTCCACCAAGTCCCTTCTACTACTATTTTTCTTTGCTACTCTTCATCCTAGGCTTAACCTAGGGAAATCTCCAATTCCAATCAGTCCTCAGCTGATGAAGGTCTCTTCATAATGCCAATTATCTACCACCTGAATACTATAACATGCAAAGAGGCTTGGATAATCCTTCGAGTAAGGGACTCATCCCTTCCACGGTTAAGACTCAGATAATAGCTACACAATAGGGTCAAATCAAATACTCTAAGATTATTCAACCCTGATTGCATGGGACTTTAACGTATTCACCTAATAGCTAACTCCTATTACCTAGAGTCCTACAAAGCACAAAGTAAGCAGCATTCAGACAAGAATGGAACAACTCAAGAAATTCTATGCACATAAAAATAATCTGTACTAGCATGCGATGTAAACTCATATAATCAGGCATAACCTAAAAGGCTATCCTATCACTAACTGATCAGTAGTATCATGTAGCTCAGCAAGCACATACAACGGGCATATAAGGCATATTCCTAGATCCTTAGCCCTAATCTAGCATGCAGATCTACTAGCTGGTAATCATAACATAAACTTATATGGGTACTTCAGGGAAAACTTACTTGAGCTCGGCTGGTCATGCACATCACACATCTTGTTCTTTCTCAAAACTCTTTAACTTAGATTTTAGAAAACCATTTTCTTTGTAAAAATCTTTTAATCCCTCGGTTTGAGTCCAGACAATCCCGAGGGTGTGTCCGAATCCCTCAAACCAAGGCTCTGATACCAACACGTAACGTCCCAAATTCCGAGTCAAAAAATTTCAATTTTGATATAACGATTTAGAAAACATTTATAATAAAACATCACCATGGCATATCATTTCATAAAACCATGTCTGAAAATCATATCATAAAAGTAGTAACAATGTCAGAGATACAATCCCAAGATATCTCATAAGGCGGAATCCAATATGTGTATGATGTGCAGATACCGTGCCGACTCCTTCCCCTTCGCTGAAGAGGCACCTGAAACAAAACGGAAAAATGTAAGCACAAAGCTTAGTGAGTTTCCCTATTAATCCACATACCATACAGTCATATAGCATGCATACTACCAGGCAATTCAGGGGTGCTCGACCTACCCGATACGACCATTCTAGGTGCCAACCTACCCGTGTCAAGCCATTCTGGGGTGCTGACCTACCCATGTCAAGCCATTCTGGGGTGCTGACCTACCTGTGTCAAGCCATTCTGGGGTGTTGGCCTACCCATCGGTCCTAACAACCGAACCTCGAGGACTATTTCACCACTACTGCTACCATAACATATATCATAACATAAACATACTATCATACATATCTGGGGTGTCGGAACTACCCTTCGGTCCTAACAACCGAACTTGGGATTATCCCCTCCTACTACCACTATCACATATAACATATCATGCCAACATGTAAACATATCATCACATACTGTCAGACATATTTAGGGTGCCTAACCTACCCTTCGGTTCTAGCAACCGAAGTCTACTACTATCACATATAACAAATCATGCCAACATATAACATATCAGGTAGTAGCAAACCTAGATGATATCACAAATACAATCATCTAACATATAACTCCTACTGGTGGGCTGGCATTGTGGCCGTAGACCCACCGCTACCAAAAGGTAACTCACCTCGTAAGCTTGACTGCTGAAAAGCTGATCGACAGATGTCTGACTGCTGCTCTGGTGATCCTCTGGCTATAAATCCATAAAACACTTAATCAGACACCGCTAACTACTCTTAAGGTAAAATGACTATTTTACCCCTAACCAATTTAAAGTTAAAGTCAACTTCCAGTTGACTTGACTCGCCGAGTTGGGCCACCAACTCGTCGAGTCCCTATCCTTTCATCTGTCCTTCTTCATGCCTCTACTCGTCGATTTTGGCAGCGACTCTACGAGTTCTCCTTCTAAAACAACCCCGAATGAACCTTCATCTGACTCACCAAGTTGTATAAACAACTCATCGAGTTCATCTCCATCCTATGAACAAGTCCTACCCTTGGCTCGTCGAGTTGTATGAACAACTCGTCGAGTTCATCTTTGAAAATTAGGAGATTGCCTTGGACTCGCCGAGTCTGTTCATACACTCGTCGAGTCCTATGATCTCTAGGTCTTTGGCTAGGTCCAATGTGTTGGGTCACTCTCCTGGACCCCTCTAAGACCACTCTAACACTCACTAGGTTCCTTCGAACCATAACAGAAAAGGGAAGTCAAGCCATGGACTCGCCGAGTCCTATGAATGACTCGCCGAGTCGAGAATGAGCAAGTCTCATTTCTCGATTACTGATGTACAAACTCGAACTCCTCTGGCCTCCTCTTGATTCCGCAAGCCTTTCTCTTCCTTCTTATGTTCCAAAATCACCAAAAACCACCACAAAGGCCTTAGATCTTTACACAACCGATAGGGTTTGATATGGAGAGTTCTGAGAGCAATAGGGACGAAAGGAGGCTGAATGAGATGCTTAAATATGGTGCAATCCCTTAGATTAGGATTTTGTCCAAACAGCGCCTACTCGTTGAGTCGGTTAGCCGACTCGTCGAGTAGGTCACTAAACTCCCATGTCCAAAGTCGATTCTACTCGATGAGTTGGACCTTCAACTCGGCGAGTCCCAAGGAAAAATGTTATAATTACTTGAATGAAAATACGTACCAGGAACCGGGTGCTACAAATATATTAGAACTTGTAATATATTAATATAAATCATAAACATACTATTCTCAAAAGACTATCCATATAAATTGTTCCGATGAAGTGCAACCCAAATGGACCATGCTACTCCTGGGTCAAATACATACCAATAATAGTTATGGGCTTAGGTATCTAATCCAACTGTTTTGTTGTATGATTCCCAAATGTCTCGATCACAACATCAAAATGTACTTTTGGTGGTAAATAGTAGGTATTATATGAATGTTAAGTTATCAAAATAGAACATAGTCGTCAGTACATTAAGTTGCTTTGGGTTACATGGGTCTTGGAGAGTGTACCTCTCTTGATTTACTACTACTAGTTGTGATGAAAGATGCAATAAGCCTAAGATATAGTGTGAGTAGTGTTGTCACTAAATTACTCGGCTATACTAGTCTATCATATGCCATGATGTTGCACAAGGTGCCCAACCATTTCACAAGAGGCTTCCTCCGCTCTTTGTTCTGCTAAGGCTGCCCTAACCTTAGCTACAAGGATTTGTTGCCTCATGGTGGCCACTTCCTCCTATAAGGAGTGTAGACGGTTTGTAATTTTCTCTTTTTCTCCTTGCTGGTTCAGTATAGCTCATGAATGGTGTTTTTGTTCTTCGCGGAGGCGTCAAATTCGTATTGTCGTATTCCGGGCTTCGCCTCCAATCTCCATGACCTCATGACGAAGAGCCCGAACCTGGGTGTTTAGACGGGCCATTTGTGGTACAATTGGAGGTAGTGCTTGATTTGTGAGGGTGCTAGGGCCCAGAGTATGGTGCAGTGTGTGCATGCCTAATGCGGATCGTCGGTCGTCTCCTCTAGCCCAAGCATGTAGTTGGGTTGCCCCTTGTGGAGGCGCGTCCTGGAAGGAAGGATGTGAAAGGGTCTCTTGCCTGCTCCTGATAGGGTAAGGTTCACTAATAATTTCTCCAATGCTTTTCTCCTCTCCTGACCCCTCATCAGTGCCTCCTCCTTGTAATCCACCTCTTGGTATTATTTAGGACCCTATTCTGGGTTCTCCTCATGAACCTCTTCTGGTTCTCCTTGATCCATCTGTTGGCTGCCATGGCTGGGTAGTAGGGGTCCTCATTGTGAAATTCAACCATGTTGTCTGTGCGAGAATAGAGGTATAAGAACTACATAGAGGGTTTAAGTGTATCCTTTTATGGTATCCTACAATACTCCTATAGTATTTTAAATTTTGCGTTTGATTCTTGATATCTTAGTGTTGGTAAGTGTTAGACTCGTTGTTCACTACAACCATTTCCCAACATGTGTTAGTCACACCTCGGATAAATATAGTTGCTCAGGCTATATTTATTCAAGGTCTTAATTATATATCCCAAGCCCTACCCGTAGTTTTCAACTCATCAAACTACTTTTATTATGCTTTCGTTATGAGACTGCCCTAACTTGTATGTACTTATACTTTACTTAAAAATATTATTAAATTTTTAAAAGTATATATGTAGTCAGAGTGTTTTTGCCCCATTGTATTTATAGTTATATATATCTTTGTATGGTTTGATATACTAGTTCACTATAAACAATGCTATGATACCAATCTGTCACACCCCTGAACCGGAACAATGGAAACGTCCGAGGGTGGATGACGTCCTGTACAATATCATAACGATTGAATTTAAATGAATCATAGCAACCCAAAACATCATACATTGAGATTACAAGTTTACATTGTTTACAAACGTTGTTTATTCCAAAAGTTAAATACAAGTAACTGAAAAGTAGAATTCATGATGTAGCAACGCCTTCCCTCAAAATGGTTTGAATAAATGTTTACTGGTTTCCTGAGAATACAAGTGATTTTGAAAGTGTCAACAATTAAGTTGGTGAGTTCATAAACATTTTGTATGAGAAGGATTTGTAATGGTTTTGTGTAAAATGATTTTGTAAACTTTTAGAAAATATGATATTTTCTTTAAAAATGAGTTGTAAGTCTTACACCCAAGATTAAAATGTATTTATTTCCTTTGTATGTTTTCCTTGTAAAATGATAATGTATGTTTCTAGGAAATCCAATATTTGCTTGAATATGAACTGTAGTCTTTAATATAATGTACCTAACATAAAAGTGTATAATTACACTAGATTTGAAGGAATACTTACCAAGAATCTAAGAATAATCTTAGAGAACTTGAACTTGGAGGTTGTTTGGTTATGCTTGTTGAGAGAGTATGGAGTAATAAGAGATAAAATGGAAATGTTGGTGTTTGTGGAGATGATCTCGTCCAAAGATAAGGTGGTAAATGATGGGATGTTTACTTGGATATCTGTTGGTTAATTACTTGGAATACTATTGGGTAATATATAGCATGGGAAAAGAGGAAAAGCATCTAAATCACAAAGTCAAAACCTCTTATCTGCTTCCCTAAACCGAAATCACCCTAGAAAGGGTCATAGAGGTGTTTTCGGCCATACATGACCGAAATCACCTTATTCCCTTTGTGATTTCGGTCCTAACCCCTCTAACAAATAAGTTTTCGGCCTTAGTGGGCTTGTAGCTTGGGGTTTTCGGTCTTATTGCTTCATGGGAGGGTGATTTCGATCTTAGGTCGACCGAAATCCCATTCTTTGTGGGGGTGATAGGCTTAAACTATAAATTAATGTTTTAGTTTCATGATTTGTGTTCCTACCATTTGATTTGACTTGTCTTGTTATGCTGTCACTTGTTGAATCTTAAAGGTTTATTACGAATATGATCTTCAAAGCATATATTCCTATATATACACTTATCCAAACGATGCCCTCTTGGTTTTCAAAGTTTTATTGCAACAAACTATGTTGTGAGTTCACTTGCACATGATTACAATTTAGACCTTGCATGATCCAAATTTTTCGGGTTGTCACAGATGTCACATTGGCATTCAATGAAGTTGGAGTTGAATGACCATTGAACTTTTCAATGGAAAAAAGGAAAGTTTTCAAATCTTATATAGATACTATAAATTAGCTTTTGTAATTTTCTATTGAAATTTGTAGAGTTTAATGCATTGCAGGAAAAAATTGATTGAGTTGTATGAAATGTAGAAAAATAATGTGACAATCCACTGAAATCTATGAGGTTCAATGCATTGTGGATGTCCTTACCCAGAAAATCTAAAGTTTATATATTCCCGAATATTATTTTAAACGTAAAAACCAAATCGGGAGATTTCGGCTATTCCAACTTTTGGTTTTGATTTGTCAAGATTTTTTTACACAGAATAGCAGTTATATTGGTTTCATTTGTGATTGTTGAGGCCACAATATGTCGTCTCATTTATCATCACCTATAAAGGTTTTTATTTAGGCCCCATTAAGATACACATTGGATTAGGGTCTTCTGTATCGGTGATTGTTTTCACCAAGACTAATAATAGTGGTCACCAAAGAAGACAAATGGAGATAAGGAAGAGGGAGGAGGGGGCCGGGTAAGGGAATGAAAACTTGAGTGGTTAAAAGTGGGGTGTGGTGTGCTCTTTTTTCTTTTTTTATTTACATACATATTAATAAACATAAAAAAATGTTAATAATAAACAAAACAAGTATATTAGTCCTTGTGATGTCGACAACCTCTCCACAATATTTTATTTTTGTTTTGGATGTCTATGGAAGTTGAGATGTTTTTTAGACTTCATCCGAAGAAAAGCGTAAATTACATATACAAAATTTGCAATTTACTCTTCATTTTTTTTAAATCTATATATTATGTAAACCTTATTTTCAAGTAATATTTTGAAAAGTATGATATAACTTAAACAACAACAAAATAAGCAATTATTAAACATCTTAAATATATAAGCATATTATGTTAACTTACTTTTTTTTATAAGACTTTCAAAATGTTTTACAAATTATTATTTGATTAGGTGTAAGACCCATGTATTACATGGGTTTAATTATATATATATATATATATATATATATATATATATATATATATATATATATATATATATATAATTTTAACAATTTAAAAAGTTTGAATTTATAAGAAAAATGAAACAAAAAATTGAATTATTAAAATTAATGAGACTTTAATGTATTGAATACATTACATATATAAACTTTTTCTAATAAATACTTTACATATATATTACCTTACACATTAAATGTGAAATTTTAATTTAATAAAATGAAAAATACAATAAAATGACAAGTGGAAAATAAAAAATTTAAATTTTTTTTAAAATACCATGTATCCAAATGAATGAGAAGAAGACATGTGACAAAAAACCTTCATTTATTATAGTAGATTTCTTGATATCGGATATTTTTTAAATAAATATGAGGCTGTGATATAAAAGAAGTATATAACAAAGAATATTAACATCGGATCGAAACTTTGTTTTCATACTTTTGTGCTCCACTTAATATGATATAATCGTTGTGATGATATATATGGACTGACATTTTTAAATTACATTGTACATACAAATTACAAATTATTTTTGTCTGTATCCTTCATATATACAACTTGTATTCTTCATATACAACTTTTTGGATCGAAACTTTATTTTGATATTTTTATGATCCATTTTATATGATCTAATAATTTCCATGTTATATATGAACGGTTGACACTCGAAAATCGCATTTATATCTATATAGATTGCAAAGAAATTACAATGCACATCAAAATTAGGTTTTGAACCCTTACATAATTTGTCTTTATAGTTTTTGTTTTTATTATCTGAAAAAAAAAAAAAAAAAATCCGTGGCATACTTAAATACTAGTCTTTGAAATAAATTACTGAGGCAAAAAGATATTACTTGAACAAAGTATAGGAGGCGTGGATATTTTGAGAAGCAGCAAAAATATCTACACCGTACAAATAAAAATCCGCCGCGCAGCAAAATATCTAAAGTCAAACATGAACGTCGGACTGACATGGCGCCATGCCATGTGGAAAAGCTATGACATCTGGCACTTCTATTCATTGCGCTCCCCGAATCATTTAACAAAACTCTTTGGCTCATCCTCAAAATCCACAACCACCGCCATTTATTCTTCTTTTTATTCTCTGTTGATATGGAGTATACGCTTCCGCCGCCGGTGACGGAGGCGCCACCATGTTCGGTGGCGTCGCAGATGATGGGGGACGAAGCGGGGTTGAGTAATTTTGTCGAGCAGGAGGAGAGTTCAATTATGGTATGAATCTTTATCATTATGAATATATATGGTCACATACTAGTGTTTATTTCTTGGGTTTTATCTTTGTATTGTAAATTGTAATGGTGATTTTCTAAGAATTTTATAATGTTAATGTGGCTTTTAGGTTTGATTTGGAATAATAACAATTATTATACTTTTTGGTAGTATTGTTCTTGGGATTGTTTAATATCATTCTAACGACATGTTGGTTATTGGGGAGATAATTAGGATCCAGTCTTTTCAATTAAATTTGTTAGTTTTCAATTTTAAAATCTGAACCAACTTTAATTTCTCAAGAGAAGATGGCAAAAACTTTGAGAGGTCCGCTAAGATTCGGACACACAAGATGGATTGCGTGGATTTAGGGTCGTGCTTAATTCAAATGCCCATTACGCAAATCCGAAAGTTTATATAATGCTTGGGCTAGATTTGTTGTCTAATATAATTAGAATTATTATGTCTCAAAAAGGTGGAGTAGTGTGAAGCTTATAAAAAGACTGCAAGGCTTTGATAGTAAATTGACATGTTTATATATATTTTATGTATTATATATTTTTTTCTTTCTTTCTGTTGCTATTTTACAATTTAGAAATGTGCTAGTGAAATTAATCTCCATGGAGGACCATGGTTTACTTTCTGCTACTTTGCTATTTTTGAGTTTTCCATGTCTAGTATTATGTTCCCATTTCTTTGACGTTATCTGTCATTGTGAGGGTTGTTGGATTTCGACATAATTATCATAGAGTTTGAGTAATCTTTTTAAAAAATCTCAGGAATCCCCGAAAAGAGAACCATCAGAATGGACTGATGAGAAGCATAATTTGTACCTAAATTCCATGGAAGCTTCTTTTGTTTATCAGTTATATAATTCATTGGACATGCGATGTGGGGAAACCCAAAACGAGTTCTTGCTAAATACAAAGTCATCTAGGGAAGTTCATTCTGGAACCCATTATCCTTCTGGCGAGGTTTGAATTGATGCATCTTGATTTTTATCTATCGACTTGTAATCTTTCTTTTTCCCTACTTAAGATATATATATTTTTTTGTTTATATGTTTGTTAGTTTAAGGTTCTACAACATGGCTCTTGGTCAAGGATTGATTTCAGGAGAGAAAATTCGGTTGTGAATGTAGCTGATAGACCCATTGTGACTTCAAGTAATCCATGGATTCAGCATTTTAGGAAAGCTAAGGAATCCCTTTCACCCCAGGAAAACGGGACATTAAGTACAATAACTCACCACACAAGTTATGGTAACACAGGTATTTGCAACTTCACCCAATATATATTTTAACGAATGAACACTTGTCTTTTTTACCATTTTATCGATTTAGCCACTTAAATATAGGGAAATCTTCAGAAAAATCCTAAAATTTTACCCTAATTTACGAAAAAGTCCCAAACTAAAATTTCTTTACGAGAAAGCATGAATTACCGGTAAAAACGACGATTTGACCCTTTTTTCCCAGTTTACCGGTTTCACTACTTATCAGTTTCATTAAAGTCCTATTATTTTACCCTAATTTACGAATAAATCCCATTATTTTACCCTAATTTACGAATAAGTCTCAAACTAAAATTGGCGATATAGTCCTTTTCTCCATCAAACATACATTTTGTCGATTTCATTGCTGATTTAGACACGTAGTCGTTAAATTAGTTGATAAGATGGGTACGATGGGTTATATAATACTATATTTAGTGTAAAATTTGATATTCATCTCATCGGTTCATTTATCGCTATATATCTAGGTCAGCAATAAAATCAATAAAATGTGTGTTTCCAAGAAAAAATGGCAGGAAATGAGCTGATGTTTGATGTGATGGATATATTTGGTTGCATAAGATTAGATAGACAATTTGAAACTTCTTATAAACATAATAAATAACGTAGTTACTGCTAGTTTATGTGATTATTACAGTCTTCGTTGGATGCATTTTATATTCCAAAAAATATACAATATATCAAGATATCAAGTTTTATGGTAAACATAGCATTATATAACCCAACATATCCATCTCATCGGCTCATTTAATGATTAGGCATTCAGGTCAGCGATAAAATCGGTAAAATGTATGTTACATGGAGAAAAGAGCCAAATTATCACTAAATTTTAGTTTGGGACTTATTCCTAAATTAGTATAAAATAATGGGACTTTAATGAAACATGTAAATAAAGAAACCGATAAACCGGGAAAATAGGATTAAATCGCTATTTTTACCGGTAAATCATGCTTTTTCGTAAACAAATCTTTGTTTAGGATTTTTTCGTAAATTAGGGTAAAATTTTAGGATTTTTCTGGAGATTTCCCCTTAAATAAATTGTATTATGATTGAACCATTACACATATTTTTAACAAATTAAAACAAACAAATTTCCAGGTAATTGGGTTTCTAAATATTAACAAAATACAACAACGTACTTTCATCATCTTATAGACTTGGTTATTGAGCAATTATTTTAAATTATTATTATAATAATAGATTGGTTGCTAAATCGATAAAATGATGAAAGTACACTCCAGTTTTCTATATTTTTCCCGGATCAAAAATCCAATAACAAGGAAAAATTCTTTTTTTGATTTTTTTTTCAAAGTGGTTAACATAAGAATAATGGTTTAATCACTAGAGAAAAATAGTGCAAGCAGCTATATCCATAAATGTATTGTACTTATTTACATTTCTTCCTTATATTTACTACAAGATTCATTAATTAATAGTAAAGGCTATATGACTTGCAAGTGTGTTTTTGCTATATGATTTGCCTACACATACGCGGTAGCTTGTGCATATTGGTCGGATGATGGATATATGCAATGTGTGTGTGTTATGTTAGATGGCATCAGAATCATTAATTCATAATTTGGTCTTACTTTCTGACATTGCAGAGGTAATAGATCAAAACTTTGTTGAAGAAGATTGCACTATAGAGAGAGTGACCACACCCTGCAACAAAAAGAGGAAGAATACTTGTGTATTTTCCAAATTAGGCAATGGTCAGGTAATGTGCATGGTTAATGATATGAAAGTAGATGTTCATGAGATTATACACTCATCTAGTCTCTCATTCTTTCTTCTTTTTATCAGGCTGCATCCTTTTGGCACTTGTCCTGTAATGGAAATCGCCAATAACCATGTTTCTGAGGCCTTGTGAGTTGTGAAGTTTCTCAGTGATTTCCAACAAGAGAAAACGGATGGCTTGTTTAGATCTTAATATAACATGAGATTATTTTCCAACAATGGTATTATTTAGGACTTGTTAGCCAATATGATGTTGTGTAACACTAATTTTTCAAATAAAATTTTCAATTTTTATAAAACATAATTCCATCAATATTCATAGAAATAACCCTTTTTAATTGTTCAACAAAATAGTACAAAATCCCAAGATCAGAATGTCAAGCTCCAAACGTGTGTGTACGGATCAAGCCGGTGCCTTCCCACGGTCGTCACTAGTACCTGAAACAAATAACATCAACACTGTAAGCACAAGGCTTAGTGAGTTTCCCAAAATACTGCATATAACACATATTAGCCACTCGAGGCTATTACTCTGTGGGTCCGTGCACCCAAACTCTGTGAACCCTCAGGTTCTAACTCTGTGAACCTTCCGGTTCTAACTCTGTAAACATGCACAGCATCAAACACATAAAAGTAATGCAACACAACACATAACATGCATAGCATACAAATACTCTATCACATAACTCTGGTTACCTACTCAAGGTAAAGTATAGTGAGAAGACTCACCTCGTGTGTCTCGGTAAACCGTAACCCTGAAATCGCTAAACACTCGATCTGCCGAGCTGAAGTCCCCCTATAGCACAATATATCTCTAATTAACACTTTCCCAACTAGGGTTGACCATACCATAACAGGACAATCTAGGTCAACGCTGGTCAACAGTCAACTTGACCGGACTCGGCGAGTGCACTATAGCGACTCGGCGAGTCTGAGCGCATTCACCAATTTCCCTGGAATCCTCTCTTGACACGTCGAGCATCCCCTCCCAACTCGACGAGCTCCACCTGGCACGAGTTGTGGGGCCACCACGACTCAACTCGCCGAGTCTCAAGAACAACTCGGCGAGTCCGGTTTGACTCGGTCCACCTGTCCATCCTGACTCCCCCTTGACCCACTGAGTTCACTCATCCCAACTCGGCGAGGCCACTCGCTGAGTGGTCGTGCAGCATTCAAGCTACTCGCCGAGTCTGCTCTTCGGACTCGGCGAGTCAGAGCCATGCACTGACTCAATCTTGCTCTAAAGGCCAGATCCAGTCCACTAACCCATAGATCCAGTCCCCCCATGCTTATTTAGCACGTAAAGTCACAATCTTGATGCATAAATAACCTCTACATGATCACAAATGATGTTTTTGACTCTACTACTTCAACACAAGGCCAAGGACTCCATTTCCACCCATAAAGCTTGATGAGTGAGGCCCTCTGGACCTCTATGGATCCAGATCCATGGTCTCAACTCAAAGAGGGAACCAAAGGGCACCAAATCACCCCATAAATGATCATATTAAGCCCTAACTTGCATCAAGTTTCACCAAACAGAAAATGGTCCGAAAATAATACCTCTAGAGTGATGATCCAAGCTCCAATCCACGAAATAGCAACCTCCTTTGCTTCCTCTTGCCTAGGGCCTCCTTCTTCTTGCTAAACAACACACACAAGATCAAGATTGGCTCTCTTTCCTTCACAAAACGCTCAAGAACTCTAGGGACACTCTCTGGGGGTTGGGTGAGCGCAAATGACGGCCATAAGGCCCCTTAAATAGGCCACAAACCCGGAGATTTAGGGTTTCATAACACAGCGCAGACTCGCCGAGTCCATACCCTGGACTCGCCGAGTCCAAGTGCGCACCCTCGATCAATCCCGCGTCCCTACTCGGCGAGTCTGAGCCCCGACTCGCCGAGTCCCTCTCACAATATAACACAATTAAACTTACATTATACCTGGTAAAATCCGGATGTTACATGTTGTAATAGAAATCTTAGAAAGAGTGGCATTAGAATCATAGTAGAAGATGGTGTCACACGACTTAAGAAGGTACAAGTATGTGATGATGATCCAAACAAGTGTTGTATACATGACATTGTCAACTTGGCATACTTATTTCAACTTGAAATCCTTTACATACGTATTTTCTGAACCATGTCAACTGCATTTCTTGTTACAAACAAGAATAGATGTAGAAAAAAAAATACGTAACTTAAATAAATGGGCTTAGAAAGCACAAACATTTGCTAATTTTTAAGTGGGTTTTGTATGTAGCTTCAATCGTGAACAAAAGCTTCCGAAAAAGGGGTTAAAATTGACAACAATGGGGTTGCAAAATGATGGCTATGGCTAGATGGAGAGAGTTTGTTATGTGTAGCACTATCACAAAACAGCCTTTCAAACATAGATATTAGCGACTAGGAAATATGTGCAAATCAAACAGTCTTTCCGGTCCATTCAGCCAGAAAGATCTGTTTGGACTTGAAAATATGTGTATCAAACGGGGCCTTAGTGAATATTTTAGATTTTGCATGTTTTATTGTCTATTCATGTTTGACGTTTGAGAGCATTCATGTATTTTGTATGCTTATATTTATGTTTCTATTAGGTATCTTTTAATAAATTCTCTACATGCTCTAGTTCTTTTTTATTCAGGTGTGAGTCGGTTATTTGTATCTCAATCCTTTAGGTGCGAGTCGGTTATTTGTATCTCAATCCTTTAGCAGGAGTTTTGATACCTCTTGGGGAGTTGGAGTGGCTGTTGTGAGTTTCCACTGCCAACGAACAAATGTTTCTGCTTCGAGTGTCTTTTGTTACTGTATTTTGGAGATATTTGGGGTGTCCTACCTAATTGACTAGATTTTCATCCCTATGGGAGACGTGCGCATAATTATATGGATAGATTGGTTGAGCAGGTTTGGAGCTTTTATTGATTGCGAGAGACATCAAGTGGAGGTTCGAACCCCAAGTGGGGAGAACTAACCATATATGGAGAGGGTACCTTCCTGCGATCCTCGATAGTACCTGAAACACATATCACATAACACGGTAAGCATAATTTCTTAGTGAGTTCCCAAAACTACCACAAACAACACATAAGCCACTCGAGGCTATAACTCGGTATGAGCCTTTGGTCAATGTATCTCAGCGAGACCCTCCAGTCCCGTAGCTCGTTGGACCCTCCGGTTCGGTTTAAATTGTTGGACCCTCCGGTCCGGTCTGATCGAGGACCCTCTGGCCTCATGGGTCGTTAGACCCTATGGTCCGGTCTATATAACACATAGCATAAATATAAGACAATGCACATAAATCTCAAACATACACATAAACATAAGACCCTCCGGTCTGCACATAGATACCACTCTAGGTAATGTATAGTGAGAAGACTCACCTCGTAAGATGTCTAGTAAACTCTCATGCTCGATATCCTCGATCTAGCCTCCGCCTAGCACAATGATAATAATTCTAATCAATACTCTCCTTACATCCTTATATCTAGAGGATGGGTAGAAGACCATTCTACCCCTCCCTGACCCCTCTTATTCAGTTTGACCAAACCCTAAGGTCAACTGAAGTCAACTCCAGACAACGGTCCAATTTTGACTAAACTCGCCGAGTGCACTCGTGTGACTCGGCGAGTTCATGCATATCCTCTGAATCCTTCTAAGGCCCCACTTGACTCGTTGAGTTAACCTCCCAACTCGACGGGTTACCACTAGTCACAAATCACGGGGCAACCCGATCCGACTCGTCGGGTCCTCTAATGGACTCGGCGAGTTTCCTTCATGGTAATACTCATTTGACCTTCTGAGGTCAAATCTGTTTCTCTAACTTATAGATATGGCATCCTAGCACCCAAGAGCCACGTAAAGGTTCAATCTTGATATCCATGCACCACACATCTAGCTCTATTTGATAAAATAACCCTTATAATGGTGTCTTAAGCTCAATACTCTCATGTGACTGCATAAAGCTAGGTTATTGGGACTCTCTGGACCTCTCAATGTCCAGATCTAATATATATGCCTCAAACGGACTCCACATATTCCATAACTCAACTAAAAAGGGGTAAAGAAACCCTAGGTTGAAGAGATCTACTATTCATACGAAAATAGGCATGGATTCATACCTTAAGAAGCAACTTTTGATGAATTGGTAGAAGATCTAAGTCCCTCAAGTCAGCCTAGATCGAACCTCCTCCTTCTTCCTTGCAAGAATGCACTAAGGTGATGTAATTAGCTCCCTTGCTCTCTCTCTCTCTCTCTCTATATATATATATATATATATATATATATATATATATATATATATATATATATATATATATATATATGCTCTCTGGTTCGATAGGATCTCTCAAGTGTGTGTGTGGCTACAAATGAAGGCCATAAGGACCCTTAAATAGGTCACATGCCTAAAGATTTAGGGTTTTTGTCCACAGTGCTGACTCGTCGAGTCAACTCACCGACTCGTCGGGTCCCTTCATTAATCTGAGTCATTAGTCGCAACCCTACTCGACAAGTTGAGGCGTCAACTCGTCGAGTCACTCCTCATATCTCATAAATAAATACTCAAATTACCATACCTAGAAATCCGGATGTTATAGTTCTCCCCCACTTAATTTGATTTCGCCCTCAAAATCGCTCTTCTTCCACACATGGTTTCGAACCTATAACTCGGGAAACACCACTGAAAAAGGCCTCATACCCCACCGATATCTTTTCTATGGATACCTGAAACCAAACCGGAAGTCCAAAATACAAAACTGACCCTTCTGTCGCTAAGATACCCCCTTTCTGTCCTCCCAAAAATCTGGAAGCTCTAGTGGCCTGGCCTGCCGCCAGACTGTCCACTCAAGATATCTCTACATTATTCGCCCCTCGAATAACAAACCCTGATAACTCACTGCCCCTCTGATTCTCTCCAGACATAATTCAACAATTGGCTACCGATCACTCATACCAAACATAGCAACGATCCGAATCATGCCCCAAGGAACGGAAGGTTTCACGTCCCATGAGGGCTCATCCACTAAACTACTATCGGAACCCACCTGAACAATGAATTCTCAACACTCTGCCGTAAGACACAAGAGAATAATTGTTCTTGCTCAGAGTGTCCTCAGACATCTAAAAAACATAAGCCTCAGCTCCATTCCTCATATCCCTTTTTAACACCGAGCACCAGGTCTAATCTCGACCCAAAAGTTGAACCTCCAAGGTCATCCATTGCCTTACCCTACCATCTCAATGGTTTCCTTCTCACTATAACTATATCAGCCCATTGTGACACACAAGTCACGAAGTTCGCCTTACCCCAAGCGAATGCTACACTCCCAACTGAAGATCGACTCAAGCCCGATCTCTGTCGTCTACTGCTCATAGTTCCATGCATCTCGCGGTACCTCTCATACCCGAGTACTGACCTACATAGATCTAAAATACCAGATGATAAACAATACCCCTCAACATGGAACCCACCTCAGAATCTAGAATCTTATCTCGCCTACCCAACACACCGCCAGAGCCAAACTCAAACTCGAGAGTTTGGTCTGACCCAGAGTTGGAACCACTTGACCCAATGAAGAACTCAACTCATGACTCATGACCCGCAACCCGCACGTATACCACTTCTCTAATTCCCTTGGGTTGCGACAACCACAACTCAAATCAGAGTATAACGTCTCCCGACAAATATGGATACCCCAATCTCGCCCCTGGTTTAACCACTAGGCTCCCAAAATTATTAGGGCTACCCAAGCCTAAAACTCATCTGCGTCTTGCTCTGACCAGAGATTGCTCCTCACAACACCCTCTCGCTGGCTAGTGAGTACTACAGCTCCCCACAGTATCATAACAACCTCTCACTGACTAGTGAGTACTACGGCTCCCCGCATTATCACAACAACCTCTCACTGACTAGTGAGTACTAAGGCTCCACGCAGCATCACAGCAACCACTCACTGACTAGTGAGTACTACGACTCCCCGCAGCATCACAACAACCTCTCACTTACTAGTGAGTACTACGGCTCCCCGCAACATCACAACAACCTCTCACTAACTAGTGAGTACTATGGGTCCCTGCAACATCACAACAACCTCTCACTGACTAGTGAGTACTATGGCTCCCTGCAACATCACAACAACCTCTCACTGACTAGCTGGTGAATACTATGGCTCCCCGTAGTATCACCACACCCCTTTGCTAACTCATGGATGCTGCAGCTCCCTGCAGCCTTACAACACTTTCTCTTACCACCCACGGTCTCAACCTCAACTCGACTCCACACACTGCATCCATTAAACCACGTTCCACAGACCAACACAAATAAGTGCACACCTACCCATCCGAAAGTAAGCGGCACTACTCCTGACGGAAACTAACATGACAAACTGCTTTTCGCACTGAAATCCTCATTCTTAAATAATATCGTTTACCATCAATTAGCCGAAGTGCTCCCACTGGAACCATAGATACTTGCTACACCACCTGCCTACTCTTACCTCAGAACTCAGAATAATCTAGAAATAAGGACATCATACCTGGATACCTTGGTACCCACACAGAATCTCATGATGTTTTGCCCAATCCACTGATCTAATACTCACGACCCCATGCTTGGATACCACATTGCTCTTTCAGAATCTCTCAACCGATCTCCCTCTCGCACCAATTGTAACCTCAAAGTATTCCATCTCCCAATTCAGAACACTGATGCATCGTCAATCGCTCAAAACATGATGTCGAAAACCCAAAACCCCCTACTGATCATTACTCACTTGGAACTACTCATATCGACCCTGAAATTGGTTGAAAAATCAACGGATGCGCTTCCGGGGGTATAGATTACAACCTATACCTTCACTTCCAAATCTCAGCCATTGCATTCGCAATCCAGCGACCCGATCGCACTCGAACTTGACATATGCTAACCTCGAAAAGCACAGGCCACCAAAATCTTTGAATTCACTCATCCTTCCTCAAACACATGCCACATGCATTATCTCGCTCTGCACCTAGCCTCAATCACCAATAACCCTAGACTCATGAATCCGCACCGCAGGTCTCTATATCCAGATCTTTAATCGTTCTCGAACAAATCTCTGATCCCATCAATAAAATACTCGGTTCTCCCCCACTCAGGGTTCAAACCTTCACCAATTGGCGCACCAACAATCTATCCCAAATACTGTTTCCACTAGTAAAATCGCACCTACTCTTGGAAGGTGCTACGCAATGCTCGATGATTACCCCGACAGAGATCAAGCAACTCCCAATACCTTGAATCTCAGATGAAACCCTCAGAACTTCCCATTGTTACTACCTCTAGTCATTTAGAATCTCACACCATTCCATCACCGGACCTCCCAACTATCCAGTATCAACCCTGACTCTTAGTCTGGAAATAATGAACTATCATTCTCCTCATCCTCGACTCCTCAACCAGTGCTCCATCACGTTTCTTATGATAAGAGCAGAACCCACATTACCACTCTCGATACTCATCAAAGACAATAAGAGCCACCGACCTGATATACTCCTTTGATCGTCCGATGCTACAGCTAACACATGCCCTACTATAGTTAAATAGGGAGACTTACTGCCATATACTCTGATTGAAGATCACCATCAGTGCAATCCCACAAGGCTCACCCCCAAACTCAGAACCCGAAATCTCAACACCTCTTACGTCTCGTACAGGAAACGGAATTAGCACCACTCAAGTCACAGAAAGTGACATCTCCACTATCATCTAGGTGCCCAGCCCAGCACCCATTCTTCCATAACGCACCATCCCTACTCACCCCTGAGTCTTGCGACTCCAACTGGCATCTCACCAACAATCCCTAAGAGCTAACTCGATTTCCCTCTCAAGGGATACTCCACTAAAACTCGTTCATCATGGCCTTCTGGCCCCATACTCTTTCACACCTGTTCTCACTCTAGATAATTACCACAGAATAACCGGTGAAACTAGAAGCACTAACCGCCACATGTCGTGGTACTCAAACCATGACATCACCTATCGATCTGCTACTTATCATGGTACTCGAACCATGACATCATCTCTAGATCTGCTACAAATCCTGGTACTTGGACCATGACATCACCTCTCGATCTGCTACTTAGATCCTTTGGAATACTCCCTGCATCGATTACGGGTCCTCTGCTTTTAGTAGTATGGGCCTATACTACCTGCCACATCTAACCATATTCTCTACATGGACCATCCCAAATTCCCTAAGTAGCTGCTCAACCTCCTCAATCACTAATCCCAATACTCATGCTCACTTCCCAGCAAAATGCTCTACTCGTACCCAAAAGATATCACCAAATTCAGCAACCCTACCCCTTGCGGGTATCTAACTACTCTCTCTATAGGCTCCACAAATGCTCATCTAGGTGTCTCTCCTAGATTATTCCTCTACTCAAATCCCTCTCTAAAAGGATTCCTGCTGGATACTCTTACTCAGCACATACTCGAAAGCTCATCATAGATAACAACAACTCCTAGGCTAAGGCATCACAAATCAGGCCAGTCTAGTCCTAAAATATGAAATACCTAGCCTATCTCTAGTATGCATAATATCTCAAAACATATTTAAAAAGTAAGGTATTTTGGGAAATCACCGTTTACGCTCTGGCTGATTGTACACACAACCTTCCTCGTTTTCTCTTAGAAACTCTTGTTAACTTTAGAAAAATCATTTCTTTTTAAAATTTTCTCAAATCCTCATTTTGAGTCCAGATTTACCCGAAGGTGCATCCGAATCCCTCAAACAAAGGCTCTGATACCAACTTGTAACGATGAAAATTTTTATTTTTTTTTCATTTTTCAACACAATAAAACTCATATAATATTATCAAAATCCCATGTTATCAAATGTCATCACAATAAAACATATCCCAAAATCTCAAAAACATAATCTTCTGGGAGTGTGTACAAATCATGCTGGTGTCCTCCCGTGATCCTTAGTAGTACCTGAAACATATATCACATAACACAGTAAGCATAACTGCTTAGTGAGTTCCCCATACTACCACATACAACACATAATTGCTTAGTGTGTCTAAATCGTTGGACCCCCCGGTCCGGTCTAATCGCCGACCCCCTGGCCTCATGAGTCATTGGACCCTCTGGTCTGGTCTATATAACACGTAGCATACATATAACACAATGCACATATATATCAAACATACATATACACATAAGACCCTCCGGTCTGCACATAGATACCACTCTAGGTAATGTATAGTGAGAAGACTCACATCGTAAGATGTCTAGTAAACTCTCATGCTCGATATCCTCGATCTAGCCGCCGCCTACCACAATGATAATAATTCTAATCAATACTCTCCTTACATCCTCATATCTAGAGGATGGGTAGAAGACCATTCTACCCTTTCCTGACCCCTCTTATTCAGTTTGACCATACCCTAAGGTCAACTGAAGTCAACTCCAGACAACGGTCCAATTTTGACCAGACTTGCCAAGTGCACTCGTGTGACTCGGCGAGTTCATGCGTATCCTCTGAATCCTTCTAAGGCCCCACTTGACTCATTAAGTTAACCTCCCAACTCGACGGGTTACCACTAGTCACAAATCACGGGGCAACCCGATCCGACTCGTCGAGTCCTCTAATGGACTCGGCGAGTTTCCTTCATGGTAATACTCATTTGACCTTCTGAGGTCAAATCTGTTTCTTTAACTTATAGATCTGGCCTCCTAGCACCCAAGATCCATGTAAAGGTTCAATCTTCATATCCATTCACCACACATCTAGCTCTATTTGATAAAATAACCCTTATAATGGTGTCTTAAGCTCAATACTCTGATGTGACTGCATAAAGCTATGTTATTGGGACTCTCTGGACCTCTCAATGTTCAGATCTAATATCTATGCCTCAAATGGACTCCACATATTCCATAACTCAACTAAAAAGGGGTAAAGAAACCCTAGGTTCAAGAGATCTACTATTCATACAAAAATAGGCATGGATTCATACCTCAAGCAGCAACTTTTGATAAATTGGTTGAAGATCTGAGTCCCTCAAGTCAGCCTAGATAAAACCTCCTCCTTCTTCCTTGTAAGAATGCACTAAGGTGATGTAATTAGCTCCCTTTCTCTCTCTTTCTCTCTCTCTCTCTCTCTCTCTCTCTCTCACTCACTCACTCTCTCTCTTTCTCTCTCTCTCTCTCTCTCTCTCTATATATATATATATATATATATATATATATATATATATATATATATATATATATATATATATATATGCTCCCTGGTTCGTTAAGGTCTCTCAAGTGTGTGTGTGGCCACAAATGAGGGCCATAAGGACCCTTAAATAGGTCACAAGCCCAAAGATTTAGGGTTTTCTATCTACAGTGCTGACTTGTTGAGTCGACTCTCCGACTCATCAAGTCCCTTCATTAATCCGAGTCATCAGTCGCAACCCTACTCGACTAGTTGAGGCTTCAACTAATCGAGTTGCTCCATATATCTTAAAAATAAATACTCAAATTACCATACCTGGAAATTAGGATGTTACCATTTTTCAAGATTGATTTGAGGTTGAGATACCACCAAATGATATTTAGAGAGGAGGATATTGAGAAGATAGATTTCCGAAATCGTTATGGTAATTATGAATTCTTAGTGATGCCATTTGGGCTTACCAGTGCAACTGCATCATGCATAGATTTGATGAATTAGGTATGTAGGTCAATGGTCGATCCATCGGTTTTTGTGTTTATTGATGCTATTCTAGTCTACTGCAAGACCAGGGAGCATCATTAGGAGCACTTACGTGAGTTACTTAGAATGTCAAGGAAGGAGAGACTGTATGCCAAGTTCTCTAAGTGTGAGTTCTGGTTGCGAAATGTCCTATTCATGGGACAACATGTTAATCAAAATGAGATTATGTTCGATCCAACTAAGATCGAGGCGGTTTTGTAGTGGGAGGTTTCAAAGTCTCCATCTTTGATCTGGTTTTCGTGGTCTTGCAGGTTACTATAGGAGGTTTATTCATGATTTCTCCAAGATTGCGGTCCTACTTACTCGCTTGACAAAGAATATTGTAGATTTTCACTGGGGACCTCAGCAGCAAGCGAAATTTGAAATTCCAAGGCAAAAGCTATATGAGGCCTCGTTGTTGACCCTTCACGACGGTGTTGAGAATTTTTTGGTATATTATAACGCTTCGATTACCGGTTTGGGGGCGGTGCTTATAGATCGGGGTAGGGTTATTGATTATGCTTCCAGATAGTTGAAGCCTCACAAGGCTAGGTATCCTACACATAATTTGGAGTTGGGGGGGTGGTGGTGATTACCCTCAAGATTTAGCAACACTATTTGTATGGGGTCCGTCGTACCATATACAAAGATCAGAAGATTTTGATATATCTTATAGACCACCTGAATCTGAATATGAGACATTGTAGGTGGCTTGACATGGTCAATGATTATGATTATGAGATCCTTTACTATCCGGGCAAGGCAATGTTGTCGTTGATTCCTTAAGCCGCAAGGCGGCTTGTGCTCCTATTCATAATGTATGTTTGAGCATTACCATTATTTCACCGCTTCTGGATTTGATCAGTGTAACATCCCAAAAATCAACCACAAATGTTTTGAAAATCACAGTGTAGGTTTTATTTATAATGATAAATAATAATACAATTATCTTTTCATGTTACATCAACATAATCATAGAAAAATATGGAAGCTAAGTCCTGTTTTAAAAACCATATCATAACATACATTAGATAAACCAGATGTCATGACCCTCCGAGAATGTCCCGATATCCCAATCTTGCCAATTGCTTTCCCTTCGAACCTGAAGGACCTACAACTAAAAATATAAAGTAGCAACCATAAGCCTAAGGATTACTGAGTAATAACAACACTCATCCATTATACAAATCATATGTAATACATACAATCACACATAATAGCAAATACTTCAAGTATATATGTCACATATTACTTACATTCTATCACATATAACTAAACATATACGAATGCTAGCATTATGATCACTAGTCACAACTAGATTCCCTCACATATAACAATATTCCAATATTGGGTTATGGTATCTTCGTGATTCTGAGTTCAAGCTAGTGGGATACACTAATTTCAATCACAGTGGATGTGATATTGATCAAAAAAGTTTTCAAAGGGGGATCAAATTCTTAGAGATAGGTTGGTGAGTTGGTCCAACAATAAGCCGACATCAGTGGCTTGCTCTACCATTGAAGCTGAATATATAGCCGCTGGAAGCTGTTGTGCTCACATTCTATGGATTCAAAATCAACTCTTAGATTATGGTTTACAATTCTCATGGACTCCTATCTACTATGACATCACCATCACCATTAAGATGATATATAATCCAATGCAACATTCCAAAACCAAGCACATCGATATATGTCATCACTTCATCAGGGACATTGTTCAAAGGGGAAAATTGGAGTTGTTCTATATCCCATCCATTGATCAACTGGCTGACATTTTCACCAAGGCATTGGACGAAAAGACACTAAACAAATTGATTGCAGATCGTGGCATGCTTTCAATGACTTAATTGTTTTCTAACTCGCTTTTACTTGCTTTCTCAAAATATAAAAACACAAAAACAAATGTTGCTTTTATTATGCTTTTAGAACATTACATTGTTTGCTTAAGCTTTTCTTCTAATGTTTACAAGTATTCTATTCTCTCTCTATTTATCAAAATTTCAGGCCTATCTAAGATTTATTTACACTTTTTCTTTCAGTGTTAGAAAGAGCTAGAATCATCTAGACTATTTTGAATGCTCTTGTTGTTGAGAAGAATATTATCATCAAGTCTCCTTCTTAATGAAAATATTCTTTCTCTCATCCACCCATTATCATGGATGCAAGATGAATCTATTTATACAACGAGACTTACTTTCATCTACCGACTGATAATCTGATAAAATTTTGAATTCCATCGTGTTGACATTTTCAACACGATTGTTTCATAGATTTGAGCAAGTTAACTCAATGGTTACAAAGATTAGTTCCTGATCCCCTCTTTCTCTTGATGAACATGAAGCTTGGAATCCATCTGCAACATCTCAATGATTAATGGCTTCATCACTTTTGATTTGTAGTGAGTTGGATATTTGTGTGCATGTTCATGATTGTGTTTTCTTTTATAGAAAAAATTAAAGAACATATATCTCCAAAAAATGAAATTGATTAATGAGTATTTATTTCAAAAGGTTCTTCTTTGGTAATTGTACTCAAAATATTTTCTGCCTTTATGATTCTTCTTAAAAAAGCTATGTAAAGAGCCTCTAAAAAGGCTACACAATTCTCGCTTTTAGCATATTTCCTTGTTTGACTAACTTTTTTTTTTTTTAATTCTCATATTGTTTATTATTTTGTACTATACCTTTTTAAAGGATTTAATGGTGGTAGTTCATATGTCAAGTATGTAAAATTTGACAATTCTTTGTCCCTAGAAGTTTGTTGATGTATGTGTCTAAATCTCACTAAGTATCTCATCAGCAACACCATCTGTTGAGATGAAATTGAGTCACCCACTCAAATTGATTATCTAGCATCATCTAAACTTTCTAAGTAAGATTGCCTGGTCCAAATAAAAGTTATAGGTAGGCTTGGGTGTTTATTATTTGCATTGTTTCTTACCTGTCTTCTTCCGTGGAAGCATGCTTGTCATATGCATCAAATCTCATGTTCTATTGAAACATTGAGCATAACCCAATGGCTTACCCTGATTTCACAACCATCAAAGTAAGAGATACTTGTCTGGTCCTTAAACAACAAAGGGTTATTTATGTCCTTGACCTCCTAGTCTAAGATACGACGTGCTACCATTGAACATATTGATGGTGAACTTTAAAGCTATAGATTGTAACTCAACTCTATGATACCGAAGTTGAACCACTTTTTGTTGATGAGCTGACATTGTTTATGATTCATGCTAATTCCACCTCAGTTTCACTAAAACAATCCATTCTCTTCTTAATTTCTTCTCAATAAAAATTTTACGATTCACTGTTATATACTACACACTGATAGATGATATCAACTCATCATTTATTCATCCAGTGCTACTACTTTTACTATTTCTACTGCTGAAGAACTTAAAAAGGATTAATCAATACAATTTCTTAGGCGAAGCATTTGTTAAAGTTGAAGAACTTAAAGTTTCAATCTTACTCTTAGCGGGATTACAAGCTGAAGAATTTACTAAAGATTAGTTTTGATATCATCAGATAGGGGAGATTGTGACAACCCGAAATTTCCTTTCTTGTAAAGTCCAACTTGGTCAACCAAATGTCAAACTTATTTCTATTACTATTGTCTTAATATACTTAGATTAAGGAGTTATAAGTTTATGGAACTTGTATACAAGAGTGTTACGGTTTTTGGAGGGAAAGTCATTTGGAACCGAGGACCGCAAATGAACCTTCGCATTGCCGAAATCGTCCATCAGTTTGCGGTCGTGATCCTCCTTCGGACCGATAACTCGCTTTGGTTTGTGGCTGTAAACTCTCCTCGGACCACAAACACCTCCCCTATATATATTAGTGTTGACTATTTTTTTGTCTCACTTGTACTCTTCTTACTGAAAACACACCAATTCTCTCCCACGAACATCAACCGTAAACCCTCTTTTTTCTCATATATCATCCGAGGATCCTTAATTTACCTTCAGACCTTGTTGTGAATCATTAAAAGTTCATCCTTTCTTCAATCAAGTGTTCTTCTTTTCTGGGTTTTCGGTCGTGAACCTTCAAATCTTCATAGGCCAAAATCCTTTTGCAGCCATGAACACCGAGGATGGCCGTGAACTCCAAGCAACTTCTTGATTTCGGCCCTATCACCTCTTTTGTAAGTGATTCTTACATCCTAGGTTGTTTCCCTAATACCTTTGAGTTTATATTCACTAATTTCATGCCAATATGTTGCATAAATTTTTATTTAGGACTTTTTTTGTCCCAGGAACTAGCTTGTGAAATCAATCATCCTATATCGAACCCGCTATCAAATCACTCCCAAAAAGTGAGTTCATACCCCTACAATATAATGTTTTAAATGCTTTTAGGGGGGAGGATACAAGTAGAAAAGAATATATTTGTGTTATTCATTTACATGTGGAAACAAACAAACAAAATGATTTCTTATATTCAAATATCGCTAAAATCACTTTAAAACTCTTTTATAACTATTTTAGATTTCTATTTTATATCAAAATCATATTCGTGTACTATTTATGTATAAGTATGCTTTAACGGACTTAGGACTATTTCTAAACACCCTAAGTCATGTTCCTTGTTTAGTTGTGGGCTTAGGGTACGATCACTAGTCCGACTGTCGTTAAATCATAGTTATGCTTGCTAAATATATGCCCGAATTTTAAACCTCATTTTCAAGGAATATACTTAATTCAGTTGCATATGTCGGGAAATTGAATCTTTTCTACAAATCAGTAACAGTTCAAACAAACATACTAGTAAACTACAATAGGTATAGGTTAGAGGATCTTTACATACTATTGCTAGAACAGAGAAACAATACATGAGTCAGTACATACATACTATTACTATTCATTACAAAGCATACTATTCATTTACAAGAACGAGAAGGAACTTACATACTATAACAAGAACAAGATAACTAAAATGTGAGATACTATTTCATGGCATAGAAATACACTTGTTATGTCACGTTTTGTAACCAAAGTCTCCTGAAGGGGGAGCGTGAGTTTGTTTATAGATCTATACGAGATTGAGCATCCCGCACCTTGCTGCTAGCTACAGTGGGACCTGCAGTTCTACAGGTGACAAATGTCATACCATTTTTGATGCCTGAAGAACGTCGTGTTTTATACTAGTCTTTCAAGAATGGTTACCACCAAATCACATTTTAACCTTAATTAACCAGTTGATTTTCAAGGTAGTTAATGCATTAGTAGTGTATTTTATACAATACTACTATAAATCTTCATTTTTCCATTACATTCATATAGTGATATTTTCGCATAAGAATTGCACACTATTTTCGAGTAAAGACAATTTTACAAATATGGAAAACATACATTTATACTATTTCAAGTACAAACGTACATTTTACACTATTTTCAAGAAAACATATCATACAAACAGTTGAGTCTTTGTAGAAAACTACTTTTAATTTAATGCAAAAAAATATAGGATTTTCTGAGAAAGATACAAACATTTTTACTAAACAAATACACACATTTTCATGAAAAAATGAAAACACCACTAAAATACTTATGCACTCACCAACTTAAATGTTGATACTCTCTTTCAAAATGACTTCTATTCCGAGGAAACTAGTAGAAAGGTACTCAAGCAGGTTTTTAAGAAGATGGAGCGTGTTCAGACTCGCCTTTTACTTTGTTATACATTTTTGGTGTCATACTACTTTACAAAGAAAACACAAGTATTAAGTATTTTATTAATTCAATGGATGTTGTTACTTGTTTTAATATTGTACATTGTTATGATACTTTATATGACGTCCTCCACCCCCGAATGTTTCCACCGTCTCGGTTTGCAGGTGTGACAGATTGGTATTAAAGCATTGTTTATAGTGAATTAAGTATATTAACACATAAAAGATATACAACTATAAACACAACAGGATTAAAACACTCTGACCAAGAGTTATGCTTTTAAATAATAAAATATTTTACTAAAGGATACATACATGCATTCATACTAAGATCAGTTTCATACTAGAACAGAACAAAAGTATTATGATTGTCGAACATCACAAGTAAGATTAGGGATATGTAATCAGGTCTAGGAGTGATATAGCCTAATCAACTATATCTATCCGAGAAGTGAGTAACATATGCCTAGGGATGGTTGTGGTGTTGCAACAAGTCTAAAAACTTACCAACTCTTCTACAAAGAAAGAGTAGAACATAACATAAAGTTAAAATACTATAGGAGTATTTTGTTGTGCTAATTGCTTATATGAAAACTAAAAATGACCCTTAGTAGTAGGTCTATAGTTACTGAGTGGATACGCTTAGGTTATATGTGACCAAGATGTTATAGACTTAGAATCTATGATCTTCGCTTTACTTCATGTTCCTTGTTTGGTTGTGGTCTTAGAGTTGGATCACTTATTCGAAGGTCTATTCTATCTTCAATTATATATAGCTGGTATGCACTACGTAAGTATACAAGTAACTGGTAAGGATCATCTTATAATTATCTTTAGTATTATATATATTATATTTTTCTTACACCCCTATTATCACTTAGATATCATGGCTAGATTTCATCTGTCTGGTGACCCGTACATTCCCAATCAAGGGAACGTTGGATGGCTCGATGTTGAGGAAGAAAAAGACGACCCGATAGTCCCTGAGGAGGAAGACCCCGATGAGATTTCTGATGAAGAGAACGAGGATGAAGTTCACGAAGACTTTGACTTGGAACCCGAGGTCTATAATCCACCTCCGGTTTCCCAAATTCCTAACGCTCGGCCGACATTTCAAGGCCCGACGCCTCTATGGCCAATGAACTTGGGAAGGTGGAGCCACAAGCAGGGACAACCACTTCCCTATAATAGATACCGAAGCTTCTACAACTTGAGCAAGGGAGGCTCAGCTGACATGTAACAATGTAAATTTTCAAACCAAAATTTTCATTTTTCAAATACAATAAGACACATGTCACATTTTCTCCAAAAAACTCAAGTATCAAATATCAATACATATTTCAAAAATTGTTTATCACAAATCCAAGACCAAAATAAATATAATTCCAGCTCAGACGTGTGTGTACAATCAAGTCGGTGCCTTCCTGCGATCCTCAGAAGTACCCGAAACACATAACACATAACACGATAAGCACAAAGTTTAGTGAGTTCCCTAAAATACCACATAAAACACATTAGCCACTCGAGGCTGTAACTCTATAAGACCATTCGGTCTATGTGTATCAGTGGGACCCTGCAGTCCCATGGCTCGGTGGACCCTCTAGTCTGGTCTCAGTGAGGACCCTCTGGTCTCACAGCTCGTTGGACACTCCGATCCGGTCTCGATAACACATAATATAACATATATATCACAAACAAATGCATAACTCAAGTAAGCACATAAGACCCTCTGGTCAGACATAAACACTAATCTAGGTAAGTATAGTGATAAGACTCTCCTCGTAAGCTAGCAAATAAAAGTCTCGTACTCGGAATCCTTGATCTAGCCTCTGCCTACCACATAGGATAATTATCTCTAATTAATACTCTACTCATACTCAAATACACCAGAAGTTGTTCTCTCTTTCACTCTAGCCCTAGGAATGGGTAAAAGATAATTTTACCCCTCCCTGATCTCCATTTCTCAATTTGACCAAACCTTAAAGTTAACAGAAGTCAACTCAAGTCAACAACCCCAGTTGACCTGACTCATAGAGTGCACTCGTGCGACTTGTCGAGTCCCAACATTTCTCAATAGTCTCATTAAATTCCAGCTCGTCAAGTTAACCCCTAACTCGCTGATCAATCGCATCGTCCAGCTCATCGGGACAAACTCTAATCGACTCGTTGAGTCGGCTCATCAACTCGGCGAGTCCGTTCAGACTCAAATGGTATTCAGACAATTTTATGGTAGAAAATCCTCTCACACTCTAGATCTAAGTTCTCAAGGCTTGAATATCATGTAAAGCCACAAGCTTTACGTTTATGCATGACACTTAGGGCGAGAAATGCCAAGAACATGTTTGAGAAGAAGTTTCTCATTCAAGGAGCTAGCATGGCTGAATAAAGTAGGGAACATTCGACTCTAGGGACCTCAAAAGGTCCAGATCTAATGTCCATAACTCAAAAGGTGTTTAAAACCTCAAAGGCCTAAAAATAAGATGGAAAAGATGCCCTAAACTATACCACCATGAGATCTACCCATACTAGTGAAAAAGATACGAACTTTATACCTTAAACAGGAGCTCCTAGATGTTTAGCAATAGATCTAACAGCCTCTTCACGATCCTTGCTTGAAATCCCCCTCTTCTCTACCAAAAATACACTAAAGATCTCAAATAATGGCTCAAAACTCTCTCAAAAGCTCAAGAGGGCGATTAGGGTTTCTCTCAACGAAGGGAAGCAAATGGGGAGCCGTAAATGAGGCTATAAGTGTCCTTATATAGGCCCCAAACCCATGGATTTAGGGTTTCCTCTCACAGCGCCTACTCGGCGAGTTGACTCTCGGACTCGTCGAGTAGATCAGTAATCCAACGTGGCCACACCCAACTCTACTTGGCGAGTTGTAGCACCAACTCGTTGAGTTGCTCAATAAACCTCAAAAATAAAAAAGTAAAATATTATACCTAGGAATCTGGATGTCACAATTCTCCCCCACTATAATCAGACTTTGCCCTCAAAGTCATGCTCCACAAATAACTCTGGATGCTGCTCCCGCATCTCTGACTCCGAATACCAAGTCAAATAGGACCCACTCCGATGTTGCCACTAGACCTGAACCAGAGGCACTTCCTTGTTCCTCAGAACCTTCAACTTTCGAGCCAAAATAGTGATAGGCCTCTTAATATAATTCAAGCTCTCATCTACCTGAATGTCCTCCAAAGGTACCACTGTCGTCTCATTGGCTACACAATTCCTCAACTGGGACACTTGGAAGGTGTTATGGATTTGACTCAACTCTATAGGTAGCTCCACGGTAGGTCAAGCACCTCTCAACTACCCAAGCAACATCCCTCTTCATACAGGGCCACCAGTAATCTCTTTTCAGGTCCAAATACATCTTAGTGGCCTCGGGATGGATTGAGAATCTCGATCGATGCGCTTCTCCATCAGTATACGTCGAGCTCCGCCCGTATAGGGCACCCAAATCCGCCCTCGAAAAGTCATAAGCCATCAGCTATCCGTCAAAAATTCTAACACCTGCCCAATCAGACACTCCCTCTTGTGGTTCTACAATCTCACGGCCTCCGTCTGGGCCTCTCGAATGGTATCTAATACGGGAGTCATCACCGTCATCCTCATACACACATCTCGGATTGGGGCAGTCTTTGATATGCGACTCAGGGCATCGACTACCATGTTAGCCTTGCTTGGATGGTACAGGATCTCAAAATCATAGTCTTTCACCACATCCAACCATATCCTCTATCGCATATTTAGGTTGGGATGGTCCATGAGATACTTCAAGCTCTTGTGGTCCCTATATATGGTACACCGAACCCCGTACAAATGATTACACCAGATCTTGAGGGCGAACACCACCGCCCCCAAATCTAGATCATGGGTGGGATATCTCGTCTCATGAGGCTTCAACTTCCTAGATGCATATGCTATCTCATGCCCTCTCTACTTCAACACCATACCCAACCTAGATATAGATGCATCAAAGTAAACCATAAAGTCCTCCTTTCCCTCGGGGAGGGCTGACACCGGGGCTTCACACAACCTCTGGCGAAGAGTCTTAATTGAGGTCTGCTGCTCCGGACCCCAAATAAAAGTAACGCCCTTTCGGGTCAACCTAGTGAGGGGGCGGTAATCTTGGAGAAATCTTTGATAAGTCTCTGATAGTAGCCGGACAATCCTAGAAAACTTCTGATCTCGATGGGGTATCTCGGCCCCTCCCATCTTATAACGGCATCAATCTTGGCCGAATCGACCAAAATCACATTTTGATTAATGAGGTGTCCCAGGAACTGGACCTTTCGTAACCGGATATCACACTTGGAGAATTTTCCATAAAGCCTCTCCGATCTCAATACTCCAAGAATCTCTCTCAAATAATCCACATGTTGCTCTCTATATCTCGAATACAATAAAATATCATTGATGAACACAATTACCAATCGATCCAAAATATGCCTGCACATCCAGTTCATGAGATTCACGAACGCTGCTGGTGCATTGGTGAGTTCAAAAGGCATCACTATGAACTCGTGACAACGAGTCCTGAAGGACGTCTTCTGGATATCCTCCTCACGGACTCTCATCTGGTGATATCCAGACCTCAAATCAATCTTGGAAAACCAAGACGCAACCTGTAACGGATTGAACAGATCGTCTATCCTCGGAAGTGGATAATGGTTCTTGAATGTTAGCTTGTTCAAATCCTGGTAATCAATGCACCTCCGGTGTGAGCCATCCTTTTTCTTAACAAAAAGGATCGGCGCTCCCCACGGCGAGCTACTCGGTTGGATAAAGCCCTTCCCCAACAGCTCCTGGAGTTGTGAGGATAACTCCTGCATGTTAGGCGGTGCAAGGCGATAAGGTGCCTTGGCGATAGGCGATGCTCCCAAAACCAAATCAATCCGGAACTCCACCTGCCTCTCAGGAGGCACACCCGGTAACTCCTCGGGAAAATCATTCGGAAACTCACTCACTATTGGGACCTCCACGATAGAACACAGTCTCGTAGTAGCAACTCGTGTATCCATCACATATGCTACAAAACCCCTGCAACCCTGCTATAGAATCTACCTCGTCCTGGTAGCCGAATAGAATGCTGACCCAGATTGGGTACCCTCTCCATATACTGTAAGCCCTTCCCCACTAGGGTCTTGAATGGTCACCAGCTAGCGCTCGCACTCGATCACAACTTTAAATCGACTAAGCCTGTCCATGACTACAATGACACAGACATCACATCTTCAGATAGGTACCAGATCTATCGGAAACTCAACACCACTAGGGTCTCGATAGGTACTGGATTTATCGGAAACTCAACACCAAAAATATCGAGCACACATCCTCGGATCACATCAGTAGAAAACACTGCATGCTCATCGAATATAGAAACTCTCAGAGGTCGACATAATGCCTCTCGTCGGGTACTGATGTGGCGACTAAACGCTAAAGATACGAAGGATCAACTCGCACCCGAGTCGAATAACACCAAGGAAGGTACAGAACTCACAAGAAAAGTACCTAAACATATCAAAATATAAGAGCAAATAACTCAAAATAGGATAAGTAAATGAATACATACCGGCCACGACATCAGGTGCTGCATGGACCTCCTCCACTGTCAGCTGGAAGGCTTTACCGTGAACCCTCAGTACCTTGGCTTTTGTTGGCCGGCTCTCTATAGCTCGTATGGCAGCAGAGGTAGATCCATGTGCTGATCCCTATAGCAACTGTGGGCACTCAGCCTTCCGATGACCAATCTAGTTGCAATGGAAACAAACTGCAAACCCCTTGGGGAAATCCCTCGTGATATACCCCTCTTTGCCACACTTGTAGCAAAGACCTGCTCGACACACCCCCTCATGACTCTTGCCGCATTTCCCACAAGTGCGTCCCTTCTGGCCTACAAATCTCGAATCACCAGGCTTTACCCTCTTGGATGCTGGCTGAGACTGTGTCGGTCGCCGATCCCTCTCATGAGAATCCACCTCCTCCATTCCCTGAGTCTCCAGCTCAATCTCCCTCTTTCGGGAATTTTCCTGAAGTTCAGAAAATATCCGATAAGTCAATTTTTCCACAAACTCACGAATATCCCTCCTTCGAAGGTTTACGTACCGACTCAAACGTTCCTGCTCAGTAGACACGTGCTTAGGGAAGAACAACGCCCTCTCATGGAACATCCTCGTAATCACTGTTATTGACTCTGTCCTTTGCTTGAGGGACATAATCTCCTGGGCCAACCGTTACCTCTCCACCGAGGGAACATACTCATCTCGAAACATCATAGTAAACCTTTCCCATGTCACTGAAGTGAGCTCTGTAGAAGTGTAACTAGCTGTCACAAACTTCCACCAGTCCTTCACCCCCCAAGCAAAGTTGGTTCAGTGCGAACCATGCCCTCAAATGCTCAGGACATGAACAAGTGCAGAAACACCCTTCGATATCAAAGATCCATCTCATCGCAGCAATTAGATCCTGAGTCCCATCAAACTCTGGTGGCTTCGTGTTACTGAACTCCCGATACAGCAACGAGTCACCCCCATGAGGTCTCGTAGCAGCGACAGCTGTGGTGGCTATAGCAGCAACCGCGTTGGTAACAACAACATATTGCTCATCAAACGTCTCGATCAACATGGTATTGATAGACCCTAACATATTTGCAATAGCCTCTCGGATGGCTATGGCCACCTCATCGTGAATCATCCAGCGGATCTCGTCATCGCCAAACTCCACTGCTCTTAGGGTTGTGGCGCGTACCCACCATGATGTCTCTGAAACACAACACAAAATAATTAGAGACTCGCTCGAGTATACTCACACTCAATCACTCGCCCATACTTATTTCTTAGCATCTTAACCCCTAACTCGTCGAGCTATCGCATCGTCCAGCTCATCGGGACAAACCCTAACCGACTCGTTGATTCGGCTCATCAACTCGGTGAGTCCATTCAGAGTCAAATGGTATTCAGATGATTTCAAGAATGAAAAACCTCTCACACTCTAGATCTAAGCCTCAAGGCTTGAATATCACGTAAAGCCACAAGCTTTACGTTCATGCATGGCACTTAGGGCTAGAAATGCCAAGAACATGTTTGAGAAAAAGGTTCTCATTCAAGGAGATAACATGGATGAATAAAGCAGGGAACTTTCGCCCCTAGGGATGTTACATGACATATTCCTCCCTGTTTTGGTTCTCCATGTTGCTCGTGATGCCGAGTAGGGAAGGGCAACCATTGACTAAGTCATGGAAATCAGGGCTAACTCTGGATTTAACACAGTTTGCCTCTGTCATTTGACCAATGACCATTAGTTGACAAGGACTGACATTGATACCCTACAGATGGAACTCGATGCCAGCCGCACTGAAGTTAGGGAACTTTGAGAGAACCAAGTGGAATTTGAAAGGCGTGTGTGGGAGACAATACGCCAGTTGGCTTATCACAGGGCAAAATCAAGTACTAAGCAGAGTAACCCTCCTTGCGAGTAGAGTCCACTCTACTCTTGCATTTGGATATAGATTAGGTCTATGTATAGACTCCAGTATTATTTTCCTGCTTATGTTTAAGACCTTGTACTTTCAGTCTATTAGGTCTTTGTACTGTCAAAATTTTCTCTTTTCTTGTATGATGTAAGACCTACTCCAAGGTCAATTTTCCCAAACTCTATGCATCTATAATATAAATGATATTGACAGGCATCTAATCCTCTTCAGAATCTCTATCAAAATGCTTTCATCTTTCTAGTGGTAGATATCAATTGTAAGAACATCCTCATATATTTGTTGGACTATGGCGAATTAGTTCATGGATCACTGTCATTATACTCACTATTGGATTCTTACAATTATCTTCATCTTTGTAAACTTTTAGTTGGAAGATGCCTCCTCATAAATCAATTAGGTGCAATCCGCCAATAACTCAACCACAACAACCACCTCCACCTTAATTCGATCCTATAATGTTTCAAGCTGTAGTGACCGCGGCTGTAATAGCGGCCTTAACTCAAATCAACGCTAGTGGTACTAGCGGGAGTGGAGCGGGTATTATATCTACTCAAGGTGATATTCATGGACACCCTAGGGAGTGTTCATATAAGGACTTCACTAACTACAAACCCAATGCCTTCAATGGAACTGGGGGAATAATTGCTCTATCGTAATGGTTTGAGAAGACCGAGTCGATCTTTGAGATCTGGTCCTGCCCAGAAAGAAGCAAAGTCAAATTTGTTTCCTGCACCTTCTCCGATAGAGCCCTCACATGGTGGAATGGCCATGTTAAGTCACATACTCTCGTAGTGGTTAACACGATGGGCTAGGATACACTGAAGGACCTTATGTCAACGGAGTACTACCCAAGGGGCGAGGTTTAGAAACTTAAATAGGAACTTTGGAGCCTTAAAATGAATGGTTCTAACATAATAGCCTACACGACTAGGTTCTGTGATCTGGTGGCTTTATGTCCAGGAATGGTCCCCACGGAGAGCAAAAATATTGAGAACTACATTTGGGGACTGGTACCTCCATTTCAGGGGAACGTATGGTCTTCGAACCCCATATTCGATGGCCCCAAACGGTTGCCATAGAGACTCATCGACCATGGATTCCATCCACAAACAACGAACTTTGTTATCCTAGAACCGGCCAAAACGAACAACAACAAGAGGAAGTTTTGGGATAGGAAGAAGAACCAATCAGCTCAGAATTCTGCCAAGAAACAACAGGTTGTGGCCGTTGATGCTGCAACAACACTACTGTCCCTACACCAAGGAATCAATACACTAGGAGTCTATCGAAGTGCAACAAGTGCAACTTCCATCATAATGGAGCTTGTCGGGAAATGCACTGTGCAAATTGCAATACGAAGGTACATACTGCCCATTTCTATAAGGCATCAGCAAGACCAATCTCCCAGGTCCCTAGTACTAGAGCAGGCCAGGCCTGCTACGGGTGCAGTGAAGTGGGACACTACAAACAGAACTGCCCTAAGGCAGGGAACACTGGTGGAGGAGGAAGAGTGCTCACCATTGGTCATAAAGAAGCTATAACAGACCCTATGGTGGTCACGGGTATGTTTCTCCTCAATAACTCATATACATGCATACTACTTGATAGTAGAGCGGAGAGGAGTTTCGTAAATAGAAAATTTGCACACTTACTTAAACAACAACCTCAAACACTAAAAGAAACGTTCACTATAGAAATGGATAACGGGAAAACTGAGAGCTCTAACGATATATACATAGGATGTACCCTCTCTCTAGATAGCCATTCATTTCAAATCGACGTCATGAATGTCTTAATTAAAAGTTTCGATGTCATTATCAGCATGGAATGGTTGAGTCTTCATCGTGCTCACATCCTGTGCTTCCAGAAAACCGTTCGTCTTAATCTACAAAATAGTGAAACCCTAGTTATCTATGGCGACAAACCAGGCATGAACCTTCGAATCATCTCAAGCATTCAAGCCAGAAGTACTTACGAAAGGAATATTATAAGTTCCTTGCTCACGTGGTTGATGTGAACCAAAAGGTGAATGAAATTAAGGATATCCCTGAAGTCCACGACTTTCCCAACATCTTTCCCAAAGAATTACCAAGATTACCTCCACAACATCAAGTCGAGTTCAGAATTGACTTTATTCCAGGAGCTACCCCTGTAGCCAAATCGCCTTACCGACTCGCACCGGCTGAGATGCAGGAGATATCCAATCAAATGAACGAACTCCTCAGCAAAAGGATTTATTAGACCAAGCTTCTCACCTTGGGGGAGCACGGGTCTTGTTCGTGAAGAAGAAAGATGGATCTTTCTGTATGTGCATCGACTATCGCGAGATAAACAAATTGACCGTTAAGAACCGATACCCTCTACCGTGAATAGACGACTTATTCGACCAACTTCAAGGAGAAAGCTACTTTTCAAAGATTGAATTAAGATCCGGGTATCACCAACTACGATTATCACATGAAGATGTTCCCAAAACAGCCTTCTAAACTCATTATGGTCACTACGAGTTCGTAATGATACCTTTCGGGTTAAATAATGCGCCCCTAGTGTTCATGGACTTGATGAACTGGGTGTGTCGTCCTTACTTAGATAATTTCGTGATAGTATTCATCGATGACATACTTATCTACTCTCGCAGTAAGGAGGAGCATAGTTTACATTTACGACAGGTCTTGGAAACTCTACGAGCAGGGAAGCTTTATGTGAAGTTTTCTAAATGTGAATTTTGGATTCAAAGATTCGAATTCACATGGACCATTCAAAAATCAAATCCATCGAGAACTGGTCAGCACCGAGGACGCCTACCGACATCCATCAATTCTTAGGCCTCGTTGGCTACTATCACAGATTGATTCAAAACTTCTCAAGGATCACGAAACCACTTACCACTTTGACCCAGAAAGGTGTGACCTTTGAATGGAAAGAGAAGCAAGAGAAGGTATTCCAAACGCTGAAGCAAGCCTTATGCAGTGTACCGATATTATCCCTTTCAGAAAGGATAGAGGATTTTGTGGTGTAATGTGATGCATCTAACCAAGGGCTTGGTTGTGTTCTTATGCAACGGGGAAAGGTCATCACCTATGCCTCAAGACATATTAAGACACACGAAGTCAATTACACTACACATGATCTTGCGTTAGGAGCAGTGGTATATGCTCTGAAGATCTGGAGACACTACATATATGGCATGAAAAGCAATATTTTTACAAACCACAAAGCCTTCAACATATATTCGATCAGAAGGAGCTCAACATGAGACAATGTAGGTGGGTCGAGCTACTAAATGACTACAAATTCGAAATTCGTTATCATCCTGGTAAAGCCGATGTGGTAGTTGATGTCCTAAGTCAGAAAGATTACTCAGGCCGTAGAGTTAAGGCATTGACTATGACAATCCATTCACATATGTCCACACAAATTAAGGAGGCTCAAAAAGAAACCTTAAAACCTGATAATGTGGCAGGTGAATCCCTGAGAGGGATGGATAAGAACTGAGAAGCCATGGGTGACAGAGCCTTATAACTCATGGATCAGATCTAGACACCAAAACACGGTGGATTCAGTGACTTGGTCATGAAGGAAGCGCACAATACTCGATACTCCATTCATCCAGGTTTAGATAAGATGTATATGGATCTCAAAAAGCTACCTTGGTGGCCTAACATGAAAGCAGAGATTGCTACCTTCATGGCTAAGTGCCTTACTTGCGCCAAAGTTAAGGTAGAATATCAAAAGCCCTTAGCTTTAGTACAACAACCGGATATACCTGAGTGGAAGTGGGAGCAGATTACAATGGAATTCATAACCAAACTTCCTAAGGAAAAGGGTGTTCTCAATACCATTTGGGTGATGGTGGATAGGTTTACCAAATCTGCACACTTCCTACCGATTAAGGAAACTGACAAAATGGAGAAATTAACTAGAACCTACCTTAGAGAGATAGTACGAATGCATGGTGGGTCTATATCTATTATCTATGATAGAGACAGTAGATTCACCTTGAGATTATGGCGGTCATTTCAAAAAGCATTAGGAACTAGGCTGGATATGAGTATAGCCTACCACCCGCATACCGACGGATAGAGTGAGAGGAATATTTAAACTCTATAAGATATGTTGTAAGCCTGTGTGATATACTTTGGAAAGACATGGGATACTCATTTACACATTGTTGAGTTCTCCTATAATAACAGTTATCACACCAACATAAAGGTTGCTCTATATGAAGCCCTCTGTGGCCGCAAGTGCAGATCACCTTTGTGTTGGGCTGAAGTCGGTGACACTCAGTTAGCTAAAGGGAAAGTTCCTGACAACACTCTCACCAGTCTAGAAATAATCCGAGAGACTACAGTAAAGATCATACAAATTAGGGAGTGACTGAAAGCCTCACGAGACAGATTTAAAAACTACACAGATAAACGACGAAAACCCTTGGAGTTCCAGGTTGGTAACCGTATCTTATTGAAGGTCTCACCTGGAAGACGTTATGCACTTAGGAAAGCGTGGAAAATTGAATACAAGGTACATTGGGCCTTTCAAGATTCTCACACGAATCGGCCCCGTAGCTTACAAACTCAAACTACCTCAAGAACTTAACAACGTACACCCTACTTTCCACGTGTCGAACCTAAAGAAGTGTCTATCTGACGAGACTCTTGTTATCTCACTAGAAGAAATCGGGATCAATGAGAGCCTCAACTTCGTGGAAGAACCTATAGATCATGGATAGGGAAGTCAAGCAAACCAAGCAAAGCCATATTCCAATAGTGAAGGTTCGATGGAATGCAAAGCGGGGACCCGAATTCACTTGGGAGCGGGAGGATCAAATGAAACTTAAGAATCCTCATATTTTCCCTTAAGACATGCGTATTTCTTAGTCTTAATTTTGAGATAAAATTCCCTTTAACGGGGGGATGATGTGACAACCCAAAATTTCCTTTCCTGTAAAGTCAAATTTGGTCAACCAAAAGTCAAACTTATTTCTTTTATTATTGTCTTGATATAGTTAGATTAAGGAGTTATAAGTGTATGGAAAATGTATACAAGAGTGTAAGGGTTTTTGTAGGGAAAGTCATTTGGAACCGAGGACCGCAAACGAACCTTCGCATGGCCAAAATCGTCCTTCGGTTTATGGTTGTGATCCTCCTTCAGGCCGAGAACTCACTTCGGCTTGCAGCTGTAAACTTGCCTCAGACCACAAGCACCCCCTATATATATTAGTGTTGACTGATTTTTGTCTCACTTCTACTCTTCTGACCGAAACAAACCAATTTTCTCCCAAGGACATCAACCGTAAACCCACTTTTCTCTCATCAATTATCCGAGGATCCTTAATTCACATTCGGATCTTGTTTTGAATCATCAAAAGTTCATCCTTTCTATAATCAAGTGTTCTGCATTTCTAGTTTTTCGGATGTGAACCCTCAAATCTTTGAAGGCGGAAAACCTTTTGCGGCCGTGAACAGCGAGGCTGGCAGTGAACTCCAAGCATCTTATTGATTTCAGCCCTACCACCTCTTTTGTAAGTGATTCTTGCATCCTAGGTTGTTTCTCTAATACCTTTGAGGTCATATTCACTAATTTCATGCGGATATGTTGCATAAATTGCTATTTAGGACTTGTTTTGTCCCGGGAACTAGCTTGTGAAATAAATCATCCTATATCAAACCCGCTACCAAATCACTCCCAAATGGTCAGTTCATATCCGTACAATATACTCTTTTAAATGCTTTTAGGGGGAGGATACAAATAGAAAACAATATATTTTTGTTATTCATTTACACGTGGAAACAAACAAACAAAATGATTTCTTATATTCAAATATCGTTAAAATCACTTTAAAACTCTTTTAAAACTATTTTATATTTCTGTTTTATATCAAAATCATATTCGTGTACATATTTATGTATATGTATGCTTTAACAGAATTAGGACTATTGCTAAATACCGTAACTCTTGTTCCTTGTTGGGTTGTCGGCTTAGGGTAGGATCAGTAGTCCGCCTGTCGGTTAAATCATAGTTATGCTTGCTAAATATATGCCTAAATATTAAACCTCATTTTCAAGGAATATACTTAATTAAGTTCCATATGTTGGGCAATTGAATCTTTTCTACAAATTAATAACAGTTCAAACAAACATACTAGTAAATTATAATAGGTATAGTGTAGAGGATCTCTACATACTATTGCTAGAATAGAGAAACAATACATTATTTAGTACATACATACTATTACTATTCATTACAAAGCATATTATTCCTTTACAAGAACAAGAAGGAACTTACATACTATAACAAGAACAAGATAACTAAAATGTGAGATACTATTTCATGGCATATAAATACACTTGTTATGTCACGTTTTGTAACCAGGGTCTCCTGAAGGGAGAGCGTGAATTTGTTTATAGATCTATATGGGATTGAGCATCCCGCACCTTGTTGCTAGCTACAGTGGGACCTGCAGTTCTACGGGTGACAAATGTCATACCATTTTCGACGCCTGAAGAACGTCGTGTTATATACTAGTCTGTCAAGCATGGTTACCACCAAATCACATTTCAACCTTAATTAACCCGTTAATTTTCAAGGTAGTTAATGCATCAATAGTGTATTTATACAATACTCCTGTAAATCTTCATTTTTCGATTACATTCATACATTGATATTCTCACATGAGAATTGCATACTATTTTCGAGTAAAGATAGTTTTACAAATATGAAAAACATACATTTATACTATTTCAAGTACAAACATACATTTTGCACTATTTTCAAGAAAATAGATCATACAAACAGTTAACTCTCAGTAGAAGACTACTTTTCATTTAATGCATAAGGGAAGTCTAGCCTTATGAACTAGAATCTCCTAGAGGGAGAGCGTGAGTTTGTGTATAGATCTATATAGGACTGACAATCTCGCGCGTTGACTATTAGCTATAGACTCGTTGGGTAAAAAACGTCATTTACGATATTGACCTCCGATTCACGTCGTATTAGGATATCTATCATATTAGTATGGTTATAAACTCTCAAAGAGAAAACAATGATATATTTACATAGTAATATACTTTTCTTAAATTATTTCAAGGGATATTAACTATGTGATTACTCAGCATATACAATAGGATTACATAAAAGTGAAGTCCGGTAGATAGTGGAATGTGTGACTTCCGCCTTACTTCTTGTTCCTTGTTTGGCTGTGGGCTTAAAGCAGATACATCTTCATCTAATTTTACTTATAGATAAAAATAGGTAACATTAAACTATGTATGGTAATTATACTTGTGCTTTTCAATCTTGGAATGATTAAGACTACAAATTGGTTTTATAGAAAATATAGGATTTTCTATAATAAACATCTTATTTACAAAAGGTTCAACACACATTTACATACTAGTATAACATAAAGGACCTATAATGGTTAATTCTATAATCCTTAGTTTATATGTCAGAGTTATATATAAATAATATCTGATTGGCAGTGGAATGTGTGACTTCCGCCTTACTTCCTATTCCTTATTTGGATGGGGGCTTAGGGCAGACTTACACATTCAACTATCAGTTCGATATTAGATTATATATAGCTAGTATAAACTAAGTGATTGTAGAAGGAACTATAGTGGTCAACATTTTACCAAGAAAATATGGGATTTTCAGAAGGAAAAACATTCATCATATGTAAAAGGATCATTAATGTTAATTTAGTAATTACTTAGTGAATATGTTAGATTTATATATAATAAAGATCCGATGAGTAGTGAAATGTGTGACTTCCGCTTTACTTCATGTTCCTTGTTTTGTTATTCGATTAGGGAAGATCCACACATTCAAGTATCCATTCGTTCTGTATTATATATAATTTGTATTCACTAAATGATCGCAGAAAGAATGAGTACGATCATATTACTCATTAAGAAAATATAGGATTTTATGGAGGAACATGAAAAGTTTTCCAAAGAGCAAAGAGTATACTTTTTATAACAAAAAATACTTGTGAACACACCAACTTTAATGTTGACACTTTTTTAAACCACTTGTCTTCTCAGGATCGTTAGTAGATGGGTACTCTCTCAGGTGTTGTGAAGACAAAGGTTTACGTCTTATCTTTTGTAATAGTTTTAATGTAAATCAAGTAATGTTTTGAACACAATGTAAACTTTATATTATTAATATAATGGTTGTTGTTCATTTGATTACTATTATACCATTCTTGTGATACTTAAACATGACGTCCTCCGACCACCGAACGTTTCTGTTGTTCCGGTTTGGGGGTGTGACAATGAGGCAAGTTGAAAGCTTTTTACCTCAAATGAGTTCCAAAAGGTGATAATATCATGGATCCTTCAGCTCAAGATACTCAAGTTCTTCTTCACTAGCTTCTTCTTTCTCCTTCCAAGCTTCTAAACACCACAATGAACTTCATGTTGGAATAGTGTCTAAGGCTGCAACTATATTAGGCAAGTATTTGATCCGGTTGTGCATGGTCCTTTTTGGGTTGCCTTCACCATAGCAACTTGATGGATGATTTGTTAAGAGAGAGTAAATATTATAAGGAATAATATATGGTTATTTGATTAATATAAGTCATAGATTAATTGGAATTAATTTGGTAACTTAAAGAGATTAATTAAATAAGAGGGTATAAACTGTCAATTGTTTGATAGTTACACTTTAGACTATAAATCCTTATCCAAGATAGGATGGACGATTTCTAGGGCTTGGATAAGCCAAAATCGTCCATAGGGTTATCAAGGAAAGGATATGGATTAACTTAAAGTCCAAGTTATCCAATTAGGGTTAAAGCTGTAATCCTTAAGGATTCTACAAGTATAAATAGACCCTAGGGGTGAGGGAATTCAACACACCATAAAAAGTAGAGATACTCTGGCCGAATTCCTCCCCTCTCCTCTCTCCTAAATCATCCTTCTTGCTATTGGTGTTTGTAAGCCATTAGAGGAGTGACATTTGTGACTCTAGAAGCTCCAAGACAACAAGATCAACAAGGAATCCAAAGGTATGATTCTAGATCTATTTCAATGTTGTTATTTAACATAATTAGCCATTAGAAATCTTGGGTTCAAAGCATGTTTAATTAGAAAGACTAAATCCGAGCATTAGGGTTTTGCATGCGCACATAGGAAAGTTCTTATGGCTAAAACCCATCAGTGGTATCAGAGACTAGCTTGGTTTTCTTTAAATTGTTGCTTGATTAACTGAAACAAACCTGCAAAATTCGATTTTTGGGTTTCTGAGTCATGGACTCGGCGAGTAGGCCTGACTCGGTGAGTCCCTTTGTGTACTCGGCGAGTCCGGGCGTCAGGATTAGGCAAAACCGGGATTTTTTCATGTTTATCTTATGGAAACTTACCTTAATCATATTAGATTAACCCTAATCCAATTTTTTGATATATATGACTATAATCTTGATCTAATTAAGGATATTTATCATCTAATAAAATATTTAATTTACTTATATGATAATTGATTAATTATTTTGATAATTATCTTAAAAGAAATCTTGGATAAATCAAATAAAGATAATTAGGATATTAATTGTTAATTGGAATTATTTGTTATTTGATCTTCCATTTTTTTAAATGTTTAAAACTTGCCCTCAAGTTTTGAAATTTATATTTGTGATTAAAAAGTTTTAATTTAGACAACTTAAATTTCAAACCCTACGTTTTAAAAGGTTTAAAACACAACCTTATACTAATATTATATTACTAGAATAATATATATATATATATATATATATATATATATATATATATAACTAAATGCTAGTCTTACCGTTAGTCGGCCTCATTCACGAAGCCAATCTATAAGGTGGGTATAAGGTTGCGGCCTATAAAATGGCGCTTAATGGGTGTACACTCACACCCACCGCTTTCTTGATTGGTGGAGGGTCGTTAGCCGAAATGGGTAGGATAGGGCAACCTCATCCTCTCATTAAAAGTATAATAAGAAATACAAAGTAACTACACGTTTTAAAAATTTCCCAATCTTAGTTACTTTAGGAAAAGTGAATCGATGCAATCCCATGAAATTACACTTTGCACCCTGGCTAAGAAGTTAGTGGAGCGTGTGTGGTTTACCGGCACACTAATTGGTTCTAAGCAAAGGTGGCAAAGGGTGATTCATTGTTTATCATAGTTCGATGGAGCATGTGTGGTTTACCGGCACATCGAATAGGTGATCTTTACAATGAAGGCACCATGTGAATTTGCATGGTAATTCACACCCGCTTTGTGATCCTCGGCATCCCAGTCACAAACAAGAGGGGCATATCGAGATTTAAACATGCCATTGAATAGTTTCAATGAATCTCATCCGAACCTAGGAATTCTCAATACACTTAGGACTAATAGTCTAGGTTTTGTAATGGAGAATTAGTGAATCGTCATTCACTTACCTTCAATTTATTTTCATGTTAGATTACGGCATCCCTTTTCTAATATGAAAATGTTATTGTTGGATCCTAACCCTAATTTTTCGTATTGGGTGATAATTAGGGATTCTTATTCTAATCTATCTTTGTCCTTTCTATAGATATCGAACGCAAACAACGCTGGTGCTAGTTCTTTCATGTTGATGAGCCTTTGCCAAAAGGTCACCTTCGATGGAACGAACTTTAGCGAATGGATAAGATACATTCGCACCATTGCTCGCTATGAGGATAAGGAGTATCTCCTCGATGAGAAGCTCGAGAAAATCAACCCCGAAGTTGCTACTCCCGCTGAAATCACCGCCTTTGAAACTCATGAGCGAGATGCAACGAAGGTACATTGCATCATGATCGCCACCATGAACTCCTACGAGGACATGTACCCGTACGAAATGCATCAAGACTTACTGGAGAGATATCACCAAAACGCGAGACAAGAGCGTTATGAGATTTTCACTAACATGATTTCCGCTAAGATGGGTCATGGAGAATCTCTTACCGTGCACCTGCAAAAGATGCAAAGGTATGTCGATCGCCTTCGCAAGTTAAATGTTGACTTTGGGGAAGACTTGGCGATCGACATGGTGCTTCACTCTTTGCCTCCGATGTACAACCAATTTAGGATGACCTACCACATGAACAAAGAGGAGGTCACCCTAAGCAAACTCCAAGGTCTTTTGAGGGTTGCTGAGAGCAACTTCAAAGACAAGTCTGTTGCACCTACTCCCAATCTGTCTGCTGCTCCTGTCTTGGCAATTGGTCAAGGAAAGGGAAAGAAGAGGAAGGCTTCATCGAAGAACTGTCGCAAGGTTAAAGCCCGAGATGGTTCCTCTTCTAGTGGGACCAAAGTTGATCCCACTAAGCCCTATCCTAACCCGAAGGAGGCAGAGTGCCACCACTGCCACAAGATAGGACATTGGAAGAGAAGCTGCCCAGAATACCTGCAAGCAATCAAAGAAGGAAAGATCAAGCCATCTTTCGCAGGTATATACACAATTAAATCTAACGATTCTAATCATGCTATTTCTTGGGTTCTTGACACCGGTTGTGGTTATCACATTTGTTTAAATGTGCATGGACTAAGAAGAAGTAGGGATGTGGAGCAAGGAAGGATCAATCTAATCATGGGGAACAGAAGATCGTCGCCTGTTACCAAGATTGGAGTGTATTCTTTAGTGCTTAGGAATAATTTATGTTTAGATTTTAACAATTGTTGCTATTCGCCAGAAATGGCTAGAAACATCATTTCATTTCATGGTTTATATAGACAAGGATTTAGATTTTCTTTTAATAATGAGAATGGTTCTATTATGGCTTATCTAAATAGTGTCTTTTACTTTGAAGTTATACCGTGTAATGGAATATATGAAACTGTTATGATTGTTGATAACTTAGGAAATGATGTTTTGAATATTGATTCTTCCACTAGTTTGGATAAAGCATCCTTGTGGCATTGCCGTCTTGGACATGTCAACAAGAAACGCATAGCCCAACTCCAAAAGGATGGAGTGTTGGAGTCATTCGACCTTAGGGAAGATGACACATGCGAGTCTTGTTTACTTGGAAAGATGACTAAGTCACCCTTCAGGAATACTTGTGAAAGGGGTGAGGGGCTATTGGACCTAATACATACCGATGTATGTGGACCCTTTAGATCAACCACGAAGGATGGGAACCGCTTCTATGTGACTTTTACCGATGATTATAGTAGATATGGGTATATCTATTTAATCAAGCAAAAGTCAGAAACCTTTGAAAAGTTCAAAGAGTTCAAGAATGAAGTGGAGAATCAATTGGGCAGGAAAATCAAGATGCTTCGATCCGATCGAGGAGGAGAGTACCTAAGTCTTGAATTCCACGATTATCTCAAGGAGTGTGGAATAGTTTTGCAATTGATGCCTCCTAGGACACCGCAGTTGAATGGTGTGGCAGAAAGGCGTAATCGAACCTTATTGGATATGGTTCGCTCTATGATGATTCATGCTTCACTACCTATCTTCTTTTGGGGGTATGCCTTAGAGACTGCCGCCCATATCCTTAACCGAGTCCCTACTAAGAAGGTTGCCAAAACACCTCACGAGATGTGGACGGGGAAAGCTCCCTTGTTGGCGCACATCAAGGTTTGGGGTTGCAAGGCTTTCGTAAGATGAGATACTCACGACAAACTTGAACCTCGAAGTGAGCGATGTATTTTCATCGGTTACCCGCAGACATCCTTTGGATATCTCTTCTATAGACCGAAGGACAACGTTGTCTTTGTTGCGAGGAGAGGAGTTTTCCGAGAGCGAGAACTCATAAGCCAAGGAGACAGTGGGAGGCAAATAGAACTTGAAGAAATTCAAGAGTTGATAGATGAAGGAACCTCTACCGCTGGCATTCAACCCGAGGAGGAAACTCCGGTTGAACCGATTGACGAGTCCTTACCTCTTAGACGTTCCGATAGAGTTAGAGTTCATCCCCAGTTTTATGGTTTTCATATTACTACCGAAGGGGACACGTATATTAGCGATGGTACACTAGTAAATCTTGATGAACCTAATAGCTATAAGGAAGCCATGGCAGGCCCGGAGTCTGCGAAATGGAAAGAGGCAATGGATAGCGAGATCCAATCCATGTACGATAACCAAGTTGGGAATTTGGTTGATTATGTGCCCGGACGTAAGACCATTGGGTGCAAATGGATCTTCAAGAAGAAGACCGACGTGGATGGGAACGTGCACACGTATAAAGCACGATTGGTTGTGAAGGGCTTTACTAAAACTCCAAGAGTTGACTATGATGAGACCTTCTCACCAGTTGCAAAGATTAAATCTATTAGAGTGATGCTAGCAATTGCCGCATTTCATGATTATGAAATTTGGCAAATGGATGTCAAGACCGCCTTCCTTAACGGAAAGTTGGCTGAGGATGTTTACATGGCTCAGCCAGAGGGGTTTGTGAATCCAAAGCATCCAAATAGAGTGTGTAAGCTTGAGAAGTCCATTTATGGACTTAAGCAAGCGTCTCGCAGATGGAATCTTTGCTTCGATGAGAAAGTCAAAGAGTTTGGATTTGTACGAAGCGAAGACGAATCTTGTGTATATGTCAAAGCCAGTGGGAGTATAGTAAGCTTCCTCGTTCTATATGTCGATGACATATTACTCATAGGAAACGACATCCCGACTCTGCAGGAAGTCAAGTCCTGGCTCGGGAAGTGTTTCGCTATGAAGGACCTCGGAGAGGCTTCTTACATTTTGAGAATAAGGATAGTAAGAGAAAGAAGTAAGAGACTAATTGGACTTAGTCAGAATACTTACTTAGAGAAGGTACTAAAACGTTTTAGTATGGAAAACTCAAAGAAGAGAGAACTACTGATACAAGGAAATGCCAAGTTGAGTAAGACTCAAAGTCCGAGTACTGAAGCTGAAATAGCAGAAATGAGCCGAGTACCGTACGCTTCCGTAGTTGGCTCAATTATGTACGCTATGACTTGTACTCGTCCTGATGTAGCCTTCGCTTTGAGCATGGTTAGCAGATATCAAGGGAACCCTGGCAAAGCACATTGGATTGCGGTAAAGAACATCCTTAAGTACCTTCGGAGGACGAAAGAATGGTTCTTAGTCCTTGGAGGGAGTGATGACTTGAAGGTGCGAGGGTATAGTGATGCCAGTTTTCAGACCGATAGGGACAACTACCGTTCGCAGTCGGGCTGGGTCTTTACCCTAAATGGAGGAGCAGTAACTTGGAAGAGTTCCAAGCAAGAAACCGTAGCCGATTCAACGTGCGAATCAGAGTACATCGCAGCGAGCGAAGCGTCGAAGGAGGCAATATGGCTAAAGAACTTCATTGGTGATCTTGGAGTTGTGCCTGCCATAAAGGAGCCCATGGAGATTTTCTGTGATAACAAAGGTGCGGTTGCCTTGACCAAGGAACCGAGGGATCATGGTAGATCAAGACATATCGATAGAAAATATCACTTCATTAGACATTGTGTAGAAGAAGGACAACTCATAGTTAAGAGGATATCATCATAAGATAACCCAACAGATCCGCTTACGAAGGGACTGAGTAGGGTTAAGCACTTGCAGCATGCTAGGAGTATTGGGCTGAAGGATGATATTAGTATAGATTAGATAGCATTAGAAACGTATAATAGATAAATGTAATTAACATTTGATGATTAAATAAAGGAGTTTTATTTATAAGTAAAGTTATTGTCATATGTTAATTGTTTAACTATTGTTTCACTTTGCGTGTTTTGACTTCCAGAATAATTGAGTTTATTAGGAATAATCGAATTATTCAAATTGTCCACAATCGTTCATATGTTGGAAGTAGATATGAATGAAGATTGTCATGAATTGGTGTGTAGATTGTCTAAATGGTGTTAGACATAGCAAAGGGTTGCTGCAATGTTCATGAGTGCTTATGAACTGGTTTTGAGCATTGGAACAAACCCGCGCTTGCTGGAATCACTTTATGGAATACGATATAAAAGGTTATCGCAAGACGATAATATCATATAGTCTTAAAACCTAGATATATGGTTTATTATTTGTTAATTGATTGTACATTGATAATGCGAAAACGCATCAGTAACTTGGTGTTATAAAACGCATTGTTGTGTATAGTTGGTTAATGAATAAGTAAATGCATATAAGTCGAAGTTTATCTGTAAATTTTACCCTAAGAGGGTAGAAGAGATATCTTGGCCACTCGATGATTTGATTTGACTTATGTGTCGGGCCCGGTCAGAACTAAATTGATGTGTTTGATTAAGTTCTATGTCGAATAAATCGGAGATCGAGAAATCAAATGCTAGACTAACCATTCCATAGGCTTGTCAGCATGATATCTAACAGAGGACTGTACGATCCCTTATCTAAAGGACAAGATTGATTAGATCAGAGTTTGACAGCGTCTTTGAGAGCTACGATTGCAAACCGAATTGTACTTGTATAGTTACTAAACTTATCCAAGTGGGAGACTGTTGGAATAGTGTCTAAGGCTGCAACTATATTAGGCAAGTATTTGATCCGGTTGTGCATGGTCCTTTTTAGGTTGCCTTCACCATAGCAACTTGATGGATGATTTGTTAAGAGAGAGTAAATATTATAAGGAATAATATATGGTTATTTGATTAATATAAGTCATAGATTAATTGGAATTATTTTGGTGACTTAAAGAGATTAATTAAATAAGAGGGTATAAACTGTCAATTGTTTGATAGTTACACTTTAGACTATAAATCCTTATCCAAGATAGGATGGACGATTTCTAGGGCTTGGATAAGCCAAAATCGTCCATAGGGTTATCAAGGAAAGGATATGGATTAACTTAAAGTCCAAGTTATCCAATTAGGGTTAAAGCTGTAATCCTTAAGGAGTCTACAAGTATAAATAGACCCTAGGGGTGAGGGAATTCGACATACCATAAAAAGTAGAGATACTCTGGCCGAATTCCTCCCCTCTCCTCTTTCCTAAATCATCCTTCTTGCTATTGGTGTTTGTAAGCCATTAGAGGAGTGACATTTGTGACTCTAGAAGCTCCAAGACAACAAGATCAACAAGGAATCCAAAGGTATGATTCTAGATCTATTTCAATGTTGTTATTTAACCTAATTAGCCATTAGAAGTCTTGGATTCAAAGCATGTTTAATTAGAAAGCCTAGATCCGAGCATTAGGGTTTTGCATGCGCACATAGGAAAGTTCTTATGCTAAAACCCATCACTTCACAAAGCCAAAAACACACAAGAATGAGGAATGAGAGGCCATCTAGGGTTTCTGAGGTTGAGAGGCTGGTAAAGACGTTGGGGTATGGGAAATAATGTTTTTTATATACGCCCAAAACCCTAAAAATTAGGGTTTACATTCAGCGTGGGAACACAGCGCATTCCTCAGGGGAATGCCCTGCGTTTTGGCTCCACCTCCAAAATTCGAAATTGGCAGAAACGGTCCCTCCTTCCTCCAAACTCACTAATAACAAGGTCCAAAAGTAGTAATTCAATATATAAGGGACCAGAATATAGATAATACCTGTATTCGATGTTACATTGTGAGTATTTAGGATTGGGGAAGTATTTAGGAATCATTAGATACAAATACATGTATTGCTTCTTTGGTGTAATGGATGAGCTCAAATGGTTATCATGTGTGATGTTGATAGCTAAGGTTTTGATGTGATAGTATGATGATTATAAAATCAGTTTTTCTTGGGGGCAAGCAAAAGTCAAGTGTAGGGTATTTTGATATATATATATATATATATACACATATATATATATATATATGTATGTATATGTATATATATATATATATACTTACACATTATTTCAATACATTTTAAGTTATATCTTAGTTAAATGCAAAGATATTTGGTACTTATTATGTTAAATTCTATTTTGCAACTAAAAATGGATAATCTTGAAGAAAAATGACCAAAACTAAATATTGATGGAAACTTTGAGGTATGAGCTAGCATTCAATATACAAGAAGAAAGAAGATGCTTGTAAAAGGTTGCATGTCACTACGTGGCAATCTAAAGGCCTTGGCGTGGCCACTTTTCCTGATTTAGAAGATTCCCAAGGCTTGTGGCAGACGTGTTTTAAGTGATGACCACAACATGGAGCCTAACTCCCACGGCATGGCAGCCAATTTTTTGAAACTATATATACCAAACCTTAGGACGAATTTCAAAAGTTGGCTTGTGAATTAAGTTAAGAGTTGCAGATAAACCCCTTTGGAGAACCCTTGGAAGTCCTGAATTCGTTTGGAGATCAAGCTTTATGGATAATTAGAATAAGAATATAATCATTTAGTTAGCTAACTTTAACCATGTATAGTCTAATTAGCTTTAATTTCATGTTTGTTTCTATTTTATTTATGGGCTAATCACCCTATTTTGAATTGTTATATAAGTCGTGGCCCCAGGATAATCTATCATAAGGCTTGAGGCCTTGGGGAAAGATAGGTTTGGACCAATTTGGATGTGGGTAATGTAGATTATGTGATCCAAGTGTTTGGGTGCGCTTTGGAGCCCAAGGGTGTAATGGTAAAAGTGATGGTTTGGGACTTACATGAATTAAGGATTTTAGTTTGAGGAGTTTTAAGTAAAAAATAACTAGATATGGTTGTAAACCTCCTCATTACCTTTCTATGGATATAAAGATCATCAAAAAATGGAGTTGGGATGCAAACATTAGGGCCATCGGAAGATAGGTTGGTAAGGGGCTTTCTGAGTACATTGGGCGTCCAAGGAATGTACGTTGGGTGTACTTGGTTGGAGTAATCACAAAGGCTCCTTCACATACGTTGGGTGTACCAGATGTAAGATAGGCGTACGCGACTCAATATCAAACACTAATGTAGGTTCTTGGACCTTATTTAAAGGTTGTAAACCATTTTATCTTCAGTATCCATCCCATTTAACCCTAAATTCGAAACTCTAACCTCTCTTGTGTGAATTTGAAGCACTGATGTGACTTTTGGTGTGCTTTGGAGAAGAATGAGATTTTGTAAGAAACATTGCTTCACTTAGGGCTTGTGGATCCAAGCTCTAGTCATCTTCATCAACATCTAAGAGGTATACAACTTCTAACTTGATGACTCTATGTTTTAGATCTAATATAGGGCTTGTTTTGGGTTTATTTTGGTCCCTAGAGTCATCATCGTGAGTATGAGCTACTCCAGGAGCTTAAAATGTTAGATCGTAGCCTATCCAAGGTTTTTGGTGGATAAAAAAGCCATCTTGATGGGTTTTGATGAATCATGCTAAACTTTGTGTTCATATTATGGGTTTAGATAGACAAAAATAGTTTTTCAGTCCCATTAAGATATGCAAAGGAGTAAAGTTGGCAACTTCAAAGATTAAGACTTGATTTAGAGGTTAGATCTGATTTTGGACATTTTGGTCTTAAGCATCAAGCGCTTAATGTGAGTTTTGGCCCTCTAATGGTTATGTGTGGCGTACGTATGCATACGCTCAACGTAATGCATGTAGTCCCCGTTTTGAAGGTTTGGCAAGTTGTATATTGTGCAACGGTAGGCAGTACGTAGGGCGTACAAATTGGGTATGTGGGGGTTCTCCTACAAATCTCTTTTTGGGCCTTTTAGGCCTTGGTTCTTTTGGGAATTGTCCCATGGGATGTTGGGTCAGATATGGGAAGGGTAAATTGGTCTTTTACCCATTGGAAGGATAGGATATGGATTGGACCTTGGATTCTGGGGAAATTACCTTTATTATTGATTAAGGATAATTTGGTTATGTTCAGTGTGAGGATTCTGGTAGCAGCAGCGCATGTGTTTTGATTATCTCGAATTAAGGTGGGTTTCCTCACTGTACCCGTGGGTTGAAGGCACCAATGTGGCCTACTAGGTTCTATTATGCTAGTTTTCTTTGCGACTCTTGCATGGTATGTTGAGCTAGGCCCATTGTATGCTGGGCTAAGCCCTTTTGTATGTTGGGTTGGGCTTAGAGATCAGGAAGGGCTAAGCCTAATGTAATTTATGTAGGCTACTAGTTGTCTCTATGACTCTTGCATTTTTATGATGGGCTAAGCCTATTGATTTAGAAGGGCTAGGCCCATTATGGTGTGTTGGACCCATTTTACGGGCTAGGCCCAATGACATGTATGGTATGTGGCATTTTGAAGAACTCACTAAGCTTTGTGCTTATAGTTTTATGGTTATGGTTTCAGGTACTTCTGGTTCGAAGGGGAAGGGTCTGGCTTGATCGCAACGCATCCACCAATGTTTCCACAACTTTATGATTCTGAAATTGTACTCTGATAACTATTTTTATCCTTATATACTTTGGAATGATTGTAATGGATAATTGGTGTTTATGGTTGAATTAAAAATAAAATTTTTACCTTATAACTTTTGGGACGTTACACTATACTTTTTTTGTGTATATGAACCCTAATACTTTTTTTAGTCTATATTTTCATGGATTTTATGAAGTTGGTTTAGCTTGTGTTTGGTTATTAATAACTAGCACGTTAAAAGTTTTAATCTTTGTTTCTTAGATTCAAGTTACGTGTAGTTCAATGTTTAATTGGAATAACTTATCTACTTAGTTGTTTATTATCATTAGATTGCTAGAGCTAGGATTGGCCAAATCATTAATTTGGTAATAAAGGTAATAACTTTAACTATTTTAGAGAACATAATTTGATTATAAATGTGTTTGGTTATTTTTTTATCATAGATAATCATTGCATAGTAATTAATTAATTGGTGAAAGCATTAGGAGATCGGATCAAGATGCTTAATAATATCTATATTGGTAACAAGCTGAATTAATCCATGTGGTGAAACTAGCCATTGGAAAAATGAGGATTCAAAGCTAAACAAAAGTGTCTTCATAATCTTGATTACAATCATCTTTGGTTGATTGTTTATTTTGTTTTAATAGTTGTTAATTGGTAGTTGATTGAATTAAGTTACTGAAATTGCAAAATCAATAGAAACCCATATTCAAAGTTGTTTATTAGTTTAATTATTAGTAGTTATTTTATAAATTAAAATTTTGTTCTCTGTGTTTGACACCCAACTTACCTAAACTATCATATATATATTGACTAGGTATATTACCTAAGTGCAATTAGTTAGTTAAGTAGATTTTGTTTATAAATTTAAAACTAGTAGAATATAAATTGCACATCAAGCTCTAGGCCCTACGGGAGGTTTGACTGCTTTTTCGAAATCTGATTTGGTCGTGACATAGTTCTTACGGATGAGTCGAGCCCGGTTCTTAACTATTTAGTCATAAGTGCATGAAATTCTGAAACATGTTATTCTTGCGAGCAAGTTTAATTAATATATAATGTTTAAATAAAAGTTATATTTGGTTTATTGGTTTACATCGTAGAACTTCTTTCTGAATTTGAGTGTCTGTGAAAGATTAAAGGTATTCAAATGATCGTCTAGGTAGTGATACCATTAGAGCTTCCTCAGTATAGAGTCTGATCGTAAAACAAAATCAAGAAAAATATTAGAGTGATTTTCATATTTTGTTATGTTTTATTTCCTTTTTGTTTATCATTCTTGCATGTATATTATATTGTTATATTCTTATTTTATTTTCTTTTGTTTAGTTATTGTTCGAGTTAGATTGACGTTTTGTTTAGTAGGCCTAGTTTTGTTTAGGATTCCCCTCCATTACCTTTACATCCCTCATTAAATTTCGATTCTTATTCTTCCCTTACTTGAGGACAAGTAAGGTTTAAGCTTAGTCAGGTTTGCTAAATGTATTCTATATGCATCATTTAGCATGTTTTTATTAGTATTTTCCTACAAAAAGCTAACTATCTCCCTTGCATTGTTATAATTTGTGTATTATTCATTATATTTATAAAATTCCTTATACCACTCAATTTTTTATGATTTTAACGGCAAAGTAAAGCGGAATGAGAATACGAAATTTTGAGGGAGCGTTTTATGAAGCATTGAAGCGTAATTGGAGTTGGAAACTGAAGATAGATGCTCGGGAATGACAATAAGCAACTTAATTGGAAGAATTACAACCGATCAACGAGAAAAAGGAAAACCACAATCATGCTTTTCCGAAAGCACGGTCGCCTTTTATGATTGAACTTTTATAGGCACGAAAAAACTATCTGATTAAAATAGTCAAAAACATGATCGTGGTTTTGGAGAACCACGATCACATTTTCCTTTCAAGCTCTTAAAAACTTCAGGAATATCAATGTACTTCATTTAAATGGACTAGGACACGTTTTGACCAAAAACATGATCGTGCTTGTCAAAAACACAATCATGAAAAGGCTCGATGACTTGTTGAGCGTATAAATTGAGCCTCATAACCCTCCAATCAAACCTAACTTTGATTCCAAGCAATTTGTGGCGATTTTCTGATGGTTTTTGGTGAAGAAAGAGGATCTAAATAGCACAATTCATTCTATAATATTTGTTTAGTAAGATTTATAATTAAACACTTCTTTTTATTGTTGGTAATTAGTTGTTAGCGATGTCAGGAAAAAAAAAACCTAGATTTCAGTTTTCGCACAGAGTCAACTTTTCATGCAAATAATCATTAGGTATGATTTTTTTATTGTGATTTATGTTTAGTTTGATCATTTTTATGCTTAACTAAACATTTTATTTTGATTCAATTTCTATTCGCCACTTTAATTATTATTTTTCATGAAGATTTCAATTTTCCTGGAGCACTTGACATGTGGTTATGTTGGAGCAATGCTTTCTAACAACTTAGCTCAAAGTTCTCTTACTAGATAGCTTAGTTTTTTGGCTTTCATTTTGTTTTCCATCTTTCTTCGAAGCATAGTGCAGTCGATAGTATTGTTCCCAATTGCCTTGTGAAATTTACAATACTTTGCCCTGCTCTCTGCTACCTAATCTATCTCCAGATTTTGCCTTGTTATTATTTTTTCCTTTGACGATTGCTACGACCTCATTTCATCCTCCATTTTCCAGTAATGGGTAGCTTCTGGTATGTTGCATAACATGAGCCGGACAAACCTACAGTCTTGTATTTTTATATCTTTGATTTTCATGTATTGATACTTTCATGTAAGCTGCTCAGTTGTCCTTTTGAACATAAACTTTGTCTCCTTAGTCGCCCTTCATTTTCTTGGATGCTACTTCCTCCTGCTTCATGTACAGATGGACTCTTTCCAGCATGACCTTCATTGCTTTAGGTGGTTTGTCGACAAGCTTTTTTAATAGAACTCATGGACGTAATCCGTATGAAAACGTACAAATTACCATACAATCTGGCCTTTCCGGGGCATTTAAAGTTGATTTATTGAATCGATATATGAAGGCATGTAATGATTCATTTTCCCGTTGTCTACACCCTAGAATTGCATGTGCATCCGATCTGTTCCTCCTTTTCTATATGAAGTGGCTGACAAATTCTTCTCATGGTTAAAATCACGTATACTCTCAAATGGTAGGTAATTTTACCATAATCATGATGGCCCAAATAATGTGGTGTGAAAGAAGATGCCCCATTACATCTCATGCAGGTGATATGAATTTATCGTTCATTTGTAATTTTCTATATGGTCGTCTGGATCGCCCGATCCATCGTACATTGAAATTTTGGATATACTTGTTCCCGTCAGCAGTTGGTACTCTCGTATACTTATTATAAGGCGAGATTATTCTGACCTCAAAACACGCCAAAGATTAGTATTTTTATGCGCCTCCATAAATGCGTTATTTTCTGTTGCTTGGGGTGTCCATTGCATTTGTGGCACCGTTTGATTTCCCAAAATGGTCTGAGGATCATATGTTGGTTGAGGTTGTAGTGGCCAAAATATCAGGTAATGTGAATATAGAACGGGGCTGGTCGTGGGATGTACGGTTGTATGCCCGGTTGCATCAAAGTTGTTGTTGTTAGATGTTGATGTAACAAGGATGATAGGACTTGTCACAGTTAATTCATTGTTTGTAGAGGCCGGTTTTTGATGGTCTCATGGACATGATCAATGCTCCCATGCTAGAGCTATCTATCGTTTCCAGCTTGACTGATATTGCTTGTCTTGCCTTTTTGCCCTTTGGATGGTGATGTGTATTGGGCTCCCCTTCGGCCTAAACATTCGAGAAGAATTATGTGTCATTGGTTGGGGTTGAGTTAGAGCTAGTGGTGTAGTGCTTGGTGTCATCACCATAATTAGGGTACATGTTGGGATTAGGTTAATTAGGTTAAAGGGCGAGTCTATTATAGGATATGAAGTATGTTGTTTTTCTTGCATGTTTGATACGGATGATATCAATGTTGCTATGTAGCCTTTTGTATGCCTGGGAAGTGAAGCGGGTAGATCCTTGATTAGTGAACAATATGGATGACACATTGCAAAGATAGACACACACTATGTTAGAAAGCGATACTAAGGTATTGCTCTTCAATGCCTAAATTAGATTTCAGGTGGATGTATAGTAAAATTGCTTAAGGTGACAGTGTTCTGCCTTTACCGGTATGTATCGAAGTTGTTATATATAAGTAGGATGGTCTGATTTCTTGCTTCTTTAATCGGGTGGTGCTTTTATACGTAAGGTGCAAGGGTTGTGCCCTTCAATATAATAATATTGCATTTTCAACGTTTCCCAGGATGTGGCATAAGGATTCATACGGATGATTTTGTTGCCATAATATATTGCTTACCGGTTTAAGTGGTCGGTTTGCTTCGGTTGAGGAGCACCGACCTGGTAAGCTATATGGGCTTATTATACATATCCGGGTTGCTTTAGATGATACACTATATTCTTTGTGTATAGGTTGACCCCCCTAGACCATAATATATTTCTTCCCCTTTATGTCACCTTGTGTAATAGGTTTGTGATAAACTAGCTTGTTTCAAGAATTTCAGATTGATCTCATTAAGTCTTTCATATCACATGATAGTTGGTGACCTAGTCATTCGTTCTATATTAGAATATCTAGTTTCTTCATTACAAGACAAATAATAAACTAATAAAATAAGTGTACCACCTCATAATATATGTCCTCAATCCACACTACCAGATATAAGGTGTCAAAATATGTTCATCAATAGGTAACCGGTTGCAACATTTGGTTTTTATGTAATTTACTAAAACTAAGATTGTCTCCAAATAAATTCGAATTGTATAGTCTTGTCACTTTCATGGGATACTTTGATTCCAAAATACTTTTTGAATAATTAAGGAATAATTCTCCTTCAGTGCTAACTAGTTGCCACTCGTAACCAAATATCCTTCCAGGTACCATCCTAAGCTCTAGCTAGGATGACAACCAAAAGTAGCATACATAGCAATATATCATATATGTCACTTTACATAAGATTTAATTAAATAAATGTTATATAAAGATCATAATGATTATGTGAGATATAATTTATAGTGAAATTAATTAGAAGATTATATAGCATTCATAGTGACATATTCCAAGAACGGGAGCAATGTTATGGGAACAAGAGAAACGAGACAAAACTAGTTTCTGGAACGAAGACAAAGATGTACGTGGAATTTAGCAGAAACAGTCGAGGAAATCAGAGATGGTAACTTATTGGCTACTTTGAAAAATATCAAGAATAGAAACTTGTGGTTACGTAGATATGATCTCAAAGGGATGAGACTCAAGATTTAGTTATGGGGTCCATCTCCAATATGCAATATAACCAAAATCCAGCTGGAAATGATCCCAAAAGTGAATGAATTATTGTATAGTGGCTCTTTAGTAGGGGGCTATCTATATATCTATAAAATCTACTGTCAATGAAAGTATGCAGGCCGAGATAATGATCTAGACATGCAGGTCCACTTGCTAATAACAACTTTACACTGTTCATTCGACGACTGTTCAACAGTAATAGGTACGGGTGCAAGTGGTTAATGCATGACATGCGTGGCGTCATCTTTAGCCGGTTATTAAAAAGAGCTAAGCTCAAATTATTGGATTAATATGACTTTGATGAAAGTTAAGAAAAAACTGTTGATAGTAATAATCATCTTCATACTTTTTTGTTTCCAAGCTAAGCTGACTATATGCTAGAAACATTATAATGAACACATATGAGACAGAGATTCAAACCGATATAAAATTAAAGTGGATAACCAAGGTTATGAAAATCAGACCGATGACCGAACCGCCGTCTTATTGGTTCGATGGTTTAACTGGTCCAACTGGTCTCTAAAACCCGAAAAACCGAATGATATCATGATTATTTTTAATTATACAATAAATAAATAAATAAATGTTTTTTAAAATTCATGATTTTTACCGGTTTAATCAGACAATTTTTTACCGGTTCACATGACGTAACGATTTTTTGGCCTTTAAAAACCGGATCCAAGACTGATTCCGCTTAAGCTGACTAGTCTCGTCCGGTTTTCAAAACATGATGTGAAATAGATTAGTTTGTTGTTATGATATTCGGATTTGAATCAATTAATAAAAAAACATAAAAGCATCTGACAACCGGAAACTAGCGTGTTGTTTATTAATTGATGTTTATAAAACATCATTATTTTATTTTTGATACGACTTTATAAAAATTTTATTGGTATGAAATCAGAGTTTAATAGAACATATTTATAAAATCTAATTTATGATATATTTAATAATTAAAAAAAATATTATTTTTTCATTGAAAAGTTTAATGACATGACATAAAGTTCAATGTCAATTAGTAAACCATCCTAATCATCTCTTTCACTAAATTATGCAATGAGGTAATATTGTTCGAGTCGTTGACTAAAGTTAATTAAAGCGCTAGGTAAATGAACGCTGAGCTAGTGTTAGTGGACTAGGAAGACTTGTTCTTTAGCTTGTAAAATTGTTTCAAGTGTCGGCTAAGGATAAAGCCATATTTAGACTAATAGGTTGGTGGTTGGACCAATCTTCTTTTCTATGTCTAAGGATGTTAATATTTTTTATCTTCCAAAGTCAATTGTTTGACAAAGTTTTAAATCTCAATCCAAAATGAAATTGAAGGACAATCGTTTGTAAATAGTTTTTACATGTTTATTTAACAAAAATAGCTCAATTAAGGATCAGTTCCATTAACCTAAGAGTCCATTTTCGAATCGAATCGTAAATATGAGACTCCGAGTAAAACAAAAGAACCAATTTCTAATTATTTAATAGTATCGGTCAATACTGAAAAAGCTACTGCTTTGTCGTTAATGGCTTTATTTTCTATTTTCATGTGATTTAGTTGCCTAATCTAATACTACTAAGTATTTTGTTTTTCAATAACATTTTTTTATTCTTGGCCTTTTCTTAAGTAATTGATAATTTCACTAGTAGATGGCATATGTCTTAGTGGTATTAGTGGTATGAGGAATATATATATATATATATATATATATATATATATATATATATATATATATATATATATATATATATATATATATATATATATATATATATATAAAAGCATTTTTCTAGGTATTACATTGATTTGAAACTCTTTGTTTTTTTTATATTCCCAAACAACTATATTTCTAAACACTATATTAATTTGAAACTCATTTATCTTTTCATATTCTCAAATAACTTTTCAAGTGTCTTCTAAGTAATTGATTTAACATTAAACACCAAATATATTATACAAACTTTTATATGTAAAAAGGATGTCATAGGAAAATTAAAAATAAAATAAAATACAATAGACACAATTCTTTTACAATATATTAGCAGTGATAGAGTCTCTAAAAGAGTTCGACAAGTCCAAGTTGTAGATGAATTTATCATTTTTTACTCGTATTTTGATTGTGTTAAATTCGAGTTGTGATGTGTAGTTTTCGAAATTACATGTGAAAACATCATCATTAGTCTATTTGTTTTTATCTCTTCTTTTTTCTTATGAATATTTCAGTATGCTTTGTTTTTTCTTAGATTTTTGTTTCCTTTTATATTTATATTTGTACATGTATAAAATATTGTTTGAACAACATATTGTAATTGATTAAAGCAATATATGTTAAGTATATTGATATGCTCTATAATTAGTATTATAAAATCTTAATTTCAAGTTCATCGTTATAGCAAGTTGTACAAATACTATAAGAAGTGACATAAAATGAGAAGTTTACAAGTTTAATAAAGTTTCTTTCTTAATTAGTTTAATGTTATTAATAGTTTTTTTATTGTATGCCTTAAAAGACAACAAACATGCCATAATGAGTTTTTATATCAACTTTGTATAAACATAATTATTCTAAAATTAATAATAGTGATATGATTATGTTAATAACATGTATGTGTGTGTGTCTATATATATATATATATATATATATATATATATATATATATATATATATATATATATATATATATATATATATATATATATATATATATATATATATATATATATATAATACTATTATATACAATGCAGGAAATTTACTTAAATCAAAATCATTTGAAAGTTTCACAACAAGAAAAGAGTTTTTCGAATTTGTGTATATTTATGATTTCAAATGTAAAGTTATTAATCAGTACAACTCAAAAGTTTTTGTAACTTATGGTTAGTAATTGGTAGTAAATTTTTATTTTCCCCTCATTTATATACATTATACCCATATTAGTAATATGAAAAAAAGAATGTTTTCGCATCATGGTTATTACTATACATATTTTTCTTGAAACAATAAGCATTCATTTAAAATTAGTTTAATGTTATTAATAATTTTTTGGTATGTCTTAAAGGCATCAAACATGCTATAATAAGTTTTTATATTAATTTCGTATAAATATAATTATTTCAAAGTTAATAATAACGATATGATTATCTTAATAGCATGTATGTATGTATGTGTTTGTGTATGTGGGTGTGTGTATACATATACGGGCCAACATTGGTGCCTAAAACCCGTTCAAACATGAGGAAAAATCACTTCACAATGGTGAATGAAGAATCTCACAGATAATTCTCTACCTGCTGGATGACAAATTCCCGAATTATCAATCGTCAAAACAAAACCCAACTAACCATTTGAGTTTCAATACATAACCATAAATACGCACTTGGTGTAAAAGGACCATTTTAATCCTAACCTAGCTTGGTCCAAGACTAAGGCCCAAACTCATACTCTGAAAGCCCGAAGGTTAAACAATCAACTAAGGCCCAATTTTCCAAATTGGACCAAACCCCTAACATGGGTCTTACCTTAAAGCACATCCAATTATTCTAGTCCATATACTATTCTAAGATGGCCCATTAATAATCAAAACACATAAGCCTAATAGAAGGCACATCTTGAAGCCCAATCATAATTAAGGTTTTTCACATAAAATGACGATTAGGGTTAAGTGTTATTACTTAACCCATTAAGGACTTAATTCATTAAGTTGTGACATCCCCCTATTTTTCGGCCGGAAAAGACCGATTTAGTTTATGCTTTTAAATTAAAATAGAGTAATCTCTTCGATAAAATATGCGGAATTTTTCCCACAACAAAATATAATAAAAATTTATCAAAGCATTTCTTAAAGAAATGTATTTTTCAATTCATTACAAAAATCGGGGTGTCCATATCGATACAGACCAAAAGCATAAACAGTATATTATAGACCTTACAATAGATATTTACATTTAATGGCCTATAATCCAAAAATGCCTCTTCATCATCCAACTATGCTCTAGGTCCACTATCAGTAATATAAAATAAAAATAAAAAATAAAAAATAAAAATAAAAAAAGGCCTAGGAGTCTGGTGAGCATATAGGGTTTTCAACCCACAATAAATAAATTTATTAATTTCATCAACCAACAATAAATTTATTAATTTCATCAACCAACAATATCACTGATTACCGATTCTCATTATCCTCACTTTACGTCCCTAAACACCTAACACAAGGGACCTAGTCTAAGGATCATCATCGGGTCGACAACACTGATTAGGGGACTCCTTAGCAATACATGTCAAATAAGGCAACCATTGGGGGATCAAAAAATCCCTATAGGTTGCGAGCCTGCTAGCATTCCACGGGACTGTCTAGAATAGTCTGTGGTTGTTATCTATACTCCGCTATATGACTGGAACAACAACAACAACGAGGTCTCTCATCATTTTAACACCATCAACTATTTTATCTACTCATGTTATACCTAACATATTTGTAGATAAAAATAAATATACAATTTAAATCATTCTAAACATGTATTAAAACTTCATTCAACATCCATCTCAAATATAAAATCAATATTTATACACATAGCACGTATTTTATAGAAAATACTTCATATCTTTGTGTAAAATGAAAGTAACCACACACTCACTTGATTTAACGATAATCGGGCAGCACATCATCTATTAAAATGATCATTTTTGATAAAACCGAGATGTTCTTTAAAACTGGGCTTCACGAGGGAAAAGTTTTGTCTCGAAAAACTCTTTCCTCGGCATCTTCGGGCTCTCCGCGACTTGTTGACGATGCTAGGATGAAAATATAGGCTTGGGGATATTTAGTGTAGCTTGGAAGAGAGTAGAAGGGTGAAAGAAGTAATTTTTATAACCATTTTCGGGTCAGCCTCACATCCTATTCATTGGATGCCGAAGCTCCTTATTACGTTGGGCGTAAGTCTTCGGTACACGAGGCGTACTGCCTCACAAATCTCTACATTAGGTGTAACTTCGTACATTGGGCGTACGAAGTGGATCAGCTCGGACGCATCAAGGCTACGACACGTGTCACTCATGCGAAGGATTAGGGGTAACACACTCTGGATCACTTACACGAGTACGCTGGGCGTACTCCTTCGGAGCAACCTCGAAGTTTGTGCCCAAAACTTCAAAAATTCACAACTTTTACATACGAACTCTATTTTTGACGTTCTTTATATCCATGCATAGGTGAAATTATGCTCTACAACTTCGTTTAGACTCCGTCGGATAATTTTGACTTAATTTTAAATTCATGTTTTTAATAGGCCGGGACTGGAAAAGTTCGTTAAAAATTCATAACTTCTTCATCTGATGTCCGTTTTCGTCGGTCTTTTTACCATTGAACTACTGTCAACAAGATCTTCAATTCTCGTTTAGGTTGTTTCGGCTAAAATCACTCGATCTAAAATTCGAGCTTCGAGTTGCATACTGCTATGCCAAATCGTAGAAAATTCATAACTTCCTCATACGAAGTCAGATCTGGACATTCTTTTTATGCACGCTCTCAGTTTAACGTATACTACGACTTTCATTTAGATCGCTAAGGCTAAACAGCACTTTATCATAAATTCACTTTTTACGTCATACAGTGTCGTGTCGGTTCTGTCACGAAACTTCGACAAGTCATAACTTCTTTGTTATAACTCGGATTTCGAGATTCTTTATATATCTCCGGAATCCTTGTTTTAACCACTAAAAATTCCTTCACAGATATCGGGTTTATCTAATATTTATTTTCGACGCTTATTTTTATCCTTAATTTATTAAACCATAATAATTAACTATAAACACATAATATTCAAATAATACATCTTTATTATATCAAAACAAGTTACAAAAGTTGACCTAAACTATTACAGCATCATTAATGCCTAGCCTAGAAACATGGGCGTTACAATTCTCTCCTCTTTAGGATGATTCTGTCCCTTGAATCATAAATCAGCAAACAAATACCGGTAGCGACTCATCATGTCACTCTCCGTTTCCTAAGTGATATTTGGCCCATTCGTATGTTTCCATCTCACAAACACTAAATTGACCATCTTGCATCGCAACTTCTTAGTCTTACAATCAAAAATTTCCTCAGGTTCTTCAATTAACCTCTTGCTTTCATCCAACCTTAATTCAGAAATTGGAATTATGTCGGGAACTTCTCCCATGAACTTCCTCAAATAACACACATGGAAAGTGTTATGAACACCATCTAGTTCTTCTGGTAGTTCTAGCTTATAAGCTTGACTCTTAATCTTCTGAAGAACTTTAAACTGTCCAATAAACATTGGACTCAACTTTAGTCTTCGAATGATATCGGTTGTCTTTTCTTGTCAGCATAGCTCTTTTGACGATCCTGAGCTGCAGACATCCTTTCCCTAATCACTTTCGACTTTTTAGTAGTTTGATGGACTATTTCGGGTCCCATAAACTACTTTTCTCCAACTTCAAGCCAACATGACGGTGTTCGACACTTTTATCCATACCAAGCTTGATAAGGTGCCATCTTGATGCTCGAGTGGAAACTATTATTGTAGGAAAATTCTACTAAAGGTAAATGTTCATCCCAATTACGTTGGAATTCCAGGGTACATGCTCTCAGCATATCCTCCAATGTTTGAATCATTCGTTCTCTCTGACCATTGGTTTGCGGATGGTAAGTTGCACTTAAACACAATTTCGTACCCAATTCCTCTTGTAGACTTCTCCAAAACCTTGATGTGAAACTACTATCACGATCTGATACAATCATTAAAGGAACACTGTGAAGTCTTACTATCTCCTTCACTTAAACATTAGAAATTTTATCCATATACCATTTTTCATTGACTGCTATGAAGTGCACACTTTTAGTAAACCGATCCATGACCACCCAAATCATGTCGTGACCTCTCTTCGTTCTAGGCAGTTTAGTCACGAAATCCATGGTAATGTGTTCCCATTTACCCATGGGTACAAGTAAAGGTTCTAAAATCCCATATGGTTTTTGATGTTGTGCCTTAACACTCGCACATGTCACAAACTAAGCCACATACTTTGCAACATCTAGCTTCATCGTCGGCCACCAATAATAGGGTTTTAGATCCCTATACATTTTTGAGTTGCCGAGATGAATCAAGTACATGGTCTTCTGAGCTTCCTCCATCAGAAGATCTCTTATTCCTCCCATTTTAGGTACCCAAATCCAATCTTGTAATACCTTTAGTCCTTGACCGTTTGTATCGAACACTAATGTTTTGCCCAAACATTCCTCTTTTCCGTCATTCTTCTCTAAAGCTTCTATCTGAGCTTTCTTAATGCTTTCTACAATCGTAGAGACAACTTCGATTCTTAAAGCTCTCGGCCTTTTCCTTTCAAGGCTCACTTTTCTGCTTAAAGCATCAGCTACAACATTTGCTTTACCAAGGTGATAAAGTATTTCACAATCGTAATCCTTAAGCAACTCTAGCCAGCGTCGTTGTCTCATGTTTAATTCCTTCTGATTAAAGAGATACTGAAGACTCTTCTAATCAGTGAAAAGTTTGCATTTAGTTCCATAAAGATAATGCCTCCATATCTTTAGGGTGAATACTACCGTTGCCAACTCCAAATCATGAGTGGAGTAGTTCTTTTCATGTTCTTTTAATTGTCTTGATGCATATGCTATCACCTTATCCCTTTGGGTCAGAACACAACCTAACCCGACTCCAGATGCATCACTATAAACTTTGCAGTCTTCAACTCCTTCGGGAAAAGAAAGAATTGGTGCTTCACATAATTTATTCTTTAATTTCTCAAAGGTTTCATTATGTTTTCACTCCATGTATAAGTAGCTCCTTTGTGGGTCAAAGTTGTCAATGGATCAGCTATCGAAGAAAAGCCTTGGATAAACCTTTGGTAATATCAGAAAGCTTTGGATCTCCGTAGGACTCTTTGGTTGTTCCCACTTTATTATAGCTTCAATCTTATCTGGGTCAACCATAATCCCTTCTTGGTTAACCACATGACCTAAAAATTGCACTTCTTGAATCCAAAAATCACATTTGGAGAACTTTGCATACAACTTCTCCTTCTTTAATACTTCTAACACTTCTCGCAAGTGTCTGACACTCTCCTCCTGGATTTTCGAGTAAATTAGAATGTCATATATGAGCACTATCACATATTTATCGAGGAATGGTTTACAAACCATGCTCATCAAATCAATGAAGGCTGCGGGAGCATTGGTTAGTCCAAACGACATAACTAAACTCGTAGTGTCCATATCTTTTTCTAAATGCAGTCTTCTCAATACCCTTCTCTCTTACCTTTAGCTAATGATATCTTGACCTAAGATCGATCTTCGAGAAAATACTCAAACTTTACAACTGATCGAATAGGTCATCAATCCTTGGCAACGGGTACTAGTTCTTTATTGTTGCCTTCTTCAGCTCTCTATAATCTATGCACATTATCATGCTCCTATCTTTCTTCTTTACGAATACTACCGGAGCACCCCATGGTGATGAACTATGTCTAATGAAACCGTTATCCAACAACTCCTGAATTTGTGTCATAAGCTCCTTCATCTCCGTCGATGCTAATCGATATGGTGCTTTTGCTATTGGTGTTGTTCCTGGTAACAAGTCTATTCGAAACTCCACTTGCCTATCAGGGGGAAATCCAAGAAGATTTTCAGGAAATACTTTCGGATAGTCACACACCACTAGTATGCTTTGTATCTCCTTTTTCTCTTTATTATTATCGATCACGAATGCCAAGTATGATGTGCATCCTTTAGACAAACATTTTCTGGCCTTCATCAGGGAAATAGTTCCAGAATTCACTCTGTGCTTGTCTTCATACACCATAAATGAATATTTTCCAGGAGATTTTACCCTAACTATCTTTTTCTTGCACAGTATTTCAGCATCATTAGTGCTAAGCCAATCCATCCCCAGAACGATGTCAAAACCATTCAACTCGATGGGTAACAGCTTCTCTTGGAATTCGTATTTGTTTAAGTCGATGACAATGTTATACAATCGCTAATAGGTATGAATTTGCCATTAGCAACTTCTACAATTAGGGCATCCTTTAGTTTTTCTATAGGCAATGCTAGTCTTCTACAAAATTTATGTGATATGAAGGAGTAATTTGCTCCGGAATCAAACAATAAATTGGTAGGAATTCCATTTACAAGAAAGGTACCTGAAGCGACATCTGCTGCCTCATTTGCGGCTTCCAATGCCATCTAGAAAGCTCTAGCTTTTGGCTTTCGTAAGAGATTAGGCCTTGCTGCCTCCTTCTTCTTCGGGAAATCCTTAAAAATGTGTCCTTCTTCATTGCATCCATATCACACATTTTTGTTGGAAGTGCACTCGTCGGTATAGTGCCCTGGCCTTCCACATTTGAAACAAGTGACTTATCCGTCACATTTCCTAGAGTGCTTCTTCTTGCACTTCTCACACCACTTCTCTTCAGCTCTTCCTCCAAATTTTCTCGAACCAGAATTCGAGAAGTCACCCTTCTTGTTGGAACCTGAAGTTCCTTCAAACTTTCTCTTCTCGCCAACTTCAACCTTACTGGCGGCTCTTACCTTGATCATATCTTCAACAGACTTGGCAACCAGATAGCTGCCTCCAGAGTAAGTGCCTGACGCACTGGCACTACATACTCCCATGGAAGTCCCTTTGCGTATCTGTTAATTTTTGTCAGTTCATCTGGGACAATCTGCAAAGCAAAATCCATTTTATCTGTGAAGTTATTGGTGTATTCATCAATGGATATACTTCCCTTCTTCAGTGTTAGAAATTGATTTTCTAGCTCAAGCAGATTTTGGGTCGAGCAGTACTTGCGCTTGAATTGCACCATGAACTCTGCCCAAGTCATTTGCAGTGGCTCATTAGGGCTTAGGGTCTTTCCCAAAGTTTTAAACCAACGAATACGCCACCTCTAAATTGACGCACTGCAAATATGGTTTGTAGCTTGCCTTTGCAACCACATGTTATAAAGGCTAATTCCATATCCGAGATCCAATCCATTACTCCGATGGGATCTTCTTTTCCAGTGAAAGTTGACGTCTTGCAAGTCATAAAATCTTTGTACTTGCATCCATTTCTCTTGACTCCCTCCTCTTGGTTATTCCTCCTATCCAAATGCGATTCAGTCTGCCCAATAGATCTATTGTAATTTCCTTCCTCTAACTAACCGTCATTTAATTCCGGTTGTTCAATAGGCATTGAAGGTTCACTCTTGTTTTTCATCAACAATTGTCTCATTTCCTCCCTTTATTCAGCCATCATAGCTTGAATCATGGCTTGCACTCCAGCCATTATGAATGGTTCTAGTGTAGCTTCTGCTATAGGCACCTGCTCCATCACTTGGGGTTGAGGTTGCTGATTTATGTTTGCATCTCACACTCCACTTTGAGTTCTTGTCATTATGATCTATACATCACATTAGGCGAATTTAGATTTTCATTCATGATAGATATTTAAATTCTCTTTATAACTTCGGAACATTACATGCTAGTTCTAATATCATTGTTGTATGCTTAGAATCCTGAACACATAAGGTTTCCATATCCGTTCGGCAACAAACCATAGATCTAAACAATTAATGGCATATATGGAAAACATATAGCATTTAGCACTTAAAAGAATTTTAGACATCTTTCCTAAAATATACTAGTGCTCGTGTTTATAATATGGTAGACACTCATCTCACAATCATCACTTAGCATACTAAGTTTAAGTCTAGAAATCCTACACATTCCTAGTTCGCTTAAAGTAATGTTCTGATATCAACTGTGACATCCCCTAATTTCTCGTCCAGAAAAGACTAATTTAGTTTATGCTTTTAAATTAAAATCAGAGAAATCTCTCCGAAAAAATATGCGGACTTTGTCCCAAAACAAAATATGATAACAAATTATCAAAGCATTTCTTAAAGAAATGTATTTTTCATTTCATTATAAAACTTGGGATGTCTACATTAATACAGACCAAAAGCATAAACAGTATATTATAGACATTACAACAGATATTTACATCTAAAGGCCTATAATCCAAAAATCCCTCTTCATCATCCAACTATGCTCGGTCCACTATCTGTAATATAGAAAAACTGAGTGGGTCAGGCTTGAGAGTCTAGTGAGCATATAGGGTTTTCAACCCACAATAAATAAATTTATTAATTTCATCAACCAACAAGAAACTTATTAATTTCATCAACCAACAATATCCCTGATTACCTATTCCCATTATCCTCACTTTACGTCCCTAAACACCTAACACAAGGGAGCTAGTCTAAGGATCATCATTGGGGGGACAGCACTGCTTAAGGGATTCGTTAGCAATACATGTAAAATAAGGCAACCATGGGGGATGGAGTACACCTGGTGAACACTAAGTTCAAAAACACCTACAAGTTACGAGCATCCTAGCATTCCATATGACTGTATAAAATAGTCTGTGGTCGTCATCTATACTCCACTAGATGACTAGAACAACAACAACAACGAGGCCTTTCATCATTTTAAGACACATCAACTATTTTACCTACCCATGTTATACCCAACATTATTTGTAGATAAAAATACATATACAGTATAAATCATTCTAAACATGTATAAAAACTTCATTCAACGTCCATCTCAAATATACAAACAATATTTATACACATAGCATGTATTTTATAGAAAATACTTCATATCTATGTGTAAGATGAAAGTGACCACACACTAACTTGATTTAACGATAATCAGGAAACAATTCGTCTCTCAAAACGATTGTTTTTGATAAAACCGAGATGTTTTCTTAAAAACCGAGCTTCACGCAGTCAGAGTTTCGTCTCGAAAAACTCTTTTTTCAAGATCTTCTGGCTCGCCGGACTTGCTTACGATGCTAGGATGATATTATAGGCTTGGTGGTATTTAGTGTAGCTTGGAAATGAGTAGAACGGTGAAAGAAGTAATTTTTGTAACCATTTTCGAGGCAGCCTCACATCCTCTTTATAGGAGGCCGAAGCTCGTTATTACGTTGGGCGTAAGTCTTCGGTACACGGGGTGTACTGCCTCGCAAATCTCTTCGGACACGTCAAGGCTGTGACATGTGTCTCTTATGCGAAGGAAGAAGGGGGGGTGATGGACTCCAGATCACTTAGACGAGTACGTTGGGCGTACACCTTCGGTACGTTGTGCGTACTCCTTCGGACCAGCCTTGAAGTTTGTGCCCAAAACTTCAAAAATTCGTAACTTTTGCATACTAACTCCGTTTTTACATTCTTTATATCCACACGTAGGTGAAATCATGCTCTACAACTTTCTTTTAGACTCCATTGGCTATTTTTGACTTTATTTTTAAAGTTATATTTTTAACAAGCCGAGACAGGAAAAGTCCGTTAAAAATTCATAACTTCTTCATCCGACGTCCGTTTTCGTCTATCCTTTTACCGTTGAACTACTATCAACAAGATCTTTGATTTTCATTTAGGTTGTTTTGGCTAAAAATCACTCTATCTAAAATTCGAGTTTCGGATTGCATACTGGTGTGTCAAATCTTAGAAAATTCATAAGTCCTCATACGAAGTCAGTTTTGGACATTCTTTTTATGCATGCTCTCGGTTTAACGTATACTGAAAATTTCATTTAGATCGCTAAGACTAAAAATCAATTTATTGTAAATTCACTTTTTACGTCAGACAACGTCGTGCCGGGTCTCTCGCGAAACTTCAACAGGTCATAACTTCTTCGTTATAACTTGGATTTTGGTATTCTTTATATCTCCGGAATCCTTGTTTACAACTTTCTTCATATATATTGGGTTTATCTAATATTTATTTTCGACACTTATTTTTATCCTTAATTTATTCAATCGTAATAATTAAGTATAAGCACATAATATTCAAATAATACATCTTTATTATTTCAAAACAAGTTACAAAAGGTTAACCTAGACTATTGCATCATCATTAATGCCTAGCCTAGGAACACGAGCATTACATCAGTCCATCACTCCACTAGACCAATCATACCATGTGGTCGGGGCATAAGCCATAGATTCAATTCAATGGTCCAAACCGGCAAGTCTAAACTAAAATTTCTAATATTAGTGTTTTCTAAACCCTAATTAGGGTTTCCAACCCAATCACAAGACAACTAAGTCCAAGATTAAGCTATCTGGCTGATTAGGGTTTCACTATGTCGAGCACCACCCACTGCCACCTCATGCAGTGGTGGTCGACAGCGGCTCACGACGGCAACCACCACCTCATGGTGGTGGAGGGGGTTTTCCTTGGCTTTTCTCTGGCCAAATCACCCAATCAACTTCCCAACATAGAGGAAATGCACTCACACACTCCTAACTACATACATACAATCACCCACGTGGTGGCAGCCACCACCTCATGGTCGTGGCGATGGGTTTTTCTGTCCAAATAATACACATACCACTACACAATTCCATAAGCATCCCTTTCATGTGAGTACATACGCACTCAGCCACCTACAAGGCAGCAAAACATCGCCAAAATGAAACAGAAATGGCAACCAACGGGCGATGGTGTCTAAAACGGCGATTGTGACTCCATACAACCAAAAGGAACGAAAGACATGAGAGATAAGTCACAGTTTAGCCTTACCGAGGGCCTTCCAGTCGTTTACAGCTTGAATTACGTGGTTCTTGGCTTCTTCCATCAATCTCAGTGATCTTCTGGCTGTTGTAACGACCCAAATTTTCAAAAGAAAATTTTCATTTTCAATTAATCAAACCCATTTCCACTAACCATGAAATTCAGAACAATTGTTTTCAAATATACATTCATTATAAGTTTATTTAAAAACATTAGAGTGCCCCGTAAAACATCGGTGAGAGAGTGCACGTCGCGCCATCACGCCTTGCCCTTGCCCTTGGGCTCAAATGTACCTGAAACAAATCCACAAACTGTAAGCTAATTCTTAGTGAGTTCCCCGGAGCATACCCTGCATACACAAGCCACATAACACATATCATACTAGCTATAAAGTGATCTCTACCACATAACATATCAAGTTAGCCATAAGCTATCTCTACCATATAACATTAGTTATAAAAGCTATCTCTACCACATATCCCTGTATAAGGATGCCATGGCCTCCCCCACATGGTCTTACACCTAAGTGTCATGGGCTCCCCCCATGGTCTTTTCCTTCCAGACAGCCATGGGCTCCTCCATATGGTCTTACATCTAGGTGTCATGGGCTCCCCCATGACCTTTCATGAAAATATAACAAAATCACTAACATGCAACTTCACATAACCCAAAAATTAGGCCAGCCTTGGTGCCTTAGACCCATTTGTATGGTGAGAAGACTGACCTTTGTCTGGTGAATGTAAAAGGTTGCTCTCCTACCAATCCGTAACCTCCCTTGCTGAATAATAATATTAATCAATGTTAGGACTTAATAAAAGGGAACCCAAAACCAAGTCCTTCCAAAAAGGCCTAATTATCCTTTCTTTGTTAATGGGCCAAAAGTCCATGTCCAAAATCATTAATGGGAGGTTTGGCCCAAAATGATCAATTTGTAACACCAATGACCCAACTAGACAAAATGGCCCATTATACTCAGAATGCAACCAAGTCCAATAACCAAATGAGGCCCAAAAGTCCAAAATCCCAAAATAGATCTAAGCCTATATGTGATGCATACGCTTAGCGTACCATCCTGGCACGCGCAGCATACTCGGGTTCTGGGGCTTACGTGCAACATATATTGGGTTACGCCCAACGTACTAAAATATTAAGCATTTTTTTCATTAAGTGCTTAATACTTGATTCTTTTACGTCCAAAACTCAAATCTAAGCTTATTAAGACGACCTAAGGCATAAAGTTTGCAACTTTATGCCTTTGCATGTCCCATATGCTCCAAACACCCTCATTAAGACCATTTTAAAACTCTTAACCCATGAATGAGGTCAAAACACCCACCAAGACTCAATTTTTATGTTGGAAAAGGACTAAGGGACCTCAGATCTGTCATTTCCATCTCCTGGGCTTGTTTAACTCACAAGTGGAGGTCCAAAAACAACCAAAGAGACAAAAGTAGAAAACCCTAACTAGATATAGAGACTCAAGTGGAAAGATGCAAGCTTTATACCTCCATAAGCTCGTCAAGGTCGAATATATTCAGATTCTTGAAGTCCAAAGCCACTCCAAGCTTGCTTGCCAACCTCTTCTTCTTGAATGAACACTAAAAGGGCCACAAATGCACTCTTATAGCTCAAAATGCACTCACAATTGATATCAGGGTTTCCAAAGACATTTGAAGGTGAAGGACGTTGTTTAGGGTGAGGCTCAAATGACTTAAGGGTGTATATATAGGTCTCATGTAAAAAAATTAGGGTTTGGACATTCGGTACGTACGCCTGGCCTAATTCTGGTACATACAGCGTACGTGCTGCCCCTCCGCGATCACCCATGCGCAGTACGCTAAGCATACTCATAAGTATGCCCAACGTACTTAAGGTACCAATATACTAAAATGGAGTTTCTACAAGGGGTTGAAGTCATACCTAATTGGGGTGTTACAACTCTCCCCCAATTGAACTAGACTTCGTCCTCGAAGTCCGTAGCTGTGAATAGATCGGGATAATGCTCCCACATCTCCTCCTCCAGTTCCCACGTCCATTTGGAGCTTCTTCGTTGTTGCCATTGCACCTTTACCAACTTCACCTCCTTATTCTGAAGACCCTTCATCTTCTTATCTAAAATGGAAACCGGCATCTCGATGTAGTTCAGGCCCTCATCCACCCGAATGTCATTTAAAGAAACAATTGCGGGCTCATTATACATTTCCGAAGCTGAGATACATGGAAGGTGTTGTGAATTTAGCTAAGGTCCTCCGGCATATCCAAGCGATATGCCACCTTACCCACCCGGGTCGTGATCCTAAACGGGCCTAAGAACCGAGGCCCCAGCTTTCCCCTCTTCCGAAACCTGATAATTCCCTTCGAGGGAGACACCTTTAGCAACACAAAATCTCCCACCTGAAATTCAAGATTTGATCGTTATCGGTCAGCATAACTTTTCTGATGGCTTTGCGTGACCCGCAACCGGTCGCACACCTGGTGAATCAGCCTGGTGGTCTTGAGCACTACTTTAGTGCTTCCCATGACCCAGTGCCCAACCTCGTCCCAACAAACCGGGGTTAATGGCATAACAATCTTGGAGAAATCCTTGGCTGGATCAATCGAAATGCCCTCCTGATTGATGATATGCCCCAAAAATTGTACCTCCCGCAACCAGAAATCACACTTGGAGAACTTTTCATTAAGCTTCTTCGCCCTCATGTTCTCCAATACCTCTCTCAAATGCTCCTCATGTTGTTCCTTAGTCTTAGAATAGACCAGGATATCATCAATAAAAACGATCACTGACCGATCCTGCATTGGTCTACATACCCTGTTCATGAGATCAATGAATGTTGTTGGGGTATTGGTGAGCCTAAACATCATCACCACAAACTCATAATGCTCGTACCGAGTCCTGAAAGTTGTCTTTTGCATATCCTCATCCTGAATCCTCATCTAATGGTACCCCGACCAAAGGTCAATCTTGGAAAACCAAGAGGCACCATGCAGCTGATTAAACAAATCATCGATCCTTGGCAATGGATAACAGTTCTTCACCGTTAGTTTGTTTAGCTCTCGGTAGTCAATGTATATCTTGTGTGATCTATCCTTCTTTTTCACAAACAAGATCAGTGCTCCCCACGGGGAACTGCTCGGACGCATGAACCCTCGGTCTAGCAGCTCCTGAAGTTGCACAGATAACTCCCGCATCTCGGGTGGTGCCAATCGATATGATGCCTTTGCTATCAGAGCAGCACCTGACACCAAGTCAATGAGAAACTCCACCTGCCTCTCCGGAGGCACTCCCGATAACTCTTCAGAGAAAACATCCCCAAAGTATTGTACAATTGGCACACTGCCCACATTCGTCGTGGTTTCAACCCTCGCATCTGAGATATAAGCCAGGAATCCTATACATCTCTGCTGCAGAAATCTTCTAGCCCTCGAAGCCAAACAGAGATTTAGCCCTTGTGAGGCCCTCTCACCGTGTATAACCAGCTCTCCCCCACTTGGGGTTTGAACCCTCACCAACTGACGCTCGCAATCAATCATGGCCCCGTTGGCCCCCAACTAGTCCATCCCGACAGTCACCTTCAATCCTTGCAATGGTATCGGAACTAGATCAACATGGAACCTCTCGCCAAGCACATTCAGGACGTAGTCCTGATACACCCTAGCAACACTCAAGGTGCGGTCATCTACAATCTCTACCTCAAGCGAGGAACCCAAAGTTTCCGGCGCGTCCCAGAACTTTTTTCTAAGCGCAAGAGACATGAACGGGTAGCACCCGAATCAAATAAAACATGAACCGTCATACCATTAACCAAAAAGGTCCCTATATAAACGCAACATACACATAAGCAATACAGATAAACATAGAGCATAAAATAGTAAATAAGTACCAGCCACAACATCTGGCGCTACCCGAGCCTCCTCGGTAGTCAGCTGAAAGGCGCAACTCTTCACCACTAGAGCCTCTGCCTTAACAAGACGGCCATCGGTAATCCTCATCGTGGCGGGCGCGGGCACCGCCACTGCTCCTCATCCCACCTGCAATCTTGGACATTCAGCCCGCTTATGGCCGTTCTGGTTGTAGTGAAAAAAATCAACCCCTTCTTAGGGCAACCCCTGCTCAAGTAGCCCTGCTGGCCACATACATAGCATCTCGATCCTATCACCCGACAAGCTCCACTGTGTGGCTTACCGCATTTGGGGCACCGGCCCTGGCCCTACTGACCTCTACTAGAAGAATTTGAGGTCTTAGGCTTTTTATCCTGACCTACTGCTATCTGGGCCTGCTCAGGGTTCCGCTTGGTGTGGAAGTCTAACTCCATCTTCCACTTACGGGCCTTCTCCACCATCTTGTTTAGGATTTTGCAACTGTAAAGCTCACAAACTCCCAGATATCATCCCTCAGCATGGGATAATATCTCGTCCTCATTAGTAGCTTATTGTGGGATCAATAAAGCTTGTTCGTGGAACTTGGCAGTGATCTCCACCACAGTCTCGGTGGTCTGTATAAGGTCATGAAACTCCCTCACTAGCCGTTGCACCTCAATTGGTGGTGCAAACTCCAAATTAAACCGCCTAACAAACTCGACCCATGTCATCTCAGCCACCCCGGCTGTTCCAACCTGGCTAGTAACCTCACCCCACCAATCTGGGCCTTGTCTCTTAGTCTAAAAGAAGCAAATCCAATTGTTTCCGTATCTGGAAAGAACTCGTGCGCCGTACATTTTCGATATCCATCACCCAGCATCAGCTAATGATGGGGTCGATGATCGCGAAAAACTTCAGCGCCCCGTACACCATGGACTCCCAAAATGAGGGAGTTTGGTCCCGAACCTAACCCTTAGCAATCTCAACCATAAATGCCATGAGTCTCTCCTCCATAATCTCCATCATACCCTCCTTGACCGTCCTAAGGATAAATGCAGTAGCGTCAAGGATGCCCCTGGTAACCTCGGCTGCGATAAGCTCACGCAGCCTCTCATCAATGACATCGATACTGTCACCTGATCCAGCCTCGAATGCAAATCCCGATCCTGACCCCCTACTCTAAATCGTGTCACCACTATGCTGAGCTGAAAAGTCATAAATTACAACGATCATGATTTCCATAAAAGGGGTCTTCCCACAATGATCTTCCTTAAAGTTGTCAGTTCTAACGTTGGTTCTGGTACAGGTTATGTGCTTTCAGTACTAGGAGCCTAATACTACCTTCCACACCTATCTGTACCTTTCCCCAAATGCTCTACCTGATAACTTCAATTCATCCCAAAACTAAACCATATCCCATAAAATAACGCATATATCGAATCTCAGGCTGTCCTAAGATTTAATCTACTCATATTAATCAGACCAATATAACAGGTTACCTTTATGCATGCAAATTATACACATAAATGGATCAAATAGACTTTCGAATAAAAGCTTCTACCCTAAAACCACAACCAGACAAGGAACAGGAAATAAGGCCAATTCAGTCATTATGCGGCTATAAGCTCCTAACCGTATACAATTTTAAAAGCATACACAAAGCAAGTTTCATATAATCAACAAAGTTTAAATATCAGTTTAACATGGCTAACACATTGGGGAACTACTTACTTGACTTGGCTGATCACGCACATTGCACTCTCATCTTTTCATTTCTTTTAAAACCCTTTTATGTTATTTTTGAAAACAATTCTACCATTTCCTCAGTTTGAATCCTGACACACCCAAGGGTGTGCCCGAATCCCTCAAACTAAGGCTCTGATACCAACTTGTAATGTCCCAAATTTTCAGAAGAAAATTTTCATTTTTAATTAATCAAACCCATTTCCAATAACCATAAAATCCATAACAGTTGTTTTCAAATCCACATTCATTACAACTTTATTTAAAAACATCGGAGTGTCTTGTAAAACATCGAGGAAAGAGTGCACGACGCGCCATAACGCCTTGCCCTTGCCCTTGGGCTCAGATGTACTAGAAACATATCCACAAACTGCAAGCTAATGCTTATTGAGTTCCCCAGAGCATACCCCACATACACAACCCACATAACAAATATCATACTAGCTACAAAGCTATCTCTACCACATATCATATCAAGTTAGCCATAAGCTATCTCTACTATATAACATTAGCTATCAATGTTAACTCTACCACATATCCCTGCATAAGGATGCCTTGGGCTCCCCCACATGGTCATACACCTAAGTGCCACAGGCTCCCCCATGGTCTTTCCCTTCCGGACAACCATAGGCTCCCCCACATGGTCTTACATCCAAGTGTCATGGGCTCCCCCATGGTCTTTCACGCAAATATCACAAAATCACTAACATACAACTTAACATAAAGTTAATTATCATACCACATTTATCTACCATAGCTAGTGTACCACATAACACAAAATGAGTTGGCCTTGGTGCCTTAGACCCATTGGTATGGTGAAAAGACTCACCTCTTGAAAGACCCCAACTTTCGTATTTTTGAAAGACCCAAACTTTCATATTTCACATTATCATTACTCCAAAACATGCTATTTTCATATTCATAAAAGCAATATTTTACATTGATAAAGGGAATTACAAACTATTGGATACAAACCTTCTATTACAAAGTGTTATATATATTACATAACTACCCAGGATATTGTAATTTATACAAACATAAAAAGTATTACAAAACTACTATTACAAACTATTCTACATCTTTCAATAGTATGTAAACATACTAGTTATTTATCACCTGCAATTGTTAAACATTGATAGGGTAAGAGGTGACGCTTAGTGAGTTCAAAAATAGATACAATATAATGTAATGCCATATATATACTTCAATATGGAAAAAGCAAAGAGGAACAACAAGATGTATGTGAGATCATGTGACAAGCGTTCATATCAATCAACGACATTATTCAAAGATATTATTTTCAATTCTTCATATACATCAATAAAGCTTTGGCCCAAATGGCATAGAAGACATGCAATTTCTAAGTCCTTTCAGTGATCACATGGTCAAAGGTATTACAATTGCTATAAACATAGCGAATAACACGACAAAATAACTCAGAATAATAATACTGAAAAGCACATAGCACATATAACATATAACATACAATTGTTCCTATATATTGAACTCACCTTAAGTTAAACGGGAGTTAAAATAGTAATTTGGACAACACTTCGACTTTAAATATGCCTTTCTATGTTGAAAACCAGGCTCTGCGAAGGTAGGGCTTCAAAACCGAAAAGATAAAATTTCTGGGATTCTCGGGGGTCTCGGGATGTGTTTTGGGTGCTAAAATTGATACCGGGGCTTCGGGAAAAGTCAAAATAATGAAAATATGGATTTAGGGGTGAAAAATTGCAAATTTCCAAAGTTAGTCGGAAGATCTCGCAGGTCCTCCTATTTATAGGCGAGGGTTCGGCCGAGAACAAGACAGATGGCATCGAGGGAGAGAGGGTGAGTCAGCAACGAAGGGCTCGGTGGCAGCAGCGGAGCGAAGCAATTGGCGCGAGAGGCGAAGGCCACGAGGCTGCATGCGAGGCTCGGCTGCGAGGCGGGTAATCAAGATGTGGAGGGGCGAGACTCGGACACCGCAGCGAGGCGCATCGGAATTCTCTTGGACCACACTTCAGTCAAATCATTAAGCGGCACGCAGCATTACGAGGCGAGGCCATGTCTCCGGTGACGCACCTGCTTCGTGCGAGGTGACGTGGCCGGTTACTATTCATGCGAATTTCTTCGGCTTTCGGACCCCGAACTTCTAAAATCCATAACTTTCGCATACGAGCTCCGTTTTTGACGTTCTTTATATGCACGCGTAGCTAAAATTACGCTCTACAACTTTCGTTTAGACTTTGTCGGCTAATTTTGACTTTATTTTTAACATTATTATTTTTAACAGACCGAGACAGGAAAATCCGTTAAAAATTCATAACTTCTTCATCCGACATCCGTTTTCATCAGACATTTTACCGTTGTACTACTTAGCTGTCTACTGCTAAGTTGAAACTTCAAAAAATCATAACTTCCTCATACGCAGTCAGATTTTGGCGTTTTTTTATCGAATTTCTCAGTTTAACGAATACTACGACTTTCATTTAGATTAATAAGGCTAAAAAGTAATTTATCAAAAACTCACTTTTTACGTCATTCCGCGCCGTTCCGGTTTTGTCGCGGATCTTCGGTTGGTCATAAATTATTCGTTATAACTCGGATTTTGACTAGGTTTTCGCCCAGAAGTTTCTACCGAGATTCTCTACAACATAAAATAATAAAATCTTATATTTTCGCTAAATTTCACTATTTTGTTTTTAATTGAATCTCATAAGACTTCCAATATTTTCTGAGTGATTCTAAACATAGTTTTACTTTATTTCTAGTAAAAACCATCTGTTAGAACTCAACACTTAATTTTACATAATATTTCACAATTTTATTCATTACAAAACATGATTTCAAAACGTGTATGTTACAAATACCTTCTCCTTTTGAGGATTTCATCCCCGAAATTACATCGATTAAAATAAATGGGGATATTCTTCTTTTATCTCATTCTTATTCTCCCAAGTATAGTTTGGGCCACGATGGTGTTTCCAATTGACAAGCACCAATTCTACTTCTTTATTGCGTAGCTTAGTTGTTCTTTCATTCACGATTTCTTCAGGCTCTTCTACATATCTTAACTTACTATCCAACTTCACTTTGGATAACGAAACTGTCTCATCGTAGATGCTCAAGCATTTGCGCAGATAACTTACATGAAACACATCATGAATACCTGCCTAATCTTCAGGAAAATCTAAGCGGTATGCTTGCTTTCCAATTCTCTGGATGATTTTGAAGGAACCAACAAATCTAGGACTCAACTTTCCTTTCTTCCCAAATCGCATAAGGCCTTTCCATGGGGATACCTTCAGCACCACGAAATCACCCACTTGGAATTCTATAAGTCGTCTTCTCTTTTCCGTATAGGACTTCTGTCGATCCTGGGCCGCTTTCATTCTTTCTCGTACGATTTGAATCTTGTCGGTGGTGTCTTGAATCATTTCAGGGCTTCCAAGGATCTTGTGTCCTACATCACGCCAACATAACGATGTACGGCATTTGCGACCATATAATGCTTCATATGGTGGCATTTTGATTGAAGTGTGGTAACTGTTATTATATGAAAATTCGACAAGCGGTAAGTATTTATCGCAATTACCACCGAACTCCAAAACACATACACGAAGCATATCTTCTACTATCTGGATTGTTCTCTCCGTCTGACCATCTATCTGGGGATGATAAGCGGTGCTGAGAGCAACTCGAGATCCCAATTCGCGTTGCATACTTGCCCAAAAGTGAGAAGTGAAGCGAGTATCGCGATCATAAATGATCTTTAGTGGCACTCCATGTATTGCAACAAAATCATCCAAGTACACTTGTGCGTATTTCTCCATTGGAGCCGTTTCACGCATGGCGAGAAAATGTGCACTCTTAGTCAGACAGTCGACGATTACCCAAATGCTATCATGCTGTCTAGCAGTCTTTGGCAATTTGGTAATAAAATCCATGGACAGCTCTTCCCACTTCCATACAGGAACAATAAGGCTTTCTGGAGTTCCATAAGGCTTTTGGTGTTCTGTTTTGTCTTGTAAGCATACTAAGCATTCCTGTACATATCTTCCAATGTCTCTCTTTAATCCAGGCCACCAATAATCAGCTCTCACATCATAGTACATTTTACTTCTACCAAGATGTATTGATAGCTTAGACTTATGAGCTTCATCTAAAATCATCTGTCTTAATCCACCAATCTTTGGAATCCATAGCCGATTCTTAAATACTTTTAATCCTCGTGGATCATTAAGTAAAACATCGGAATAATGTACCATTCCTTCATTTTTTACATTTTCTGGCTTTAAGGCTTCAACTTGCCACTTCTCTAGTTCATCAAGAATGGTGAACTTCACCGTAGTGTGAGTAATAGTATAACACATACTATTACGATAAACTTTCCTGCTAAGTGCATCTGCAACGACATTAGCCTTTCCAGGATGGTATAGGATTTCGCAATCATAGTCTTTGATCAGCTCCATGGCTCGTTGTTGTCTCATATTCAGAGTTTGCTGACTGAATATATACTTGAGACTCTTGTGGTCGGTAAATAATTGGCATTTCGTACCAAAAAGATAATGTCTCCAAAGTTTTAGGGAAAATATTACTGCAGCGAGTTCAAGATCATGGGTGGGATAATTCTTTTTATAATCTTTTAGTTGTCTTGAGGCATAGGCTATCACTTTACCACACTGCATCAACACACAACCCGAGTCCCAATCTTGAAGCATCTCTATATACGGAGAAATCATCATCACCTTCTGGGAGTGATAAGATGGGATCATGAGTCAAAAGATCTTTTAGAGCTAAGAAAGCTTTTTCTTGAGCTTCACCCCCATTCGAACTTCACTTCCTTCTGTGTGAGACTTGTGAGAGGTACGGCTAGACGAGAAAAGTCTTTAATGAATCTCCGGTAATATCCCGCAAGACCTAAGAAATTTCGAATTTCGGAAGCATTACGGGGCACTTCCCAATTTTGAATGGCTTCGATTTTGATGGGATCTACAGATACACCGTTACTAGAAATAATATGGCCGAGAAATTGAACTTGACGAAGCCAAAATTCACATTTTGAGAATTTAGCATAAAGTTTCTCCTTTCGAAGAAGTTCTAAGATTTCACAAATTTGAACGGCATGATCGGCTTCAAACTTGGAATAGATTAGAATATCATCATTGCATACGATGACAGACTTATCAAGCATTGGGCGGCACACTCAATTCATCATATCCATGAATACGGTAGGAGCATTTGTCAAACCGAATGACATGACAAGGAATTCGAAATGCCCATAACGAGTACGGAAATTAGTCTTCGGTACATCTTGCTCTTGTACTTTCAACTGATGATAGCTAGATCTCAAATCAATCTTTGAGAAATAGCTAACACCCTGAAGTTGATCGAATAAATCGTCGAATCGAGGTAGTGGGTACTTGTTCTTGATAGTCACCTTATTCAACTCACGATAATCAATGCACATTCGCATCGATCCATCCTTCTTCTTGACAAACAATACTAGAGCACCCCAGGGAGAGGTACTCGATCGAATAAAGCCTTTGTCAAGTAATTCTTGCAGTTGGATCATCATTTCCTTCATCTCGGCTGGCGCAAGACGATAAGGAGTCTTTGCAATCGGAGCAGCACCGGGCACAAGGTCAATTCGGAATTCTACTTGTCTGTCCGGAGGAAGTCCAGACAGATCATCAGGGAAAACATCGGGATATTCGTTAACAATGGGAATATCATTTACAGTTTTATTCTCCTTTCTTGAGATGTCAACTATATAGGCCAGATAGATAGGACAACCTTTCGATATGAATTTACGAGCTTTGAGGAAAGAGATTATTTTTAAGATCCTTTGTTCACCGTAGACATGAATAGGATCTTCCCCTTCAATAGGAATGCGTATCATCTTTTCGTAACACAAGAGTTCTGCATGGTTCTTTGACAACCAATCTATGCCGAGAATAATATCGAAATTGGGCAAGGAGATAGGGATTAGGTTAGCAAGAAAATTATAGCCTTCAATTTCTATGACACAATCCATATAGATTTTATCAACAAGTAATGATATACTTCCTGCAGTATCTACGTGATATGGTTGCGCGAGTGCATAGCAAACAGTTTGAAAAGAATGCGCAAATTCATAAGATACGAAAGAATCTGAGGCACCAGAATCAAATAAGATATGAGTAGGTCTAGAGTTGACAAGAAATGTACCCGTCACGACATTCGGGTCCTCACGTGCTTCCTCTGCGGTAATCTGGAATGCACGACCCTTAGCTTTTGGCACCTCCTCCTTTTTAGCTGGAGTACTCTTCGGTTATTGGACAGGGACTTGACTTCTCGCTGGTTGTTCAACAAAAGCTTGACTTCCCGTCACTTGGCTGGTAAGAGTAGGGGAAAAATGCTTCTTGTGGCCAGTAATACCACATGCATAACAAGTCACATCCTTCCTTGGGCAAGCTGGCTTGATATGACCTGTTTCTCCACTCTCATAGCAGACAATGGTTCCTTGTCTATTTTGCATTGACCCAGATGATTCCTTCCCCAAACACGACATGACGGTGATTGAATAGAAAAATATTGTGACCTACCACGGCCACGAAAAGCACTATGAGATTGTGCTTGCTTGCTTGGATCATTTCGAATAGATTGAGCTGGTGGAATAGTGGAAGCAGGAGTAGTTCTTTCAGTACGTGCATGCTTTGGAATAGTAAGAGTGGCACCAGATATTTCGAAGTCATGCTCATGCCTTCGAGCATACTCAACGGCTTTGTCGAACGACAGAACATCCCAGTTGACAACGAAATCATGGATTTCGTGTCGTCATCCCTCCATGAACAACTGAATTTTCTCATCTTCAGTTGGAATATACTTCGTAACAAACATTCCTCTTTGATTAAATTGAGTTTCATACTCATTCACAGTCATTCCTCCTTGTTTAAGCTCGAGGAATTCCTTCTCCAATCTTCTCCTGATATCTAGAGGACAATACTTCTCTAGCACACGAGTCTTGAGCAACTCCCAGGATAAGTTCTCCTGGTCACATCCATCAAGAGCTTCATATGTTGCTTCCCAACAGACTAAAGCTTCTCCAATGAGCATTGCAGAAGCGTAGATAGCCTTGTCTTCATCATCCACATGAGAAACACGAAATACTTTCTCGGTGTTTTGAATCCAAGTTCGAACAATTATAAGATTAAGGACACCAAAAAACTCCATAGCACCACTACTCTTGAAATCTTTGAACGAGGGACACTTCACCTTTCCGCTTGAAGATTCTCCAGTGACTTTCTCTTTTCCTTTATCATCATTCTTTTTGTGTTCTTCGAGAGTCTGTCGAATAACACCGGTAAGTTTACCTAAAAGTCACTCCTCACGAGGAGATACTGGAGTATTCACTTCCTCGGGTTGAGGATCTCCACCAACATCAGGGGTATGGCTACTTACTTGTTCAACCATCGATCTGAAATACGGAGTAAGATAGTATTTTAGAATATTAGGGTTTACTATTACCTAATACTTTTACTTATATATTTCCTATGTTTTGTATCCCTATACTTACAATGATTAAGTTCATATATTGAACTTCCTATAGTTTAAGTCTAAATACCAATCCGTGGAATTTAGTTCGCTTAAACTACTGCTTTGATACCATGGTTGAAAGACCCCAACTTTCGTATTTTTGAAAGACCCAAACTTTCATATTTCACATTATCATTACTCCAAAACATGCTATTTGCATATTCATAAAAGAAATATTTTACATTGATAAAGGGAATTACAAACTATTGGATACAAACCTTTTATTACAAAGTGTTATATATATTACATAACTACCTTGGATATTGTAATTTATACAAACATAAAAAGTAGTACAAAAGTACTATTACAAACTATTCTACATCTTTCAATAGTATGTAAACATATTAGTTATTTATCACCTGCAATTGTTAAACATTGATAGGGTAAGCGGTGACGCTTAGTGAGCTCAAAAATAGATACAATATAATGTTATGCCATATATATACTTCAATATGGAAAAAGCAAAGAGGAACAACAAGATGTATGTGAGATCATGTGACAAGCGTTCATATCAATCAAAGATATTATTCAAAGATATTGTTTTCAATTCTTGATATACATCAATAAAGCTTTGGCCCAAATGGCATAGAAGACATGCAATTTCTGATTAACATCCTGTTAGATTTCAGGCTTATAGTCCTGTCTAACCATTTGCCAATGCCATAGAATAGAATTCATTCTCTTACGGAGACATGCTCTACATGGCCAAAGGCTACATACCAGTACCAATGTGAATCTAAGTCCTTTCACTGATCACATGGTCAAAGGTATTACAATTACTATAAACATAGTGAATAACACGAGAAAATAACTCATAATAATAATACTGAAAAGCACATAGCACATATAACTCATAACATACAATTTTTCCTATATATTGAACTCACCTTAAGTTAACCGGGAGTTAAAATAGTAATTTGGACAACACTTCGGCTTTAAATACGCCTTTCTATGTTGAAAACCGGGAGCTTAATTGAAAACCGGGCTCTGCAAAGGTAGGGCTTCAAAACCGAAAAGATAAAATTTCCAGGCTTCTCGGGGGTCTCGGAACGTGTTTTGGGTGCTAAAATTGATACCGGGATTCGGGAAAAGTCAAAATAATGAAAATATGGATTTAGTGGTGAAAAATGGCAAATTTCCAAAGTTAGTCGGAAGATCTCGCAGGTCCTCCTATTTATAGGCGAGGGTTCGTCCAAGAACAAGACAGATGGCAGTGAGGGAGATAGGGTGAGTCAGCAGCGAAGGGCTCAGTGGCAGCAGCGGAGTGAAGCAGGTGGCGCGAGAGGCGAAGGCCACGAGGCTGCATGCGAGACTCGGCTGCGAGGCGGGTAATCAAGACGTGGAGGGGCGAGACTTAGACACCGCAACGAGGCGCGTCGGAATTCTCTTGGACCGCACTTCAGTCGAATCATTAAGCGAAATGCGGCATTGCGAGGCGAGGCCATGTCTCCGGTGACGCACCTGCTTCGTGCGAGGTGACGTGGCTGGTTACTATTCATGCGAATTTCTTCGGTTTTCGGTCCCCGAACTTCTAAAATCCATAACTTTCGCATACGAGCTCCATTTTTGACGTTCTTTATATGCACGCGTAGCTAAAATTATGCTCTACAACTTTCGTTTAGACTTTGTCGGCTAATTTTGACTTTATTTTTAATATTATTATTTTTAACAGACCGGGACAAGAAAATCCGTTAAAAATTCATAACTTCTTCATCCGACATCCGTTTTCGTCAGACTTTTTACCGTTGTACTACATATGAAGAGACCTTCGATTCTCATTTAGGATGTATCGGTAAAATATTGCTCGATCTAAAATTCGAGTTTTTAGCTGTCTACTGCTAAGTTGAAACTTCGAAAAATCATAACTTCCTCATACGAAGTCAGATTTTGGCGTTCTTTTTATCGAATTTCTCGGTTTGATGTATACTACGAATTTAATTTAGATTACTAAGGCTAAAAAGTAGTTTATCCAAATCTCACTTTTTACGTCATTCGGCGCCGTGCCGGTTTTGTCGCGGATCTTCGGTCGGTCATAACTTCTTCGTTATAACTCGGATTTTGATGAGGTTTTCGCTTAAAAGTTTCTAACGAGATTCTCTACAACATCAAATAATAAAATCTTACTTATTTAAAATTTTATATTTTCTCTAAATTTTACTATTTGGTTTTTAATTGGAATCTCATAAGACTTCCAATATTTTCTGAGTGATTCTAAACATAGTTTTACTTTATTTCTAGTAAAAACCATCTCTTATAACTCAACACTCAATTTTACATAATATTTCACAATTTTATTCATTACAAAAAACGATTTCAAAACGTGTATGTTACACCTCTTTCTGTTGAATGCGAAAGCTGGTCTCCTAACAGTCCGTAGCCTCCCGTTTTGAAAAATAATATTAATAAATGTTAGGACTTTACTTAATCAAAGGGAAGGCAAACCCAAGTTCTTCCAAAAAGGCCCAATTATCCTTTCTTGGTTAATGGGCCTAAAGTCCATGTCCAAAAACATTAATGAGCCTTTGGGCCCAAAAAGACCCAATCATAACACTAATGACCCAAACAGATAAAATGGCCCACTATACTCAGAATGCAATCAAGTCCAATAACCAAATAAGGCCCAATAGTCCCAAAGCCTAAAACAGATCCAAGCCCATTTGTGATGCATACGTTTAGCGTACCATTCTGGTACGCACAACATATTGGGGTTCCGGGGCTTACGCTCAAAGTACACTTGGTTACGCCCAACATGCTAACAAATTAAGCACTCTTTCCATTGAGTTCTTAATACTCAATTCTTTTACATCCAAAAGTCAGATCTAAGCTTATTAAGGCGACCTAAGGCATGAAGTTGGCAACATTATGCCTTTGCATGTCCCATATGCTCCCAACGCCCTCATTAAGACCTTTTTAAAGCTCTTAACCCATGCATGACGTCAAAACACCCACCAAGACTCCATTTTTATGTTGAAAGGACTAAAGGACCTCAGATCTATCATTTCCATCCTCTAGAGTTGCTTAACTCACACGTGGAGGTCCAAAAACAACCAAAGGGACAAAACTAGAAAACCCTATCTAGATCTAAAGATTCAAGTGGAAAGATGCAAGCTTTATACCTCCAGAAGATTCTTAATGTTGAATGTATTTAGATTCTTGAAGCCCAAGGCCACTCCAAGCTTCCTTGCCAACCTCTTCTTCTTCAATGAACACTAAAAGAGCCTCAAATGCACTCTTAAAGCTCAAAATGGACTCATAATTGATATTAGGGTTTCATAGACGTTTGAAGGTGAAGCAGGTTGTTTAGGGTGAGGCTCAAATTATTGAAGGGTGTATATATAGGTCTTATGTCCAAAAATTAGGGTTTGGACATTCGGCACGTATGTCCAGCGTAATTCTAGTATGCCTAATGTACGTGTTTCCCCTCTGTGATCTACCATGCGTAGTACACTAAGCGTACTCATACGTATGTTCAGCATACTTAAGGGACCAATATGCTAAAATGGAGTTTCTTCAAGGGTTTTAAGTCATACCTAGATTGGGATGTTTAAGTTGTTCTCGACGTCACTGGCGGCAGCAGGGGACGTGACGGTGGCGTTCGATGACAAGGCAACATGCAGAAAGGGTGGTTGTTGGACTCTGTGATGCAAGTGGTGGCTGAGGAGGAATCACATGGTGGTGGTGGCTGTAGAAGTTTCATTAGGTTTAGGGTTCGTGACCACGAACAAGGGGGAAGCGGGAACCTTAAACCCTGACTCCAAAACGAAACTTCACTTCCTTTTTAACATAATCATCCCCTCCTTTACTAAACATCACAATTTAAGTCCAGATTTTACCCTTTAGCCCCTGATTCCAAAAATCTATTACAACTCGAGTTCAAATGTATCCATTTAACCCTCAATAATAGAGATGCAACTTTTAACACCCCAACTGTGTACACCCCATTAATTAATATGACTTAGGCTAAAATACAATTCATAAAAATACGTCTCGGGGTTCTAGGGTTAATTATTTATTTATTTTTAAAAACGGATTGTTACAATTCTCCACCACTTAAATTAGATTTCGTCCTCGAAATCACTTCTCGCCATCCCCGACATGGTAGGAAACCCCGAGCATACCCAGCCTTCCCAAGGCAACCGAAACCAACCCTCGCAGGGCTCTACAACTTGAAGATGAAAGAATTCATTGAAACATAATCACATTTACTTAATCTGAAATCTGAAGTCTCGAGATGGTCTGGTTCCCTGACAGACCGCCTATATTGATTCATTATTGTTGAAACCAGGCCAGTTATCTCCCAACTGGGTGCTTAACTCCTAATAGGTTGAGGTTGTGACTAGAACATAGAATCACTGACCCAATATCCCTGAAGAACACTTATACTTGAAAGTAGGCTCAGATAATCCTTCGAGTAGGAGACTCATCCCTGTAACGGTTAGACTCAGACGAGAGCTGTGCAACAGGCTCAAATAGTCTACTCTGAGATTATCAAAAGCCCGACTGTAAGTGACCTAATATCGCCTCAGAATAAGAAGCTACTCCATATTCGAGTTCCCATTCATTAATACCGTCGTGACTTATCTTGATGCTCTTACTAATGGAACCAATCCAATACACAATCACAAGAGCTCAACTTATCATCAGAACTGAATCCATTCATTACCCTTGAACCCTTATATTGATGCCCTCGGCACATAAATACCCCGATCCTCAACCCACGGAAATGAAAATCATGCACTAAACACTCGCGTTACCTAATTTGAGATCTTACCCTAAAATTCAACCCGATACTCAACTCATAAAATGAGATCCATAGATTCACACTTGCATTTTACCCAAGACCTTCTAATAATGACAACCTGTCTAGATTGAGATACAAAGGTTCCCAAACCAACGTTGAGCCCACCAGTCTCGCACCTTGGCCAACCACTTGGTTTCCAAAGTCGAAATGACAAGGCTACCCAACCTCTATTCCTTCTCCATCACATTCTTATTGTTGAATATGGACAAATGAATGCTACGTGTCACCCTTGCAGTCTTCACAACTAACTAATGAATGTTATGGGCTACCCTCGCAATCATACAACGTTTCTACTCTATCTGCCATCTAGTGAAAGCTACGACTATCCTGCAGTCAAACAACAACTTCCATGCTATCTGGTTACTGGTGAATGCTACGGCTATCCTGCAGTCTTACATCACTTCCCATGCTAACTCAACTACTGACCATGGTCTTACCGTTGATTACCAATCAGAACACACCGAAAATCAAGCACACACACGGTCCAAAAACCCACAATGAACTCATGTCCTGACTGGGATCCTCAACCTAGTTTCCCATAATCTGCTACACATCAATCAGATATGGTCCCAAAGTCGGGAAGTTTCCCGAACTTCCAATTCACATTATCCTCCATACAGGCAGCCACTCGGCCACTTTTTCCTTTACTGATGGGGATACGAGTTCATCCCAATTTCATGCTTGCATCTATCTTGGGTACTTGAGCGGTTCTCTACCACTTTGATCCAACTAAGTCTCCACGGAATACGAGAAATGGAAGGATTTTCGATCCTTCCTACCTTCCAATGATCGATCTGCTAAAAACCAGCGTTTACTAATGCTAGCGATCCATTACTAGCCGAACTTAAAAGATCATACAACCTTTGAAAACTAGATGAACACTTTTTGATTCCCATCAATACTAATAACTCCAGATGCTTGAAATGATAGCCCACTCGAATCTTGAAGACCAAGATGCTCCCACCAATACCTCAACAACGAGTCAGTTCCCTTTGGCACTTCCATCAGCCAATCAATAACAGTTACTAAAATCACCAAATCCTGATGATGCTAAAAAACCATCTTGCGGAACCCTGACCGCAAAACCTTCCACCTAATACCCTTGAACCGATCTCGACCATAAACCAAGATGACACTATATACTCCCAACCCGCAAATAGGGAAATAACCTTTCGCTAACCACTAATAATTCACGACATTCAAATGACATATGACATCACTTGAAGACATAACCCAAACAAAAGCATGTAAACAAACCCAGAGATACACTTACCCAACCCTTGGAACAAAAAAACTCCATCATGCAGTTTCCCGCAAGTGCTGCACTGAATATGGCCCTACTGTCCTCTCAAAAGCTTATCTAAATTCTTGGGTCTCTCCTCAGGACCCTCCAATATATGAAAATGATATGGTCCCCTCTTCCCAATGTGCTCTAAATCAGTCTCCCTCTCTTGAGCTCTAGAAATCATATCATTCAGGGTCTCACACGCTAAGATACTCACGAACTCGTGATATCATTCCGTAGTACATCATGATAACTTACCTTCTTAATTTCCTCATCTATTTCATACTAAAGTACCAAATAAGATCTCTCTCGAGACTTGGTAGTGATCTCTGCCACAGTCTCAATACTCTGGCAGAGATCCAAAAACTCTTGCGCCAACTGTTGTGCCTCACTCGCCAGGGCAACTTCACCCGTAATCTAGTCGAAAAATCATCCCATGACATAGCATCAACCACTTCGTCACCCAACTCACTACCAACCTCTTCCCACCTATCATGTGCCCTGTCCTTCAGGAGGCAGGAAGTAAGTTGGACCTTGTCCCATTCAGGACTACGGCTGGTACAAAAACATTGGCGACATCTACCAATCACCTGCTGCTAGCAATGGAGCCCCTAGCCCCATGATTATATGTATCTCCACAAGCTCTGAACTCCCGAAACGTTAACGTACGTTTCCCTATCATAGCCACAATTTTGGTGCGGAATGCACCCAACCTCTCATCATAAATCTCCGAAATCCCTTCCTTAATTGTAGCGAAGATCACGTGAGTCTGGTCAATGATATTGCACGTAATATCAGATGAGGGGAACTCCCTCATCTGACCATCAAGTTGCTCGGCTCCAGAGTCCAAGCCTGATCCCTTGCCAGCACCAGAACTACCATCTGGTCTACCATGTAACATCAGCATACTCGGTATATAACTTAACAATCATCGGAATACTAATCATAATTCGATGGATCTCACACACTATAAGTTCCATGGGTTCATCTGAGCCTTCCTTGATTAGAGCACGGATCCTCTGCTTTCTGTTGTATGGGCCCATGCTACCTTCCACATATATATATGTACTTTCCTCAAGAACTGCCTTGACTCCACCAAGTCCCTTTCACTACTATTGCTCTCTACGCTAATCTCATCCTAGGCTTGCCCTAGGGTAATCACCAACCCACACTCCGCCATCAGTTGCATAAGAAGTCCCTGCAATCCTTCCCTAACTAGCTCGCGAATACCATTACATATTACCAAGACCAGATAATTCTTCGAATGAGAGGTCTCTCCCTACAACAGTTGGACTCATACAGGAGCTGCAAAATAAGGCTAAACCTAACATTCTGAAATTATTTCGTCCTCATAATATGTAACTTAACATATTCGTTTACCATTTAGTTAAAGATAACTAGAAATCCTAAACGCACAAAGCAAGCAGCATTCGAACATTGAGTAAACAAAACAACGCATATTCTAATTTAGTGACTAATTAGTACTAGCATGCAGTTCAAATAAGCTCATACAGTAGGCATACAAAGCAATCTTCCTAGATCCGTAGCCCTAATCTAGCATGCAGTTCTCATATTCATATCATATTATAACAAACATGCATGGGTAATTAGGGAGAACTTACTTGAGCTCGACTGATTGCACGCACCACACCCTTTTCACTTTTCAAAATCCTTTTTATAAAAAAATGGTTTTTATTAAATTTTATAACAAGCCCTCAATTTGAGTTTAGACACACTCGAGAGTGTGCCCGGATCCCTCAAACCAAGGCTTTGATACCAACTTGAAACATCCCAAAAATTCAAGACCAAAAATTTCATTTTTAATTTTCAATAAAACCATAACTATCAAATCATCACATAAAAATTATAAGTCATTGTATCTCAAAACATCATAAATTATTTTCAAACATATCAACACAAAAACATCCCATGCTAAATCATGGTGCGTGAAATGCAGTCATCCTGAGCTCTTCCCCTTGCTACCGGAACTACCTGAAACCAAAACTGAAAATTATAAGCACGAAGCTTAGTGACTCTGCCCAAACTACCACATACCATACACATAATCACATATTAACATAAAATGGGCCTTGCTCGCTTCATCTCTCCCCACCTGGCATCGGACAATGTTAGGCATCGGGCCCCGCCCGACATCAGACCGAAATCTAGCATCGGGCCCCACCCAGCATCGGGAAAAGCTCGGTATACATATAAACATATTGACAAATACACATAAATAATCATATAACATACACATGTAAACATTCCTCGGGCCTCGACCGGCATCAGATTGAAATTCGGAAGCATACAAACAGTCCTTGGGCATTACTTAACATCAGACCGAGATCCGAAAACATACAAAACCAACACATGCAAAAATTATGAAGACATCAAGCATACAAACATTCCTCAAGCACCGCTCGACATCGGATTGGAGATCCAGAAGCATATAACCTACATCAGGCACTACCCAGCATCGGACCTTGGTCCAGAATTAGCATATATATATATGGGCCAACATCGGTGCCTTAAACCCATTCGAACAGGAGGAAAAATCACCTCGCAATGCTAAATGAAGAATCTCATAGATAATTCTCTAGCCGTTGGATGACAAATCCCCAAATTGTCAATCGTCAAAACAAAACCCAACTAACCATTTTGAGTTTCAATGCATAACCATAAATACATACTTGGGGTAAAAGGACCATTTTACCCCTACCCTAGCTTGGTCCAAGACCAAGGCCCAAACTTATAGTCTAAAATCCCGAAGGTTAAACAATCAACTAAGGCCTAATTATGGCCTAATTTTCCAAATTAGGCCTAAACCCCTTACATGGGCCTTACCTTAAAGCCCATCCAAATATTCTAGTCGATATACTTGTTCTAAGATGGCCCATTAATAATCCAAACACCTAAGCCCAAAAGAAGGCCCATCTTGAAGCCTAATCATAATTAGGGTTTTTCACATAAAATGATGACTAGGGTTAAGTGTTATTACTTAACCCATTAAGGAATTAATCCATTAACTCCATCACTCCACTAGACCAATCATACCATGTGATCGGGGCATAAGCCACAAATTCAATCCAATGATCCAAAATGCGATTCCCGACAGGTCCACACTAAAATTTCCAAGATTAGGGTTTTCTAAACCCTAATCAGGGTTTCTAACCCAATCACAAGCCAACCATGTCCAATATTAAGCTATTGGGCTAATTAGGGTTTCACTATGTCGAGCACCACCCACTGCCACCTCGTGCAGTGGTGGTCAACGGCGACTCAAGACAACAAGCAATTACCCATGGTGGTGGTGGGGTTTTCCTTGGATTTTCTCGGTCCAAATCACTTAATCAACATCCCAACATAGACGAAACACGCTCACATACTCCTAATGACACACATTCAGCTACCCACATGGTGGCAGGAGGCAACAAGCGGTGGCAGCCATCACCTCATGGTGGTATGGGTTTTTTTGTCTAAATAATGCACATACCACTACACTAATTCCGAGAGCAGCCCTTTCTTGTGAATACGTACGCACTCAGCCACCTACAAGGCAGCATAACATCATCAGAATGCAACAGAAATGGCGACCAACGGGCGGTGGTGGCCAAAATAGCGATTACGACTCCATACAATCAAAAGGAACGAAAAACATGAGAGATAAGTCACAGTTTCGACTAACCGAGGGTCTTCCATTTATTCACATCCTAAACTTCATTGTTCTCAGCTTCTTCCATCGGTCTTGGCGATCTTTCAGCTGTTCTCGACGACACTGGCGGCAACGGGGGATGTGAGGGTGGCATTCGACGACAAGGCAACAAGCGGAAAAGTGGCTGTCAAACTCAGTGATGCAAGCGGCGACTGAGGAGGGCTCACATGGTGGTGGCGGTTATAGAAGTGCATTATGTTTAGGGTTTGTGACCACGAACGGAGGGGGGGGGGGGGGAGTGGGAACCTTAAACCCCGACTCCAAAATGAAACTTCATTTCCTTTTTAACATGATCAGCCTCTCATTCACTAAACATCACAATCTAGGTCCATATTTTACCCTTTAACCTGTGCTTCCAAAAATCTATTACAACTCGAGTCCAAGTATTTCCATTTAACCCTCAATGATAAAGATGTAGCCTTTAACACCCCAATTGTGTACACCCTGTTAATTACTACGACTTAGGCTAAAATATAATGCATAAAATTACGTCTCCAAGTTCTAGTGTTTATTATTTATTTATTTTAAAAAATGGAGTATTACATTAAACAACCCAAAAAATATTTTGTAAATAGTTAAAAGTGATAAATTGTATTGTCTTTCTAATAATGATTATCAGTTGGTCAATAATTTTAAATAAATATCAAACCTAAAGTGTAATTATAAATAAATTAAATTTCAATTTTAAAATAATATATTTACTTCTAATTATAAAGTTATGTTTTTAACTTTTAACATATTATACGTAATGTATTTGATTTAAAATATTGTTGTATGTAAGCCATTATCAGTTTAAAGGTAAAACTTTTTAACAGTTTGGACAAAATACTTAAATTGTTAATTTAATATAACATTACAGTGTCAACTTAAATATAAATTTCAGTTACACTTACAAAACCAAAGAATATTTTGCAAATAGTTAAAAGTGATAAATGCAAAAACTAAATTGTAATTTCAATTTAACTAAAATATTTGCTAAAGACATGTTTATAATCATTAAAAGTTTTCAAATAAGTAGTTTAAATTAACTTAAAATAACAATTGTTAAAAATAATTTTATATAAATGATTATATTGTTACCGTTAAAATCAAAAAACAATGTTCGATGTTTTAAATAATTATAATGATAGAAATTAAAACATTAAGCAAATAAACTTTAAAAATTAATTAACATAACAACAACTATAAATAACATTAAACCATATATTATATTTAATTTTATTTATGTCTAACTCGCGGGTAGATGTCATTCAAACGATTGAGATTTTACAGTTATAATAGATGTATATATTATCATATAATTCAAAATAATCAATATATTATATCAATTTAGTATACAAATATTATCAAATTTAACAACAACGTTATTGTTATATAAAGACTTCAACTATATAGGTGTTTCTGCGCAACACGTGGACATTCGCCTAGTTAGAAAATACTTGTCAGCCAAAAGAATGGGTTCTAAGCCTATATTTTTTTACGTTAATTTAAAATATTTTATTTATGCTTATTTAAAAACCAGAGTATCCTTTTTGAAGAATAATATTCCGGAGTTTGTTCCCAGAAAACATGAGAATGATATTATCAAAAATTTCCGAAGAAATGTATTTTATTTATATTAAAACATTAGGATGTCATCGTCAATACATAAAAATAAGCATAAACAAACCTTACATTAATTTACACTAATGATTTACATCTCCTTGAATCCCTCAGCAGAATGTATCTTTAATATCACTACCTGTGATACAATAAACTGAGTGGGTCAGGTTGGGAAAGCTGGTGAGTACATAATAATTTCAATCCCACAATGTGATAATAATGTATATCTCAAACCTACAAATCCAACTATTTTCATTAGCATAGACATATCATATCTCTAAAACAATTTATCCCATCTCGTAGATTCCCACGTATAGATCATATACAACGATCTTACAAGATCTAGCCTAAAGGATCAATATGAACGAAAAATGGACGACAGTGCTTCGGAAATTCTCAGACAACAAACGAGGATCAATTAATACATAAAATGAGGGGAACGGAACAAGGTTCACCACAAACCTTCTTTTGTAAAAACAACAAGACAATTAATTCAGGGTTGGTTATCTAGATAAATGTGTCTAGTCGTGGTATGACATCATGAGGTATTTTACCCATAGACTCACCTTATCCGACAATACAACATCAAACATACCTGGTAGTGGTCTATTACTGACACACTCTATTAAGCAGTTTCCGAAGTTTGCTCAGTTCCTTCGTGAAAGGAAACGCTGACACACAAAGCTCAACAAAAGAAAAAGTATAGGGAAATACTAATTAAAGTACTCTTGTATGCTCCCGTACTCTGACACATAATAGTATACATGATAGTACTTCTGGCACATTATAGTACCCTGGTATGACTAAGACTCGTACCCTAAAACATAATAATACCCCAGCACAAGCAGCATCTAAAACACAGAGCTTTGAAAAAGACTTGGTACATAGAAAGTACTTTTATATGCAGGACATACTCCATCGATCACCAATCTCCTTGAATAGAGTTTCTACTCTCTATTCCAATCAAACACTACCCTTAATACGATACTACCCAATATCCAAACTTAATTAAACTAAGTATCTCTTGTAAGTCTTATTTCATCACTAAGCAAGCCTACAATGCTTATAATCGAGTTTCAATACTAACTCTGTTTGGGCAATACTATCTTAACTTAGGGAAATATTTTATATAGAGTATTAAGTATTAACATACATTTATCTTCCGAATTATAATAATTCTATTATTATTATCATGTAAATACATCTCAACACATATAGAACCATGTCTGGTTCGCATAACGTATATAATCAAATATACATATAACACATATTTCCAAATAATAAGCATATAACTCACATATAAACTTTCAACATATATTTAATACCTTTATTAATAATTATATTAAAATCATGTTCATGAAAGGGACTATGCATTCACTTATTAAAGTGACAACTTGGAATTTGGGCAACAACGACTATCTTTTCCTTTGACGTAAACTAACACTATTATCGGTGTCACAACTAGCATTTTTTGCTAGGAAATTCCACTCTCATATAATCATTCAACTAATATAATGACTGGTACTCTAAGTGAATACTATACTCTATTCTCGTTCAACTACATCTCATATGTTCAAATAAGGGTTGGAAACCCTAGAAATCCCAGCTCTAGTTTAGGGATGAGAATTTGGCCAGAAAACCCGAACCGAACCGAAAACCGAACCGAATTAGACCCGAATAAGCAATTTGATTCGGTTTTTGGGTATCTATATAAGGCTTATTCGGTTTTCGGGTTATTTGATCTGGGTTACCTGAATAAGGGCTTATTCGGTCCAAATGGACCGAACCGAATATGAAAAGTTAAAATTTTTTTCCACTTGCACGACTACTTATTCGGTCTTGTATTCTATCAATCGTTACCCAAAATACCTACATAATCTTTAATTTTTAACGTATATACTTATAGATAGTTTTTTAGGTGTTTTGGATGTTTAATGCTTAGTGTTTAATATGTTTCTTAATAACTATATCTTAAGATTGTGGTGGTTGGATTTTACATTTTATATATCAAGATTAGTTAATCCGTGTTATTCATGTTTATCATAAGCTACAAAAGTCATGCAAAATACAATATTTATAATCACATTATAATTGTTATTTGGGTTATTCAGCTCCTTAATCATCTTGTACATGTTATTTGGGTTATTCGGGCCGGAACCGAACCGAACCGAATAATACCCGAACCGAACCAAACCCGTATTGCTTATTTCGTTCGGTTTTCGGTTCATACAAATACCCTTATTCGATTTTCGGTTTATTTGGGTTCGGATCGGTTCAGTTTGGTTCCGACCCGAATAACATCCATACTCTAGTTCATTATGGACTAGGATTCTCTTATTGGGTCTAATGGACCAATAAATCTCCAACTTCACCATCTTGGGCCTAGGAACCCTAAATGGGCTTTAGTTGGATCCACCTTCATGAAACTTAACATTTTGGGCCATAATGTGCCTAAAATAAATTTTTTTACCTTTAAGGGGCCTATTGGGCCATAACAACTCCAATTAACCCTAGTGGACCATTAAAACCATCTATTTATGCCAAATGGACCGAAAACTTTTATCGGGTTTCCTAACTTTGAACCAAGTCAAGAAAATGACCCAAACTTGTCCCAATTCCTTTCTTTTAGCCAATTCTTGGCCCAATAACAATAATATCATATAAGATAAAGAAAAAGGAGGAATTATCCAACAAATGACACCTAATCTTTATTTGTTGGATATCCATGCAAGGGTGCTTGTATCCATGAGCCTATCACACCATCATAATTCAAAATCTATATCTGTCACTCCCTCACTCTATCTCTTGTCCACCCTCTCTCATTTCTCCAACTTATCTCTTTCCAAACTCAACAATACTTCTCCACTCATTTTCCTCAAGAAAACCGTGAGCATAAGGAAGAACATCAAGAAAACCTTTTCAAGTTTCACAAAGTGGTAAGATCTCACAAACCTAAGTAACATACTTTCTTTTTGAACTCATTCACTCCTCTTACCACCTGAATTTCTTGAATCATGCTTGTTAGAGCCATCTAGGTTCAAAAATCATCTCAAGTAGTTGCCAAGGCCGAGAATCACATTACCTCTCTCCAAACCCTTCATCAAAACCGATCCATCACCCCAAGGTGAGTTCATACCCCTATTTTCGATTCTTACTGTGTTTTCGGGGAGAATACAAGTTGTGTTGTGTAGATCTATGTGTGTATGCATGATTATGTGTGTTTTCTTGAACCATTTGGTGATTATGTGTTGTTTACTTCATAAACCTAAGAATATGTTAAGAACATGAAGTTTATCACTTCGATCTTCATGAACACCTTGAGAAAAGTATGAGTTATCACACATAATACATTTAAACTTGTAGATCTGGGATTTATACACTTAAAATAGCAAAAATGAGTGTGGTGTTCAAAGATCTATAAACTAAACTCAAAATTCAGCCCTTGATAGAACAAACTTTTGGTCCAATCTCGAAATCTTTTGACCACCTAAATGATAATATTTTTCAAAGTTGTTTTACATGCACAAATTTCAGGTTTCTACCTTTAAAATGAATACTTTCACGTTTTCGTACGATTTTTCTACAATTTTTGGCGAATTTACAAAACTACCTAGCAGATTTGAAATAATTTTGGACCAGCCTATGAAGGTGAGCAATTTCACACTTGTTAGAAGCCATTAAAAATTATGAGAAAAATGGTGAACAAAGTAGACAAAATTTCCAAACTTCCAGAATTTATGGATCCAAATTTTGACTTACGATGCTTTTTCTACAAATTCTCCAACAACTGGGCCTGAAAATCCCAAAACCAGAAAAATGTGTATTTTCACAAAAATCAAGCCAAAAATGATATTTTTGACAAAAATGGGTTTAAAATGTTATTTTTACCACAAACTAGTCATCAACACAAGTTTTGAACAAAATGGAGAATAAAGAGTTATTCTTACAAAAATTGGGCCTTAATTGTAAATTTCTGGCTTATTGGGCCAAGAACGTTATTTTTACAAAAAAAAGTGGGCTTTTATGTTATTTTAGTGAATACTTGGACCAAAACCAATGATAAACCAACAAACGGATCAATTTGATCATTTTCTAGATTATTGGGCCTTAGTGGCCCATTTATATGTTTGATAGGTCTTGTAGACTACTTATATGTTTATTAGGCCTCATTGACCCATTAACATGTGTGACAACCTTTAGATACTATTTATGTGCTATTTGGGCCTGTAAATACCTTACATGTGAAATGGGCCTTGGTTGTCCTTTCATGTATATTTCGGGCCCATGTTATATAATCTCATTCCAATTGGGCCTTGAAATTATTTACATGTCTAGAGATGCCTTAGTGGTTCACTTACATGGTTCATTTGGCCTGGAATGAGTTTATACTTTTCTTCGCATAAATTCGATTAAGGATCTAGTGAGTTTTGTCGATTGGCACCTATTAAGTGTACGATCGTAGCCTGTAGTTATAATCAGAGTCTCTTGGAGGGTGAGCGGGGATTTGTGTATAGATCTATATACAGGGATGACACCCCACACCAGAGCTGTTCACTACAGTTGGACTAACTCAGTCTAGGGTGATGAAAACCTTATAATCAAAACAAACATCCAACAACTCCAAGACAGGCGAAATTGTCATTATTTAGTATGGTTATGATGACTCACTTAGAGGAATTAAAGTTATGAAGTTTATGGAAGACCATTCTCTTTTCTTTTGGATTACTCGGAAACATACTCTCACTTGTACTCAACCTTGGGGGTTGGTATGGCAGCTTTCTCTTTTACAGACAGCATCGGGTTTTCTGGGAAAATTCTCTATACATGCTCTTTACATTCTCTCTACATTCTCTTTACCCTTTTAGTCAAATAAACAATAACATACATGCATTAATACAAGATCTAACACAAACATACTAAATAGTTTTTAGAAAATATACGATTTTCTGGTGGTTTCAAAGTTATACAAATCATTTTCACAAACATGCTTATGAACTCACCAACATTTTTATGTTGACCTTTTTAAAATTAACTTGTATTCTCAGGAAACCATTGAAGCAGGATAAACGAAACAAACTAATGGATATTGTGACTATTTTGGCATGTAATATTCAAATACAATACTCGATGTAAACAATGAATGTTGTTATATTACATGTGTGATGATGATAATGTTATGTTTCAATTATATACTCTATAATGATACTACAATGTTGAAAGTTACATCAAGCCCTTAGACGTTTCCGCCGTCTGGTTCGGGGGTGTGACAATCGCCAAGTTTTATTATAATATTTATTGCGACTAATTATTAGTCTAGATTCATTATTAACTCAAAGCTATTTCAAGATCTACTAAGTAAGGAACAACCAGGTAGGATCATATCGGAGGTAGGGTCCGTTTGGTATACGAAGTATACTTTTTGGAAATGTCATTTTAAACATCTCACTAAATCACAGCCTAGATATCATCCACATAAGTAGATCAATTAGTATAATGACTTTAGCGAGGAACCGGCCTCTATGCGGGCAGAATAACGATAATGAACTTAAACATAGGTTATACTTAAAGTATGGTAAGCATAACTCACTTACAAGGGGTTTAGCGAGGAACCCACTTCTGCAAGGGCAGAACTTCTAAGCTAAAAGCTCTTTTCCTCGGGGTTTTCCGGCGTTTTAGGCTTCGTTACTAACACCTAGGAGGTGCCAGAGAAAAGAAATTAGGACCTTGGGGGTTTAGGAGAGAATGGGGCTGAAAAGTGTGAAGAATGGAGTGATTTTGGCTCTATTTATAGATTGAACAGGGGATCTTCACTTCGTGAAATTAACCTTCACGTCGTGACCTTGCGTAAGCACCACGGCTTTGCCTGGTGCTGTCACGTGGCGCAGGACGCAAATAAAACAATCATTTTTAAAATATTCATAACTTTCACATATTAGCTCTGTTTTTGTCGCTCTTTATATCCACAAGTAGGTATTGACAAGATCTACAACTTTCTTTTAGACTTTGTCGGCTAATTTTGACTTTATTTTTAAAGTTATATTTTAACAAACTTAGATAGTTAAAGTCCGTTAAAAATTCATAACTTTGCCGTCTGATGTATGTTTTCGATTGTCTTTGTATCATTGAGATCCTATTAATGATATCTTCAATTCTCATTTAGGTTGTTTCGGCTAAAAATCGATCGATCTAAAATTCGATTTTCGGGTTGTATACTACTATGCAAAATGTTAGAAAAAGCACAACTTTTTCAAATGAAGTCAGATTTGGATGTTCTCTATATGTACGCTCTCGATATACTTCGAATTTTGTTTAGATCTCTAATGCATAAAAGTAGCTTTTCAAAAATTCACTTTTTACGATACGCAACACTATATCGGTGTTGTCGCAAAACTTTGACATGTCATAACTTTTTCGTTAAAAGTCGAATTTCAGTGTTCTTTATATGTACGGAATCCTTGTGACATATACTATAACTTTGGTTAAGATTGTTTATTCTAAATAATCTTCTATCAAAAAGTCATTTTTAACGTTTATTGTCTCTAAATGGACTAGCCCGAATCTGTAGACTTTACAATTTTCTACATCAATGCAATAAATGATCCTATAAGAGAACATCATAATAATTCCACAATAATTGGTACATTTGATGACGATTCAAATACAATTGAATCGGGTGATAAGGATGATAATTAACAACAAGCAATAAAAAAAGAAATAATTAACAAGGAGGATAGATGTAATGTTATAGAGTATGTTGTATTATGGAAAATATATGTCAAAAAGAAAAAGGAGTTTTGCTCACCTTATCTTTAGATCACGTAGTATTGTGAATGATAAATCGAATAACGAGGATAAGATGTTATGGCAAACAATTTTTGGAACAAGGATTGAAAAAGGAGTTTTGTTCTGAAGGCCTAGCAAGTTAAGAGAGTTCCTTTTTTTCTTTTTTCAAAGACAGTACACAACCAGACATGTGCACTGCTTACCACCCTCAAATCGATGGCCAGAACGAACAAACCATTCAAACACTTGAAGACATGCTATGGGCCTGTGTGATCTATTTTGGCAAATCATGGGATACCTACTCTCCTTTAATTGAGTTCTCGTACAACAACAACTATCACACGAGCATAAAGGTTGCTCATTTGAGGCTTTGTATGGTCGAAAATTCAGATCACATCTCTGTTGGGCTGAGGTGGGTGACACCCAGCTGGTAAAAGGACAATCACCAAGTAGCACTCTTACAGGACCCAAGATCATTCGGGAAATGACAGAGAAGATAATCCAAATCAAGGCATGACTCCAAACATCTCGAGACCGACAAAAGAGTTATGTTGATAAACGACGAAAGCCATTGGAATTCCATGTCGGATATCAGGCGCTATTAAAGGTCTCTCCCTGGAAATGGGTGATCTATTTGGGAAGCGGGGAAAACTAAATCTGCGATACATCGGGCTATTTGAGATTCTTGCCCGAATTGGTCCGGTGGCATATAAGTTGCAGCTACCTACGGAGCTCAGCAACGTACACCCCGTGTTCCATGTCTCAAATCTGAAAAAAGTGTTTATCTGATGAAACCCTAGTCATTCCATTGGATGAGATCAAAGTAAATGCAAATTTATTCGTTAAAGATCCTGTTGAGATAACGGATATGGAAGTGAAGCGTACGAAACAGAGTTGCATTCCGATTGTGAAGGTTCGATGGAACGCTAAGTGTGGACCGGAATTCACATGGGAACGCGAAGACTATATGAAGCAGAAATACCCTCACCTATTCTCTCGTTCAAAGTTCTATCTTTCAAAAGAATTTCAGGACGATATTCTCTCTAACGGGGGGATGATGTCACAACTAACATTTTTGGCTAGGAAATTTTGTATTCATGTAATCAACTCTAATGTAACTTGTAACCTAAGTTGAAGGTTTGTGCAAATGATCATTCCAAACACAACTATTTGAACCAAAATTCAATCGTAAAGTTCAAAACCTAATTTGATACATCTCATATACTCAACCGTGGATTTGAAACACTAATTTCCAAATTCAAACCCCAATTGGGCTAGAAATCATTTATTGGGCCTAATGGGCCAATAAACTCACAACTTGGTTATTTGGGATCTAAATGGACTACTTTCATGAAACCGTAACCTTTTGGACCATGTTGGGCCTAAAAATATCTCATTTCACTTTTATGGGCCTTATAGGACCTCAAATGACCTACTTCATTCTCTTGGCCTTTTTGGGCCGTAAACAACTCTCTTGAGCATTTATGGGCCGTAAACCCCCTTTTCTTTTTCATTATTGATCCATAAACCCTCATATGGACCCAATAGGCCGAGAACCTTCATATTGGGCCTATAATTTCAAGAATGTTCAATATAAGCCCAAAACACTCTTTTCTTTCACTCTTTCCTCTCATTCTCGACCTATATAAAAGAAAAGAAAAGAAAAGAAAATTTCCATGGATATAATTACTTGACACCACATGTTTGTTTAATGTGTATCCATGCATTACACAATATTTATCTAGGTCAATCTCATATACCCATGCACATCTTATCTCTTCTCTCTCTTCTCTCTTCCTTCTCACTACTTATTCTTCTCCAAGCCTCTTTTCCCTCACCACTCTCCATTCAAACTTCAAACACTACAACACTCCTCTCAAAGCCATCTAAAATCCTCTCATCATCATCTCCAAAAATTCGCGTGTGCTAGAGTGTACATCTAAGAGCACTTCATCCAAAAGTTCACTCATTTTGGTAAGCTACTTCCATAAAAAAATGCTTAACTTCATGTTATTGTTAAACTTACTTCTCTTAACACATTATTTCGTGATTCACGCTCATAGATCCATCTTAGGTTCGAAAACTCCACTCAAGAAGCTTACTAGGGCCGAGATCCTTCTCATTCTTCATCAAAAACCAAAATCATCAACCAATGTGAGTTCATACCCCCTATTTTTCGGTTTTACTATGTTTTTGGGGAGAATACAAATTGTTTTGTGTAGATCTATGTTTATATGTATGATTTTGTGTGTTTTTCATTATATAAGTGTGATTATGTGCTATAAACTTCATGAACTCGAAAATATACATAAATATGATGATATTTGTGAACATAACACTTGATACCACATATTATGCAAAGAAATGGTTTTAAAATATCATAATGTTGTTTAAAACTAAGAAAATTTCATAAGAGGACGAAAAATGACAAGATAAACAAAAAGTGAAGTTATTATTGCAAAACCCTCGGTTTTGAAAAGATTTATTTGAATAACTATGGATCTTTATGGTATTCAAGATTTTATAAGGGTTAAAAGTGTAAACTTTCACAAATAGGCCTCATTTTGGGCCTTCACAATTTTGGGCTAAATTTGTAAAATTTGGGCTTTGTTGACTTAAATGGCATTTAAACAAAGTTGAGCAAAAATATAATTTTTCGGTTAAAAAGGGTTGAAAATGTAATTTTAATAAATCTTGGGTTAAAAAGATAAATTATTCACAATTGGGCCGAAAATGTCAATTTTCATAAAATTGAAGCCAAAAGTGCTATTGTGACAAAAGTGGGGTTAACAATGTTATCTCACGCGAATCAAGCCCTTAAATGTAAACTTGTGGTTTTAAAGGACCAAAAGTGTCATTTTTACTAAAAATGTGCCTTAATTGTAAATTTTCGGTTTTAAAGGACCAAAAGTGTCATTTTTAAATGTGCCTTAATTGTAAAATTTCAGTTTTAAGGACCAAAAATGCCTCTTTACAAAAGAGGGTCTTTTATGTCAATTTGATAAACAACTAAACTTAACAACTAACGTAATAACAACGGATCAAATACGTCATCTACATACTTATGGGGCCTGGAATATAATTTATATGTTTAGTGGGCCTTAATTGTCCTCTTTCATGTTTATTGGGCCTGGAATATACCTTATATGATTATTGGGCCTGGAAAATAATTTACATGCTTAGTGGGCCTTAATGGTCCTCTTTCATGTTTATTGGGCCCGGAATATACCTTATATGCTTATTGGGCCTGGAATATAATTTACATGCTTAGTGGGCCTCAGTGGTCCCCTTTCATGTTTATTGGGCCTGGAATATACCTTATATGCTTATTGGCCTTTGAATATAATTTACATGTTTAGTGGACCTTAGTTGTCCTCTTTCTTGTTTATTGGGCCTGGAATATACCTTACCTTTTTATTTGCGTAAATTCAATTAAGTATCTTGTGAGACACTTCATTTGGCACCTATTAAGTGTACAAACATAGCCTGTAGTTATAACTAGAGTCTCCTGGAGAGAGAGCGAGAGTTTGTGTATAAATCTACACGCGGCTGACACCCTACACCTGAGCTATTCACTACAGTTAAACTAGGCCAGTCTTGGGTGACAAATCTTACCTTAAACAAGACGGTGTCTGAAAGACGTCATGACAGTCGAAATTGTCGTTATAAAGTATAGTTATAACAACTCACTTAGAGGAATTAACATCGATATAAAATTTACGGGAAACAATTTTTGTGGATAACACGGTAACATACACGTACTGGTACTCAGCCTTGGGTGTTGAGATCACAACGTTTTTTCATAAACAGACAACATCGGGTTGTCTAGGGTCATTCATTTTATATTCTTACAAACTGTAACACCGTAAAATTTAAAATAATTTTTTTTTTTTTTGCATTTTTAAACACATTTTTCTAAACACATTTATTAACAAAATCCCATTGTATTATAACTTTGTTTCACAAAATGTTTCCCAAGATCAAAATACATAAAACCCATGCGTGTGTACGAATCATGCCGGCGCCTTCCCGCGATCATCACTGGTACCTGAAACACATAACACATAACACTGTTAGCATAAAGCTTAGTGAGGTCCCCAAAATACCATACATAACACATACTAGCCACTCGAGGCTATAACTCTGTGGGCCCTGACTCTGTGGACCCTCTGGTCCTAGCTCTGTGAACCTTCCGGTTCTAACTTTGATATACTCTAATATACACATGACATAAATCACATAGAAATAATGCAGTGCGACACATCACATAATAGCATATAGTAACTTTGTCACATGACTCTAATTACTACTCAAGGTAAAGTATAGTGAGAAGACTCACCTCAGATGTCTCGGTAAATCTCTGACTCGGTAGATATACGATTTAGCCCCCACCTAATCACATAAAGTAATACTCTCATAAATATAACTCTCAGGACTAGACTCAACCCTCTCTAGGCACCCTTAGAATGGTAAAAGACCATTTGTACCCCTCCTTTGGCTCAAAGGCCCTCATTGTTGACTAAACCCTAAAAGTCAACCAAAGTTAATGGTCAAACTTTGACCCGACTTGTCGAGTGCACTTGGGTAACTCGGCGAGTCCACATGTTTCCACAAACTCCCTAGTCTCACTTGGCATGTCGAGTCCCTCCCCTTTCTCGACGAGTCACGCCTGGCATGAATCGCGGAGCTACGCCGACTCAACTCGCCTAGTCTCAAGATCAACTCGGCGAGTTCCGTCTTGAACTCCAATCCTCTAATTTCTCTTTGACTCATTGAGTTATTCCCCCAACTCAGTGAGTCTACTCGCTGAGTGATTTACGGGAAACCCTAACCCTACTCGCCGAGTCTGATCTTTGGACTCGGCGAGTTCATGCCATGCAAAAACTCCGTTGACATCCTGAGGTCAGATATGTTCCTTAAACCCATAGATCTGACCTTCCCAAGCATGATAATCACGTAAAGTTCAAACCTTGACACTCATATAACATCTTGATGGTCCTACTTGGTGATTTAGCCCCCAAAATAAACTCCTAGGTTCATGGCTCCCAAAATAACTTATAAAGCTCCAAGGGTTAAGGTCTCTGGACCTCTTTGAGTCCAGATCCAAAGCATAAATTCGAGAAGGGACCAATTGCTCCATATATCCATTCTCTAAAGGGTTTAGAAAACCCTAACTCTAAGAATCAACACCAAAACTGAAGAAAGACTGAATAAATACCTCAAGATGAAGTCTCTGGACTCTGAAATCACAAGATCCACTCCTCCTTCAACCTCCTCTTGCCTTGGTCACCTCCTTTTTGCAATCACACCAACAAAATGATCAAAAGTGGCCTCTCCTTCCTCACAAACTCTCTAGATCTCTTAAGGTCTCTCTCTGGGGTTTGGTAGCCGCAAATGATGGCCCTAAGGGCCTTTAAATAAGTGCCAAACCCGAGAAATTAGGGTTTCATTAAACAGCGTGGACTCGCCGAGTCCGGTCATGAAACCGGATGAGAATCTGCGACCCTACTCGGCGAGTCTAAGCACCAACTCGTCGAGTCCCTCAACAAATCCCAAAATAAATGAATAAAAATAATATACCTGGGAATCCGGATGTTACACAAACATTAACACACATGCATTAATACAAGATCGGTCACAAACATTTCAAACCGTTTTCGGAAAATATCACATTTTCTAGCAGTTGCAAAGTAATACAAACCATTTTACTCAAACATGTTTATGAACTTGCCAACATTATATATGTTGATCGTTTTAAATTAACTTGTATTCTCAGGAAATCGTTGAACAGGTTGGTCAGGAAGAATACTTGGATATTTTGTTATGTTTCGTCATTACCTTACTTTGGATATTTTCGCATGTAATATTGAAATACAATACTTGATGTAAACAATGACAATTGTAATATTACATGTATGAGGATATAATGTTGTTTCAATTATATACATTGTGATGATACTACACGAATGAAGTCACTCAAGCCCATAGACGTTTCCGTCGTCTGGTTCGTGGGTGTGACAAAAATGATTGTGAAAATGAGGAAAATTGTTTGAGGATCGAAGAATGCATGAACTCACATAGGGAATTGAATGTGGAGTGTGGATGGTAACTGGGCAGAGATCTATTAATTTAGTACATCTGTCAATTTGAAAGTTGAATCAGGGGACTACTACAAGGTTTGAAAACTAAATCAAAGAGAAAATAAATTTAGGTGATTTTTAAATACGCAAAACCTACTGGAAACGGATCCAAGAGCTCATCCTAAACCTGATTTTGGTAAACAGATCCATATATTCAACCATGATCTCCGATGAGCATCGAAAGTCCAACATCACCCCTTGCAATACTCCTTTCTCCCTTCTTAATCTTTCTCCTCTCCCTTTCACTTTCTCTTTCATTTTCAAAATAATCTTGATTTTAGTGATAGACACAACACCCTTCATTGAACGGTGGTTGCAGATCGATTTTTGTGTTTGAATCTGAATGACGACTGAAGGTGGTGGTGGCCATGAACTAGTAACATGTAGATATTTCCTCAGGTTAGCTTCTTGCTGGAATTTAAATATGAAATCAAGAGTAAACCCAAGAAAAACCTAGATTTTTAAAATCTAATCGGATAACATCTACAAACCTACCTCTTTGAATCTGAAATCGTTTATGGAAGCTGGGAACTCACATCAAATCAGAGGGCGTAGCTGTGGAGGGTTTGTGAAATTAAAGAACAAACCCACACCTTTTCTGAGTATTGGAGTAGACGAGAGATCTAAGGCTTTTCAATGATGGTGACACTTGAGCTTATTAAGGTCTTCCTAGAGAACAACATTGTTCCGGATAGACGAGAGAGGTTTTTCAATGATGGTGGCGCTAGAGTGTAGATGGTGAACATGAACTTTTGTTAATATGAGTTTTTTGTTCATCTGGTGAAAGGATAAAGAAACATGAAGAAAGGAAGTGAAATGGTTTTTTTTAAGTGTGTATGTTTTTAATTTTTGAATGTGTATTTGTGTATGTGTTTATGTGTGAAAATTTTGAGTTACATGTGAATGAGAGACGGAGAGATGTATTTTATTTTTGTTTTGTTTTTAATTGTTTTCTAATTATTGTAATAAAAGAAAAATAACGAATAAAATAATAAGGAGCAAATCCATTATTATAAAAAAGTTGAACACACTATGGATCAAACTCGCAACAAAATCAAAATTGTGGACCACTGGCATGAGTCCAAACCTATTTAGACCAAACTTACGAGTTTTAACATAACACATGGGCAATTCTTGCAATTTTGTCTTATATTTAAAAATGCTTTTCAATCAAATATAATAATAAGTTAGTTTTATATTTATAACGATGCAAATATATGAAATTTTGTTATTGTTGCATGCATATAATAACTGACATGCTTAGTTTAAATCATATAGTTTGATCCATTTTGTTGAAGAGGTTTAGTGTGTTTACGTTTTTAAAAGAATAATAAATAAAATAAATAAAAATAAATAAATTAAATAAATAAATAGATAAATAGTCCATCCATGGATGTCCATTCCATGGCAAATAAATTCGTGGGAAATTACTTCCTATGAGAAATTACCGTTAAATATGTGGGAAATTGTAGGTAAAATCCAGTAAATTTCATCTTCTTTCTATCGTACCAAATCCTTGAGAGAGCACATCCGGTTGGTTCGGTCCATGGTATCCGCTCTACTTCGTACAGGTAATATATATCCTTTCTTTTATTTCATTAATGTATGTATATATATTTATTTTTTTGTATTATATATTGCAGTCATTTTATTTTATACTGCGTAAGTAATATATTCTCAAATCCCCCATCGGCTAGATTTTCCTTTCTACCTGCTGCCATCTATTCCAGGTGCATGATGATTGATGATGAACTGACATGCAGGGTACCATGTGGCAAGCAATCCTAGGCCAACATAAAAGATGATAATAAAATGACATGTGTTTACGAGTACCAGAAAATGGGGTCTACACACTCCCCATGCATGATGATTGTTTGTTTTAATGTATTTTTTTTTTTTTTTTTTTTTTTTTTTTTTTTTTTTTTTTTTTTTTTTTAAGGGATCTTCCCTAACGAGGGTTTCCGGGCCAGCTTTCTTTACTTAACAACACCATTGGACATTCATTGCATTCTTTGCGCTGTATATCACTACATGAAGATTGAGCAACAGCGGCGGCGATCCTTGTTGCCGCTAAAGGTTAGGCGGGTCGCCGTTAATACATTTAGCGGCGACATCTCGCTGCAAATGTGTTGCCGGTATTGTTTCGTCGCTAATACGCTTACTGTTGCCACTAATACTTACAGCCGCCGCTAATACTACGTGTCGTCGCTAATGCTACGCGTCGCCGCTAATACATTGTCGCCACTAATAAGTACATGTCGCCACAAAAGATGTCGCCGCTAATACTCTTTTGATTTTTTTTTAGTTTATTTATTTAACATTAAATTTATAATCAATCAATATATTAATCCATATAGCATTTGAAAAAATTGATAAGTTTTTATAGAAATATTAATACACATTATACAATCAATCTAAAATATTAATCCATACCACATTAAGTATTCTTCCAAATTACAAAACGTTTTATAAAATCCTAAAGTAACTACTCGTCATCGTCATTATTTCCTTCATTATTTGGTGGCGGCAATGAGCAAAACCACTCTTCCAATACTGCAGAACAGGTCGGGTCCTGTAGTATTGTTTGCAACATTTGCAACTATAAAGAAAACAAAATATATTAACAACATATCAGAATAACATTATAATTAATTATACTATTCTACAAAATATCAAAATATCAACATATCAAATACACTTAAACATACATCTACTTTCCATTATAGCATTGACTAACAATTACTTGTGATTGTGGTTTTTTCCTTGTATCATTCGTTGTTGTTTCTGAACGTACATGGACACAACGGTAGGGGGTTTACACCTAATGCTTCTGATATGTCCGCATCGAATACCCAATATTCTTTTAAAACAATCTTTTATATAAGTTGGTGCTAGATCGTTTGCCTCAGAAGTAGCTTGGGTTTATTGGTTTATCCCTCGAGTAAGCATTCTGTATTTTTTAAACATAATAAAAATCATAAAATTTAGATTACTAAATACCTTCGACTCTATAAACACTTATTTAAAAAACTACAAATTAACAACTTACGTATTGTTGCTCGACATCAGGACAATAAAATACCCATTGGCGATTGGAATTAGCCTTACGAAAAGCTTCGATTCGACTGATATCCTATTTAACATTAAAAATTAGATTACTTATACTATTAAATAAATATTTAAATATATCATAACTTACTTATTTGAAACATGCATTCATGTATGAGCTCGACCCCCCTCTTTTTACAACTACTTGTTTTGCACGTCATTCTTTGTTTGACGTCGAACGCCTTAAAAATTCTGGCGTTTGAAAATGTTCGACTGCCTTCGCTCAATTTTCATGTGACATACCGTTAGGGGGGTTGTTTAATGCGACTGAGATATCTGCAGGCCCGCCGATTTCCTTAAAATAAAAATGAGCTTTATTTTTTCGGTCTCTGTAAACTTTTGCAAGACTCGAATCAATGCTCCGCAACAATTGACCACGCTCCGGATCCATGTTAACCTTATCCAAATCAAATTTATTCTGCAAAACACAAAAAATTTAGTTATTTAAATAACAATCACAACTAAACTTAAAATTGTATCCAAGTTACCTTTAGATGTACAACTGTTGCATTCCTTAAGGCGGATGAAACATTGTCCCAACCAGATACGTTGAAAGGGACATTGTTCCACAAATACCTCCCAATTTCATGTGTGAACCAATTACCATGCTTCCCGATAGGGGAATACGTGATTTCCCTTTTGAAATCCAAATCTACAGGCTTTTCCTTATTTGCCATTATCAACTTTCCCAACTCAATATTTTTTGACATGCCCCTTCCTTTTTTGGAAGCTCGGCTGAAAAAATACAATTAAAAATATTAATCACGATAACTTATTATAAAATAATAAAAATAGTTAATAAATATATCATAATAAAACTCACTATCCTATTTGTGCTGATCACGACCAAAACCTCCTGGAATGGTATATCTGCGACGCGCATTAGCGGCGACGGATGCGCAATAGCGGCGACACTAGGGCAATAACGACGATCAATGGAGGGAAAAGTCAGCGCGTCTTTTCGCTTTCCTCTACCACCGTTGATTGAAAAGAAAGCGGACAGATGTGGTTAGTATGACTCGGATCGATGTAATAAAGAATTAACGGCGACACCAGACAATAGCAGCGACATTTAATGCATCAATTACATATCGCCGCTATTGTCTGGTATCGTCGCTAAAAGCGTCACCGGTAATGCTAACGTTTCTTGTAGTGCTATTTGTGACTAGATCTGTAAGCTAGAAAACTATGGTTTAAATCGGTTTACCTTAATAAAAGAAATTGTGTGAACTTGATATATAAATAAACATTAAGATTGTCAACAATAAACACTATGCATGGATATAGTTGTACGTCGCCTAGGTTAAGCAGTACCTAAGCACACCTGGAATGCTTGTTTGGTTTCTATTGTGTATAGAAAACATGCACTTCTATCATTATACGCGCATCATGTTGTGTTCGGAGAGGTTTAGGAATCAGTCACTTAGGATATTAGACAGAAAAGAGAGTTTAGTCATAGTGATAGAATGACCCACCCTAGCTATATTGGAACTTTTAACGTACACATTCTTTTTCATGTCATTTCTAAACCATATACGTGGCTCTCTTGGAGCAGAAACCAAAACTCGCACCTTATGTTCTGTCCTTGCAATTGGTTAGATGACAATCCGAAGTAAACCTTTTATATATACTCCTTCCGTCAACTTCATTTTTCATTTTTGATTTGTTTTAAAATAATAGTTTAATTTTAAAAATAAATAACATTTTTATCAAATTAATCTATAATTATTAGTTAACCAACTAAGCATTTAATGAAACATCAAATGCAAAGTAAATACAAAATTATTATTTTATTATATAAAGTTAGTGATAATCCATGTTTTTTTAATTTGTGTGTTTCTTTTGTTTGTAGACAATAATTTTGGAACGTGGAGAATATATATATATATATATATATATATATATATATATATATATATATATAATTTGCTATCACCATGTTTCTAGCTAAGACATTTTAAAGAGAGAAAGAGCACATACTGTCAATTTTTATTCTCAATTGAAAATCACATAGTCAAAATATTAAAAATTTAGGTCTTCTATGTTATAAAATTACGATTTGACTTTGCGAATCAACAATATAAATTATTGTACTTTTACTTAAAACATTTTTTATAGGCTTATCAAAGTCTTAGCATAAAAATTTTAATTATTTTTTAATCTCAAACTCATATATACATTTATTGTACTTTTACTTAAAACATTCGTTACAAGAAAAAAAGAGTAATAGCGATGACAAATGTAACATTCCGTTTATTAAGTAAATAAATAGATAAAATTAATAACTCAATAGTAGTTCTAAATTCGGAATAATTTAGCAAGACATTGTTTTTGGGGGATAAATGATTTAATTTGGACGTTGAGAGTTAAGAGTGTAATTTTCGGACTAGTTTGTATAGAATTTGGAAGGTTGAGGACTGTTTGGTAAATTATGGATTGAATTTGAAAAGGAGTTTAGAAGTCAGGGTATCATTGGAATTTGTTGGACTTATTATGAAAGGATTTATGAAAGCTGGGGCTAAAGGGTAAATTTTCGATTTAAATTGAAAACAAGTCTTATGAGGAGGGACTGATCTTCGATAAATGGACCAAATTTTGAAAGAACACTGGATATAACCGGTGTCCCCTCCCATCATCTAACCCTAACCCTAAATATTTATCAGCTGCCATGTGAGGTCTCCAGCCGCCAACCTCATTTCCTTCACTCTCAGCCGTCGCTTGCATCACCGAGTCCGACCACCACCCTCTCCACCTACTACTTCGCCATCGAAACGCCACCGCCACTGTCAGACGTCATGAACAGCAAAGAACTTCACGTGGGTCTGCGGAACCATGAGGCGAGGCTACTGCTGTTGTACTCGGCGGGTTTCACACCACCTTCTTCCTTTTACATTTCTTTTCCGAAGTCGCATCGTTGCTGCTGTCCTGAGCAACTACTTTGTATGTGCTCTAGTTGCCCTCCGCTACTTTTTTCTTCCACTGTTGCATTGACGTGGTCGTCGCCACCATGCGACTGTTCTGCCAGTATTCTTCAATTGCTGCACGTCACAAGGTGCATGATTTTGTTTGTATTGTCATATATAGGCATGTATGCTGCTGTTGTCGGTTGTGTATCTCAAAAGTGTGAAGGTTCAGCCAGAAAACCGAAAAGACCCACCACCACCACCGTGAAGTGGTGGCTATCACGTCCGACCACCGCCTACAGCCACAAGGGTGGCTGAGCGTGTGTATGTGTGTTATGTTGTGTGTGTGTGTGTTATTTTGGATATTATTATATATAACCATAATTTTATAGCCGGAATAATAAGGAAAATCCACCACCACTGTGAGGTGGTGGATGCCGCCACCAGCCGCCATGTTGGGTGTTGGTGTGTATTTACGTGTGATTGGATTGCTTTTGGGATGTTTGGACATGATTAGACTAGAATCATAACCACCACCGTGAAGTGGTGGCTGCCGCTGTATGCCGCCGTCGACCACCATCGCCCGAGGTGGCAGTGGGTGGTGCTCGACCTAAAGAAACACTATTTGACCTAATGAAACCCTACTTGACCTAAAAGCCTAACCGTTTGACTAATTGGCATGTGCTTGGGTTAGAAACTGTGACATCCCCAAAATCACGGCCAGAAAAGACCGATTTTGTTTATGCTTTATAAAAATCAGAGTACTTCATTTTATAAAAAGGTTGCGGAATTTGTTCCCAGAAAAACATGGTAAATACGTTATTAAAACATTTTCGAAGAAACGTATTTATTTCATTTTAAAATGTTTGGGATGTCATCGTTAATACCGAAACATAAGCATAAACAGAACTTACAATGATTTACACTAGTGATCTACATCTCTTTTAAATCTCTCAGTGTAATGTCACTTCACTTCGTCACCTGTGATATACATAAACTGAGTGGGTCAGGTTGGGAAACCTGGTGAGTACATAGGGTTTTCAACCCACAATAATATAATTACTATGTTCAATCAAACAATCAACCCAATTACCCATCCCCATTATCTTCTTTACTCTTTAAGGATTTAACCTAAGAGTCATCTATACTGCATTCGTTTATTCCGAAGTCCCTTACCTCCAGGGTTATAGGACTGACACTAAATCCATAGCTGCCAATGTTCGTTCATAAAGCACTAATTCCATAGCTGCTATGGTCTATTCATCAGGTACTAAATCCATAGCTACCAGTCTTTATCTAATAGGTACTAAGTCCATAGCTACCAATGTTCAACAGGTACTAAGTCCATAGCTACCAATTCCCAACAGGTACTAAATCCATAGCTACCAACGTTTAACAGGTACTAAGTCCATAGCTACCGGTGTTTGTCCCATAGACACTAAGTCTATAACTGCCAATGTATCATCTTCTATCTCTCATCATTCATCTACCCATCTCATACCCAACATATTCGTATATATAAAATACGTATACAGCTTAAATTCTTTAAAACATGTATAAAACGTTCATCCAGCATAGACAACAAGTATTCAGATAATATGCACACATAGCACGTAGTTTATATAAAATACTTCATATCTATGTGTAAGATGAAAAGGACTATGCACTCACCTGAGAAGGTGGTGACTCGGTACTCGGACAGCGCTTCGTTTACTTTAAAATAATTTCCTTTGACGAAACCTAATATTATCACCACTAGATTTTAGTCTAATATTACCGTCACTAATTATTAGTCTTATTATTATTATTATATAAGCGTTTAAACAATACTTTCCAACTACTATGTACAGACAGGGGCCAGACATAAAACACCGGAGGGCAGGACCATTTGGCGTATAGCACTTCTGAAATCCAACAACCCTATGCGGCCCTTTAAACCAGATTCCCCGTACCGCGAGTAGTTAAAAGATATTATAACGACACTTATATAAGTCATAATAATAGCTCAAATATTTATTATAAATTTATAATAACAATACTAATTTTAAATATAAACTATATTTAAAATAGGGTAAGCATAACTTACTTTCAAGGGGATTTTAGCTAGGAGTCGGGCTCTGCAGGGGCAGAACTTCATCGCTGAATCTTTCTAAGAAAGATTCGTGCAGCGCTTCAGCGCTCACCTTACTATACTAAAACTACAGAAAGAGAAGTCGAATCACGAGGGACCGAAATGCTCGGGGGATAAGGAGAGAAAGACTCTTGAATCAAGAGAATGGTGCAAGAAATATGAGAGCCCAAGGCTCTTATTTATACTAATTGAATTTTCAAAAACTACCCTCCATAATTACTTAATGACCTTTTAGTTATATAAACAACTAAACACCCCTCTATAATACTATTTTAAATGGATTTAATGATATTTGTACTAAACTAATGTCGAAAGAACTCAACATTAGTCTTATAATGACCGCATCGTCGATACCTTTCTAATGATATATACATATGTATATATATGTGTACGTATACATGATTTATACTTTATTTTAATACGTAAATATGCTATTATAATTTGTAACTCGTTCATACGAACTCCGTTTTTGACGTTCTTTATATCCACGCGTAGGTGGAGACGTACTCTACAACTTTAGTTTAGACTCCGTCGGCTAATTTTGACTTTATTTTTAAAGTTATATTTTTAACAGGCCGGGACAGGATTGGTCCGTTAAAATCTCATAACTTCTTTATCCGATGTCCATTTTCGTCTGTCTTTTTATCGTTACGCTACTAATAACGAGATCTTCGATTCTTGTTTAGGTTGTGTCGGCTAAAAATCAATCGATCTAAAATTCGAATTTCGGGCTGTACACCGCTAATCCGAAACTTCAAAAAATCATAACTTCTGCATACGAAGTCAGATTTGGGCGTTCTTTTTATCGATATTCTTAGTTTAACATATTCTACGACTTTCGTTTAGAGCACTAAGGCTAAATCTCTCTCTATCATAAATTTACTATTTACGCTTCCCGGCGCCGTGCCGGTTCCGACGCGAAACTTCGACGGGTCATAACTTCTTCGTTATAACTCGGATTTCGGCGTTCTTTATATGTACGGAAACCTTGTGACATATTCTACAACTTGGTTAAGATTATTTATTCTAAATAATCTTTTTGTCGAAAAGTCGTTTTTGACCCCTATTGCCTTTAAATTGACTAGCCCGGATCTGCGGGCGTTACAATTATCTCCCCCTTAGGATGATTACGTCCCGGAATCATCAACGAAAAAGGGCTTGTATAATGACTCCATACGTCATCTCTTCATCCTAGGTAATAATTATAACTTCTATATTCCTTCAAGTCTATCTCTTAGACTCATTGACTGTAAGCAGTACTCGATCGTGCACCTGCTCTCTACCTCAGGCTAGACTTTAAATTATGACCTATCATCATGTGATGCACGTTTAGACTTAGGTCTCTTAGAGTTAAATTCTAAAATAGACTATTCCTTCCTTCATGTTCTAATGTGATATAATCACACTTTAACATGTAGCGTTTCTGGCTACCAACTTCTTTAACAACGAACGCGATACTTCTATTGATCGCTTTGATTTCAATTGTTTGGTTTAAGTCGGACGCTACATTGAACTTGGTTCCCTAAACCACGCAACATACTCATCGTAGTCGGACTCAATTTGGTATGACCACTAGGATCGGAAATCAATAATCTTTTTAGTCATTATCGAAACGATGGTAATGACATACTTGAAAAAAATGAAATCAATTACTAGCTTCTTGGTAACCTTGTGACTTTCCCCGATCCAAGTGTGAGTCCTGTGCTTCCGGTAGTATAGGCCTCTACTACCATTCACACCTACGCATACTCGTCCCAAGTATTGTCTCGCAGTTTCCCAAGTCACCATGCAGCAATTCATACAATCATTCAACACATCAGATAACAAAACGAAGGTTTTATATCATTTCTTGAAACGATTACATAGGTGTTCAAGTTCACCCTAGACTATGCCTCTACTAGGCTACATCATACGAAACTATGACTACTGCATAATCCGATCCTTGGGTAAGAAGTCCTCATTCTTGATTCCTCGCATGGTTCTCTGCTTCGTCGAGGATCATGTGAAATGCCCTTGGCCTTGGTGGCGTTTTTGGTCTTGCTGCTTTATTTTTCCTTGGGCAGTCTCTGGACATGTGCCCCTTGCCTCCACATCCATAGCATACTTTGTCATTATGCATGCAGTCTTTGGAATAGTGACCAGTCCTCCCACACTTGTAACAAGTCACTTCTTCGTTGCACTTTCCACCATGCTTCTTCTTGCATCTATCACACCATCTTGCTTCACCTCCATTTGCTCCTCCAAGCTTTGAGAATTTGCTTTCCTTGTTCGGCCTCAAAGATCCTTCAAACTTCCGCTTCTCTCCTACCTTATCTTTTTCTAGACCCTTTTCTCTTATCTGGGCCTCTACGTTCTTAGCTGCCCTAACAGCTGCTTTCAAGGTAGTTGTCATTTTGACCATTGGGCCAAAGTCAGTGGGCAGCCCGTTAGCAAACCTATCAATCTTGGAGAGTTCAGTAGGCACCAAGTAGGGGAATAGCTTCATCCTCTCGGTGAATGCGGTGGCATACTCATCAACACTCATCTTTCCTTTCTTCAGGTTCTGAAACTCGTTGTTTAGGTCTATCAGATCTATCTCCGAGCAGTATTGCATTTTCAACTGTTCCAAAAACTCTTCCCACGACATCCTTAAGGCTTCTCCTCGTGGCATCGTATCTGCCAATAGCTTCCACCAGCTCAAGACTCCAGTTTTCAGCTGTCTTACTGCGAAGATAGTCTTCTGTTTCTCGTTACAGCTGCAGCTCTCAAACACCATTTCCATCTCAGAGATCCAATCCATAATCTCAACCGGCTTCGGGCTTCCTGAGAGACTTGGTGGTTTCGCACCCAAGAAATTCTTGTACATCCGCCCATCCTTGTTGTTTCTCCCTTCTGGGCCATCCCTTTGCTCACCTTGAGTCCCTACTTGACTCACTTGGCGGCTGTAGTTCCCTTCCTCAGATTGCTCGGGAACTGGCTCCGTTGGTTCAACATGTACGGTAGGTTCGTCCATGTTCAACATTTGTCTCATTTCTTCCCTTTGTTCAGCTAACCTAGCCCGAATCATGGCTTGAACTCCAGCCATGGTGACTGGCTCAGGCGCAACTTCTTCAGCAACAGGTATTTGCTGAACCATTGGGGGTTGGTTTCGGTTCCCATTCGCATTTACGTTTCCGCTACGGGTTCTTGCCATCTTGATCTCTACACCGAATAAGGTGAATCTAGATCTTAATTTAGGATTGACGTCTTAAATCATCCTTATCACCCCGAAACGTTTATATGCTAGTTCTATTATCTTAGTTAAACGCTTAGAATCCTAAACACATAAGGTTTCCAGATCCGGTCGGCAACAGACCATAGATCCGAACAAATCATATCATGCGCAAAGCATTTAGCACATAAAAGCAATTTAGGCATTATTCCTAAAATAAGCTAGTGCTCACACCTCACAATCATCGCTTAGCATTCTAAGTTTAAGTCTAGAAATAAATCCATATTCCTAGTTCTCTTAAACTAATGCTCTGATACCAACTGTGACATCCCCAAAATCACGGCCAGAAAAGACCGATTTTGTTTATGCTTTATAAAAATCAGAGTACTTCATTTTATAAAAAGGTTGCGGAATTTGTTCCCAGAAAAACATGGTAAATACGTTATTAAAACATTTTCGAAGAAACGTATTTATTTCATTTTAAAATGTTTGGGATGTCATCGTTAATACCGAAACATAAGCATAAACAGAACTTACAATGATTTACACTAGTGATCTACATCTCTTTTAAATCTCTCAGTGTAATGTCACTTCACTTCGTCACCTGTGATATACATAAACTGAGTGGGTCAGGTTGGGAAACCTGGTGAGTACATAGGGTTTTCAACCCACAATAATATAATTACTATGTTCAATCAAACAATCAACCCAATTACCCATCCCCATTATCTTCTTTACTCTTTAAGGATTTAACCTAAGAGTCATCTATACTGCATTCGTTTATTCCGAAGTCCCTTACCTCCAGGGTTATAGGACTGACACTAAATCCATAGCTGCCAATGTTCGTTCATAAAGCACTAATTCCATAGCTGCTATGGTCTATTCATCAGGTACTAAATCCATAGCTACCAGTCTTTATCTAATAGGTACTAAGTCCATAGCTACCAATGTTCAACAGGTACTAAGTCCATAGCTACCAATTCCCAACAGGTACTAAATCCATAGCTACCAACGTTTAACAGGTACTAAGTCCATAGCTACCGGTGTTTGTCCCATAGACACTAAGTCTATAACTGCCAATGTATCATCTTCTATCTCTCATCATTCATCTACCCATCTCATACCCAACATATTCGTATATATAAAATACGTATACAGCTTAAATTCTTTAAAACATGTATAAAACGTTCATCCAGCATAGACAACAAGTATTCAGATAATATGCACACATAGCACGTAGTTTATATAAAATACTTCATATCTATGTGTAAGATGAAAAGGACTATGCACTCACCTGAGAAGGTGGTGACTCGGTACTCGGACAGCGCTTCGTTTACTTTAAAATAATTTCCTTTGACGAAACCTAATATTATCACCACTAGATTTTAGTCTAATATTACCGTCACTAATTATTAGTCTTATTATTATTATTATATAAGCGTTTAAACAATACTTTCCAACTACTATGTACAGACAGGGGCCAGACATAAAACACCGGAGGGCAGGACCATTTGGCGTATAGCACTTCTGAAATCCAACAACCCTATGCGGCCCTTTAAACCAGATTCCCCGTACCGCGAGTAGTTAAAAGATATTATAACGACACTTATATAAGTCATAATAATAGCTCAAATATTTATTATAAATTTATAATAACAATACTAATTTTAAATATAAACTATATTTAAAATAGGGTAAGCATAACTTACTTTCAAGGGGATTTCAGCTAGGAGTCGGGCTCTGCAGGGGCAGAACTTCATCGCTGAATCTTTCTAAGAAAGATTCGTGCAGCGCTTCAGCGCTCACCTTACTATACTAAAACTACAAAAAGAGAAGTCGAATCACGAGGGACCGAAATGCTCGGGGGATAAGGAGAGAAAGACTCTTGAATCAAGAGAATGGTGCAAGAAATATGAGAGCCCAAGGCTCTTATTTATACTAATTGAATTTTCAAAAACTACCCTCCATAATTACTTAATGACCTTTTAGTTATATAAACAACTAAACACCCCTCTATAATACTATTTTAAATGGATTTAATGATATTTGTACTAAACTAATGTCGAAAGAACTCAACATTAGTCTTATAATGACCGCATCGTCGATACCTTTCTAATGATATATACATATGTATATATATGTGTACGTATACATGATTTATACTTTATTTTAATACGTAAATATGCTATTATAATTTGTAACTCGTTCATACGAACTCCGTTTTTGACGTTCTTTATATCCACGCGTAGGTGGAGACGTACTCTACAACTTTAGTTTAGACTCCGTCGGCTAATTTTGACTTTATTTTTAAAGTTATATTTTTAACAGGCCGGGACAGGATTGGTCCGTTAAAATCTCATAACTTCTTTATCCGATGTCCATTTTCGTCTGTCTTTTTATCGTTACGCTACTAATAACGAGATCTTCGATTCTTGTTTAGGTTGTGTCGGCTAAAAATCAATCGATCTAAAATTCGAATTTCGGGCTGTACACCGCTAATCCGAAACTTCAAAAAATCATAACTTCTGCATACGAAGTCAGATTTGGGCGTTCTTTTTATCGATATTCTTAGTTTAACATATTCTACGACTTTCGTTTAGAGCACTAAGGCTAAATCTCTCTCTATCATAAATTTACTATTTACGCTTCCCGGCGCCGTGCCGGTTCCGACGCGAAACTTCGACGGGTCATAACTTCTTCGTTATAACTCGGATTTCGGCGTTCTTTATATGTACGGAAACCTTGTGACATATTCTACAACTTGGTTAAGATTATTTATTCTAAATAATCTTTTTGTCGAAAAGTCGTTTTTGACCCCTATTGCCTTTAAATTGACTAGCCCGGATCTGCGGGCGTTACAGAAACCCTAATTAGGGTTTAGGAAACCCTAATTTTGGAAGATGTTAGTTTTAGATTGTCGGGAACCGTGTTTGGACTAGTGGACTGAAGTATCACTTATGCCCAATTATATTGTATGTTTGGCCTAGTGGAGTGATGGACTTAATGCATTAAGTCCTTAATGGGTTAAGCGAGAACACCTAACCCTAGTCGTCATTTTATGTGAAAACCCTAATTTTGTTTGGGCCTTGAGTTGGGCCTTTCTGTTGGGCTTCTGTGATTGGGTTATTGATGGGCAATCCAAGAACAAGTACATGGGTTATAATATTTGGATGGGCTTTAGGGTACGGCCTATGTGAGGGGTTTGGGCCCAATTTGGAAAATTGGGCCATAGATAGGCCATAACTAGGCCTTGATGACTATGAGATATTGGACAATCAGAATGCTAAATGTTTTGACTAGAATAAATGGTTGGGCCTTAAGGTAAGACCATGTAGAGGTTTGGGCCCTATTTAGAAAATTGGGCCATATGTTGGGCTTTGGTGCATTGTTTGACTTTTAGACCTTTGGAGTGTGAGTTTGGGCCTAGGGCTTGAATCAAGCTAGGTTGGGGGTAAAGTAGTCTTTTAAACACAGACGTATGGATATGTATTGGAATCCAATTATTAATTGGGTATTATTTTAATGTTGATAGTTCGGGAATTTGTGATCCAGCAGCTAGAGTTTTTCCGCGGGACATCAGCAGTGTGAGGTGAGTTACCTTCCTATAGAAGTGGGTCGAAGGTACCAATGTCGGTCCACTAGTAGTTGTTTATAGTTAGATTATTGACTTTGTGATAATTTTCTGGTATGCCACTATTTGTTATGATTTATGTGCTAGTATGCTATGATATTATATGATAGTGGTAGGAGTGAAATAAACCCCATATTCGGTCGATAAAAGTGAAAGGGTAGGTCGGGCACCCAGATATGCCTGGTAGTATGATTATGTATGTTATTATGTGGTAGTGGTAGGGGTGAAATAGTCCCTGTAACCAGTCAAAATGACCAAAGAGGTAAGCTAGCATCCAAATATGCTAGGCAGTATGTGATTTATGTGTATATGCTAGGGTATTATGTGGTAGTGGTATGGGTTAAATAGTCCCCGATTACCAGGTAAAAGACACTGAAGGGGTAGGCCAGCACCCTGATATGTTAGGCGGTTATCGGTTTAAAGAGACCGAATGAGTAGGCCAACACCCTGATATACTAGGTGGTTACCGTTCATGTATTCATCGAGGTTGAAGAATCGGACGAAAACTATGATAATAATCATGAAGATGATAACGATGAGAATCGTAATCGAGGAAATCGAGATCGTGAAGGATCGGATGATGAAAAGGAAGACGACGAAGAGGAAGAGTTACATCACATACAAAGGCATCATCTTTTCCATCTTCATCTCCACAACAGTGAGTTAACCGCCAGCCGTCATGACATGATTCTTGATTAGGCAGAGCTTTTGTTACAACTCGAAGACCAATCAATCATATTCGGTCAACAACGTCTTGAATTTGATGATGATTACATCGGAAACCCGGGCGAGTATGTTGACGCACATAATAGATTCCTCTTAAAAAACCCTAGCCAAGAGTGACAACAACGATAGGAGAGGCGTGCCGTCGACATCCAAATCGGTTGTTCAAGCATTGCAAACTCTTAAAGTTAAGCACAATGATGTATATTGTATCTTGCACTATTTGCAAAGATGGAATGTCCAATAGTGAACAGAAGATTGTGAAGCAATCACCTTGCGGACATATGTATCATGAAGTCTGTATAATAACATGGTTGAATTCAAGGAAAACTTATCTGATTTATAGGCATGAATTACCAACAGATAATCCTAAGTATGAAGAAGATAAGAAACAGAGATTAATGGAAGAAGTTGGTGTTTTATCTTGAGGGAAGGGTAGCGACGCATGCGATATATATATATATATATATATATATATATATATATATATATATATATATATATATATATATATATATATATATATATATATATATATATATATATATGGAGAGAGAGAGATTTATTGATTAATTATAAAACAATTTAAAAATGAAAGAAAAGTGAAAAACAAATAAAAAATAATATATTAAGGGTGTTTTAATTTTTTCAATTTGGGTAGGGACTTTTTTCAATATCCAAATTAACTCAAAATAACCAACCAAAAAAATCAGTTTAAATCAAACCTCACAAAAAATACATACATCAATAATATTTTTTGTTGTTTTGTAACAGTTTTATAAACGTGCGTACGTTAATAATAAAATAATGACAATTCAGTTGTGCTCATAAATGTGAAAATGATAACCATTATCTTTATTTATTGAATTATCACGTTTTGACTTGCTTTTTATTTAATGATTTTTTTTTTATTTGTCAAATACCTAAAATGACTAGCCTTTACATAAAAAATATTATATATTAACTATTATGTTTCCATACCTTAAGACAATATATGCATACCGATTGCTAGTTTGATTTGGTGGCAATTAGCCATAGATTGTCATTTGCCATGAGATGTAATCCGTAGTTGATTTGGTGCCAATTAGCCATAGATTATCATTTGCCATGAGACGTAATCGGGTGATTGTATTATTCTGAGTTTGAAAATTTTAGGAAACTGATTTTGTCCTTTAAGTCGATTTTTTTTTTAATGGAGTTTTTGTATTTTATATGTAGGGATATCTTCGGAAAATTCCCAATATTTTCGGAAAATTTTTAATAAAATCCTAAACTTTTTTTTGAAATAAAAAATCTTGATTTTTTCACTTTTTGAATAGAAAAATCAAAGAAACCGATTAATTTAATCATTTTAGTCCTTTTTGACATTTTCAGCAGATAATAAGACCAAATTTTTAAGTTTCTGAAAATTATGAGATTTTTTTGTAGATTTCGTCAAAAATTTTATATGATATATAAACAATTTTTTTACATATCTATATCTATATTTACGTATTTATGTATTTTTTTAAGTTTTTATATGTATATATTTAAATATTTTTATGTATTTTAAATATATAAACGTACTTTTTTTTACTTCTTTATATCTATTTTTAACCAGATTACATATTTTTATGTGTTATTTTTTATGTATTATGTATTTATATGTATTCTTATGTACTTTTACATATTTATATATTTTCTAAACTTTTTATAAAGATGTTTATTTATTTTAAATGTATAAATGTAATTTTTACATATTTATATCAGTTTTTAAGTATTTTACATATTTTTTATGTATTACTTACATATGTATTTTGTTAAAGTTTTTTATAAAGATGTTATTTTATATTTAGGTATTTTAAATGCATAAACGTATTGTTTTATGTATTTACATGTATTTTTAAAAGTATTTTACATATTATTTTGTGTGTGTTTTATGTGTTTTTATGTATTATGTATTATGTACTTATACAAATACATAATACATTAAAAACATATAAAAACACACAAAATTAGATAATTACGCAAAATTTCTTATAGGGAAATTCCATATAAATACATAATACATAAACACCTATATAAGAAATCTATTAATATACATAAATATGCAAAATTCCATATAAATACATAATAAATAAAAAACACAAAAATATATAAATACTTAAAAATACATATAAATACGTAAAACAATATATTTATACATTTAAAATACATATATATACAATACATCTATATAAAAAACTTTAAAAAAAATATATAAATACGTAATACATAAAGAAATATGTAAAATACTTAAAATAGATATAAATACATAAAAAATACGTTTAAACATTTAAAATACATAAACATCTATATATAAAGCTTAGAACAATACATAAATACATCAAAAAAATACATATAGATACATAATACATGAAAAATAACACATAAAAATACATAAAAAATATGTAAAATGTTTAAAAATACATATAAATAAGTAACAAAAATATATTTATATATTTAAAATACATAAAAAAAAAACTTAAATATATACATATAAAAACTTAGAAAATACAAAAAATACGTAAAAATCGATTTAAATACGTAAAAAATATGTTTATACATAATATAAATTTTTTGACGAAATCTGCAAAAAAAGACCCATAATTTTCAAAAAATTAACAATTTGATTTCATGACCTACTGAACAGGTCAAAAAGGACTAAAGTGAATAAATTAGCCGGTTTCTTGGGCTTTTCTAGTCAAAATGTAAAAAAGTTAGGATTTTTCGTTCAAAAAATAAAACTTAGGACTTTGTTAGAAGTTTTTCCAAAATATTGGGACTTTTCTAGAGATATCCCTTTATATATATATATATATATATATATATATATATATATATATATATATATATATATATATATATATATATATATAGGGTTAAGTTCATGTGAGACGGTCTAATATATATAGGGTTAAGTTCAGTCGGGTGTAGCACCGGGTGTTGTAGGTGCGTATCTTTTGATTCCATGTTAGTTTTATTCATGAATTTATGGTTATAATACTGCATCAGTTTGGGTGAGGTTGTTTTAGAACTTTGTGGCCTGCTTGTGAATGAATTATATGCCATCTGCATGCCATGGATGATAGAGTAACAGTCTAAAGATGTTTCCCCTAGGGCAGGTTTTCTGGATGCAGTCACAGCAAGAAGTGTAATTGGGATTGGGAAGGTGCTCTATTAGTTGGCAAGATTGGTTCGGATCTGGTAAAGAGTTAGATAGAGCACCAGTAGAAGTACACGTAGTTGACAATAGATCGGCACTTCAGGTGATAGAAAATATTAGAAATCCGTTTCAAGTAGGAAGTGGTTAGGGATTAGTCCGATCAAAGAGGGAGAGAACCCTCCGAGTATTCAAAGAACAGTAGCATGCAAAATCTGGGGGAATTAGTGACCTTTGAGAATGAAAGGAAAGCAGTCTGAGGGACTGTGTGGATAGAGAAGTGCAGGAGTTGGGAGTTTGAGAAACTTCCCAACATTGAGTTCATGTAATTATGATTAGTAGACGATTGGTTTTGGAAAACCAAGCTGGAGATTTTCTCGGCAGAATGTGAGTATAAATAGGATGTAAGACTACAGGATAGCTGTAGCATTCATCAGTAAAGAGAGATAGTGTGGGAAGTGTGGTGAGACCGCGGGATGACAATATCATTCGTTAGTTGATGGCTAGTTTGGGAAACCAGTTTGAAGGATTGATAGCAGGACTCGAGTGAGTCAAGATGCAGAGTGCATGAATGACCGACATGGGATGCTTTCGGATTAGTAATCAGTAGCAGAGACAGTATGGAGAGTGTGATAGAACTGCGGGAGAGTCGCAACAATTCAGTAGAAGCCAGTTAGAGGAGTGTGGGTGAGGGCCCGTATCTCCTATTTAGCAAGGTAAGGATCAGGAAAGAATAGTTCATTGAGATTTAGTATGGAGTTGGTCTACATAGCCCTAGAGAGGTAATACCTAGGGAGAGGCCGCTCTAGGATACAAATGGGTGAGACCCGTAGGCGAGGCCCGCATGATTGTAGTAGTACAGGTGGGACTTGCTAGAGACCTTAGAGTTAAGATAGGGGATCGAGGATCCCAGTACTCGTAGAGCCATAGTGGTAGGGTAGATAGAGCAGTTTGGATAACCGAAGTTTCCTTTGGGGTTCTCTGGGAGCCACTGAGTGATTGAGTTAGGGTTCAATAACCGGTAAGAGTCCGGTAACCCAGTTGAGGGCAGATTAGTTAGGACCAGGGTGGTCTCGATTCATCCGAAAGGCGGATAAGAGTCAGCAGAAACTTCAGTAAAGAGTAAATAATGATAAGAGAAGTTCGAAATGGAGCAGCTAATTGGTTAAGAAGTGTTGCGCCTATTACGATAGGGTTGAATAATCTCAGAGGGAAGGGTTTGACCCTGCTGCGTAGCTCTCGTATGAGCCTAACCGTTGCAGGGATGATAGAATGTCAGCTCCATTCGCTGTGATAGAATGTCAGCTCCAGGATAGAGTAAGAGGAAGCCTTCAGTTGTAGTCGGTGAAGTAACCAGCACTGGAGGTGACTGGAGATGTAGTTACAGCAAAGATATGACCTTCACAGTTTAGAGAAGGTAGTTGTTTAAGGGAAGTTGCATTATGAAGGCCAACAAACATGCAAGGAAAAAGGGGTAAACCCCTAGGATGTTCAGCATGGGTACTCGGGGAGTACCGAAAGGAAGGTCGGTTGGATAAGAGCCACGTTCTAGGATGATTGGAGATTAAAGTGCTCGCGAGGTATTATCGGCAAGGATTAGTTATGACAGGATGATCGGGTGGAGGGCCGATGCAAGTGATTCTGCGAGAATCGGACCCAGTAAGAAACATATCCACAGAATAGGGATGTGGTAAGCAGATAGCAGGATAGCTAGCAGTAGTAGACTTCGAGGACGAAGTCTTGAATAAGTGGGGGAGAATTGTAACACCCCTAACCTAACAACACCAAGAAAGGAAAAGCAAACCTCAAATTAAGGAAGAGACTCGTCGAGTAGATGGAGTGACTCGATGAGTAGGAGCGCAGATAGTGTCGCGAGTTAAGTGACCTACTCAACGAGTCAGAGGACTGACTCGGCGAGTTGGTCAGGTTTTGGGAAAACCCTAAATGCGGGCCTTGTACCCTATTTAAGAAACATTATAGCCTCTCTTCAGCCTCCATGATACTCCCTTAAGTCCAGAACGAAACCCTAGTGCCTTCCATGTGTTGTAAACCATTTTTGAGGGTTCTTAAGTGTTCTTGAAGCTTTGAAGAAGAAGAAGGAGTTGGAGGATTCAAGGAGGTGTTGTAGATCCAGAAATCTCATCTCATCCTCATCATTTTCTGGAAATCAAGTACTCATCTTGACCTTTACTTTGATAGATCTCTTCTTTGTCATTTTTGGGGGGTTTTGGTCCAAGAACCCTAGCATATGAGGAATGGAAATCCCAAAGGATTATGTATTCAGATCTAGAACCGTTGTTATGGTATAAAGGTGCAAGCTTTTTGCCATAGGATACCCAATGCAAGGTTATGGAATGTTGTTTTGGCCTTTATAGCCCAAAAGGCCCATGTATGGAGGAAAAAGGCAGGATCTTTGCATGGTTGTGAGGTGGTTGGGTCCTGATCTGTCTATGGGTGCTTGAGTTTGGTGTATGGTGGCTTGTGAACCAAGATCTATTTCCTAAAGTGTTAGGGTTTGCATGGAAACCCATTAAGTGAGGGTATTAATGGGTAAAGTTGGAAACTTTACCCTCAAGAGGTCATTTCCAGCTAGTATTCGGAGTTTAGTCTTGGATCTAGAATAGAAGGGCTTAATCCATTAAGTTAGCCCAATAGACAGAGGAACTCGTCGAGTCCAGGGAGAACTCGACGAGTTGGAGTGGGTGATCCCGAGTTGAGTCACGCTAGAACTCGGCGAGTCAGAGAATGACTCGACGAGTTGACTCGGTTTATCACGAGTTGGATTAGTCAGGGAACTCGACGAGTCAAGGGAGAACTTGATGAGTTGGTTCGTGATTTTAGGATTCTGAGCTTGATAACTTGTCGAGTTGATGGAGCAACTCAGCGAGTCCAGTAACCTGAAAGTGTTGACTTTGACCGTGGACCGTCGACTTTGACTTTGACTAGAGTTTGACTTAGTTTGATTTCTGGAGGACATTTTGGGACTAAGTGTTATGTTGGTATTGGTAGCTCGGGGAGCTAGAGGAGCATCGGTTCGGGAAGTTGTCAGATAGCAGTCAAGAGGGTATCAGCAAGAGTTTCAGCAGTGCAAGGTGAGTTTCGCTTTGTGTGAATGGGTCTAAGGCCACTATGCCGGCCCGTGTAACTATGAGTAGGAAGACTAGGGGGTTAGCCCTAGGCATAGTATGCTAGTATGATAATCCGGACCAAGGTCCGATGTCGTGCGGGAGTCCAAGGGCTGTTTGCATGATAGATTATACTTGTCGTCTGTATGATACTTGTATGTGCCTGGTAGGGAGGTGAGTGTGGGCGAAGTCCCGTATCTCACCACTAGCAGAGTACGGATGGAGTTCCGTACCTCATTAATAGTAGATCAAGGGCGAGGCCCAGGATAGGAAAAGTGTGAGTGTGGGCGGGGGCCTGTATCTCACTAATAGTAGGAGCTTGGACGGGGTTCCATGACACATATTCAGTAGGACAGGGGCGAGGCCCAAGATAGGCGATGCCTTAGAACAGGAACATAGTAGGGTATATTCAGTTTATGTGTTATATATTATGGTTATATGTAGTATGTGCTTAGCGGGTGGGGCCCAGAGATAAGCGGGGCCTAAGAGAAACAGATTTGTATCCGACCAAGGCTCGAAGCCAGGCGGGGCCTAGAGCGGCGGGACCGTTGTAGCGGGCGAGGCCCGAAGTAGCGGGTGTGGCCCAGTATTTGCAGTATGTGATTATGTAGGGTATGTGGTAGGTTGGGGAACTCACTAAGCTTCGTGCTTATAATTTTCAGTTTTGGTTTTAGGTACTTCTAGTAGCGGAGGGAAGAGCTCGGGATGATCGCATGACACACACCATTGATTATTCAGACTGGGATGTTTTACTCTGATAATAATAATGTTTTAGAGCAATGAGATTTATGTTTTGACAGAATGATTTGATGACTTGTGGTTTTATTATTAAACTTAAATGAAATTTTTAGACTTTATTTTTGGGTCGTTACATTTTAAATGAAAAGTTTGTTTGAAAATTTACAGTGTTACATGAAACGACCCAAAAATTTCGTTTTTCGATATAATCAAAACCATAATCAGAGTGTCATATAATAAAACCATACGTGATGTATTCCAACATAATAGAAAACACTGTGCGGAAAACTGTATCATACTACGTCAAATCAGAACAAACTAAATCAATCCCAGGCTAAAAGCTAAAGCTGTGGTGTGTGCGATGCCGTCACCCCGAGCTCTTCCCTTTGCTTGCGGAAGTACCTGAAACCAAAACTGAAACTGTAAGCACGAAGCTTAGTGAGCTCCCCCCGAACTACCACATACCATACAATAACATATAAACACATATTGGGCCTTGCCCACTGCATCGGGACGAAGCCCAGCAACTGCATCGGACCGAAGTCCGGAACTGACTGGGACCTTGTCCCCTGCATCGGATCAAAGTCCGGAACTATCTGCATCGGACCGAAGTCCGGAACTAACTGCATCGGACCGAAGTCCGGAACTAACTGCATTGGACCGAAGTCCGGAACTATCTGCATCGGACCGAAGTCCGGAACTAACTGCATCGGACCGAAGTCCGGAACTAACTGCATCGGACCAAAGTCCGGAACTGACTAGGACCTTGTCCCCTGCATCGGACTGAAGTCTGGAACTAACTGACTGAGCATAGCGTAGCATACCATAACAACTAGCATGAACACATATACTGCATACTACATCGGGCCGTAGCCCGGAACACATAATACATAACACATAAAACATAGCACACAATTCCTGTCTGAGCCACGAAGGCATCAAACATACTAGCTACTGCATCGGATCAAAGTCCGGAAACTACTGCTAACTGAACGGGCCGGCATTGTGGCCTTAGACCCGTCCCTACTGGAAAGGAAACTCACCTCGTAAACTGGTTGCTGAGTGTGTGGCTCTGGAAGCTAACGGCTGTTTCTCCTGTATCTCCCCGACTACAAGTCCATAAACACACTCAATCAAATACTAAACACTGCACTTGGGTAAAATGACTCTTTTACCCTTGGTCAAAATCACTCTCATTTGGACTGACTCGCCGAGTTGGGCCTCCCAACTCGCCGAGTCCTACTCTCACTTTTCAATCCTACTCGCTGCTACTCGTCGAGTATGGCATCGACTCGACGAGTACCCTCTTGATCCAAGAACTCAGACAATCTTCGTCCGACTCGCCGAGCCGTATGAACATACTCGACGAGTTGTTCTTGATCTTAAGAAGATTGCCTTGGACTCGCCGAGTTGTATGAACAACTCGTCGAGTCCCTCCATCACTGAGTCTACCCTCAACTCACTGAGTTCACTCTTTAACTCACTGGTTCCACTCAACACTGCTAAAAATGAAGGAATCGGGGACTCGCGACTCAACTCGCCGAGTCGTTCTTCCCGACTTGCCGAGTTGCCGCCATGCAACAGTTTTTCACCCGATTTTGCTTGAATCCAACACATACAAATGATAAATCTGAGTCCAATAAGCTGGTTTACCACGTAAAGTTTCCAACTTTACATGCACAACACATGAATAAGGGAAAATAAGGCTAAAAGATTCATAAAAGGGATAGATCTAGGGTTAATATGCAAAGTATCCTCATAAAGGCAATAGATCTGGACTATGGGACTTCTCAATGAATAGATCCAAGGTTATCTCGGCTTATTAGGGCGTTCATGAAAGCACAAGGCTTGGAACAAGCATCAACTAGTTCTTAGAAGAGATCTAATGGAGGTTTAAAGCATAAAACAAGAGGGGAAATCCGAAAATACCTCAATTAACTCAGATTTGCCCTTGGATCTTGGCACTCCACCTCTTCTCCTTGCTCCTTTCTTCTTCTCCTTCTTCAAGCCTTCACAAAATCACACAAAATCACTTACAAACTCTCAAGGATGAACTAGGGTTTTCTCATCGCTTTAGAGGGTGAAGGAGGCGAGAATGGGGGCTATAAGGTGACTTAAATAGTGGGCAACCCGGGGATTTAGAGTTTCACCCAGATGGACGGACTCGCCGAGTCCGGGATATGGACTCGCCGAGTCACTAGCTAACACGTGCTCGAGGTCGCGACCCTACTCGGCGAGTCAGGCTATGAACTCGCTGAGTCCCTCTTGCAAAACTTTAAAATAATTACTAATGAATTAACATACTGGGAACGGGTCGTTACAATTCTCCCCCACTTATCTCAGACTTCGTCCTCGAAGTCTGCTACGGCTGGATCTGTAAATATCTCCGGGTAGTGCGTTCTCATCTCCTCCTCAGCCTCCTACGTCCATTCAGACTCCTTCCGGTGCTGCCACTGTACCTTCACTAGCTGGATTACCTTGTTCTTCAAGGTCTTGGTCTTTCGATCCAGAATCGCGACCGGCCTCTCAATATAATTCAGGCTGCTATCAACCTAAATATCCTCTAGGGGAACGACTGCTGACTCATCCACCAAACACTTCCTCAACTGCGACACGTGGAAGGTGTTGTGGATCTGACTAAGCTCCTCAGGAAGATCTAACCGATAAGCAACCCGACCCACCCGGGCCAAAACCCTGAAAGGACCAATAAATCTGGGGCCCAGCTTGCCTCTCTTCCGGAACCTGATGACACCTTTCCAAGGTGAGACTTTCAGAAGAACCATATCTCCCACCTAGAACTCCAAGTCCGAACGCCTCCTGTCAGCGTAGCTCTTCTGCCGACTCTGCGCAGTCTGCAGCCTACTACGGACCTGCTGGATCAACTCAGTCGTCTTGAGCACCACTTCGGTGCTCCCGATGACTCGCTGACCGACCTCGCCCCAACAAATCAGGGTCCTACACTTCCTCCCATACAGCATCTCAAAAAGAGGTCGATTAATACTCGCATGATAACTGTTGTTATATGAGAATTCCGCTAACGGAAGATACGTATCCCAACTGCCCCCAAAATCTAGAACACATGCCCTAAGCATGTCCTCAAGAGTCTGAATCGTCCTTTCGCTCTGCCCGTCAGTCTGAGGGTGGAAAGCGGTGCTGAAATGGAGACGAGTACCCATCTCGTCGTGGAACCGCTTCTAGAATCTGGACGTGAAACGAACATCTCGGTCTGACACCACCGATACCGGCACTCCATGACGTGCCACAATCTCTCGCACATAGATATCGGCTAACTTTTCCGCCGATATACTCTCCTGAATTGGAATAAAATGGGCACTCTTTGTCAACCGATCCACTACAACCCATATCGAATCCACTCCACGTGCGGTCCTGGGGAGTTTGGTGACAAAATCCATGGTGATATCCTCCCATTTCCACACGGGAATGTCTAACGGCTGCATCTTGCCGTGATGTCTCTGGTGCTACGCCTTGACCTTCCGGCAGGTCAAGCATGTCTTAACATACCAAGCGACGTACCGCTTCATGCAGGGCCACCAATAATCAGGTCGAAGATCTCGATACATTTTTGTTGCCCCGGGGTGGATAGAAAACCGAGACTTATGAGCCTCGTCCATCAACACCTGCCGTACTCCACCCCAGTACGGTACCCACACCTTACCATGAAGCGTCAGCAAACCCCGACCATCATAATCAAACGAAGCTACTCAGCCCACTATTCTCTCACACTTCTGCCTCTCCTCCTTGAGACCCTCCATTTGAGCCTCCTTGATCCGTTCCAACAATGGAGTGATCACTGTCATCCTCATACACAGATCTCTGATAGGGGCCGCCGACACTTTGCGGCTTAGGGCGTCGGCCACCACGTTGGCCTTCCCTAGGTGATAAAGGATCTCACAGTCATAGTCCTTCAGTACGTCCAACCACCTCCTCTGCCTCATGTTCAAACTCGGCTGATCCATAAGATATCGCAAGCTCTTGTGATCCGTGTATATAGTACAACAGACCCCATAAAGGTAATGTCTCCAAATCTTGAGGGCAAACACAACTGCCCCCAGCTCCAAATCGTGGGTAGGATAATTAGCCTCGTGAGGCTTCAACTGTCTCGAGGCATAAGCTACCACATGGCCTTGCTGCATCAATACTGCTCCCATACCTGTGATCGAAGCATCACAATAGACTACGAAGTCCTCTACTCCCTCTGGCAAGGTAAGGATCGGAGCCTCGCACAATCTCTGTCTGAGAGTCTCGAACGCCGCCTGCTGCTCAGCCCCCCAACGAAATACCACTGACTTCTTGGTTAGTCGGGTGAGCGGCACTGCTATCTTGGAGAAGTCTTGAATAAATCTCCGATAATACCCTGCCAACCCTAGGAAGCTCCGAATCTCAGATGGAGACCTCGGGACCTCCCACTGCATCACGGCCTCTATCTTGGCCGGATCTACCAAAATACCCTTCTGGTTGACGAGATAACCAAGAAACTGCACCTCGCGCAACCAGAACTCACACTTGGAGAACTTCGCGAAAAGTCTCTCCCTCCTCAAAGTCTCTAACACCTCCCGCAGGTGCTCCTCGTGCTGCCCCTGTGTCTTGGAATATACCAAGATATCGTCTATGAATACTATCACTGAACGATCCAGCATCGGCCTGTACACGCGGTTCATGAGGTCCATGAATGCGGCTGGGGCATTGGTGAGCCCAAATGGCATCACCACGAACTCATAATGACCATACCAGGTCCTGAAAGCAGTCTTCTGTACATCCTCATCTCTAACCCTCATCTGATGATAACCGGAGCGTACATCGATCTTGGAGAACCAAGACGCTCCCTGAAGCTGATCAAACAAGTCATCTATCCTTGGAAGTGGGTAACGGTTCTTCACCGTTACCTTGTTCAACTCCCGATAATCAATGCACATACGATGCGACCCATCCTTCTTTCTCACAAACAGGATCGGCGCTCCCCAAGGCGAACTGCTCGGCCGAATGAAACCCTTGTCTAACAGCTCTTGCAGCTGTGTAGACAACTCCTGCATCTCAGGGGGAGCTAGTCGATACGGTGCTTTGGCTATCGGAGCCGCACCAGGAACTAGGTCGATCCTGAACTCAACCTGCCTCTCTGGAGGTATCCCCGACAAATCCTAGGGAAACACATTCGGGTAGTCTCGAACAATAGGAACATCATCAATTGTCGTCTTGCCCTTCTCCTGGGCAACCAAGACGTAAGCTACAAAACCGGCGCAACCCTGCTGAACATAGCGCCTCGCCCTAGCGGCGGAACAAAAGATCGGTCCACGCTGTGGCCTCTCGCCCTGAATCAATAACTCTCCCCCACTGGGAGTGCGAACCCTCACTAGCTGAAGCTCACAATAAATCACCGCCCCATTGGGGCTCAGCCAATCCATGCCCACAATAACTTGATTCCCTCGCAGGGTAATAGGTACCAGGTCCACTGAAAACTGCTCATCAAATATCTGAAGAGTACACTCCCTATGTACTCTGCCGACCCTCACGGTCCTATTATCTGCTATCTCAACCTCTAATGGACAATCCAGCTCCCCTGGAGCTCTGCTAAATCTCTTGCTAAGCGCAAGCGATACGAATGATCGGGTAGCCCCCGAATCGAACAATAGCAAAGCAGAAATGTCATTCACCGAGAACGACCCTAAATAAAGCATATCATCAAGTAATATTCAAACGATAATAATAATTAAAAGATGAAGGAAAGATACCTACCCGTCACCACATCAGGAGTCGCTCGCGCCTCCTCTGCTGTCATCTGAAACGCCCTACTCTTCGCCACTGGCGCATCAGTCGGCCCTGCCGGCCATCTGTAATCCTCAAGGTGGCAGGGGCAGGTGCAACCACCTTCCCTGCTGCAGCTAAACTGGGATACTGGGACATTTTATGTCCCCTCTGATTGCACTGAAAGCAAATCAGATCTGATGCTGTAACCGTAGTAGCAGGGGCCGTACAATCCCTACTCAAATGCCCAGTCCGACCGCACTTGTAGCAGCCAGAACTCCCAGCCTTGCACGCCCCCTCGTGCAATCTCCCACACTTGCCACACCGACCGTGGCTCTGCTGACTCCTAGACCTGTAATCTGAAACCTTGCGCTTTTTGCCCAAACTGCCTGAACCTGAAACTGCCTCCGGTTTCCTCTTCTTCTCAATCTCGAGATCAATCTCCCTCTCCCGAGCTTTAGCAATCATGTCGTCCAGCGTTTTACAACTGGACCGGCTCACAAACATGCGGATATCACTCCGCAACATCTCATGATAACGGGCCTTCTTCATCTCCTCATCGGCTGCATACTAAGGAACAAGAAGAGCCCTCTCCCTGAACTTGGCGGTGATCTCCGCCACTGTCTCTGTAGTCTGGGTAAGGTCCTGAAACTCCCTAGCTAACTGCTGTACCTCAATGACCGGTGCAAACTCCGCCCTGAACCTAGTAGAGAAATCAGCCCAGGTCATGGCGTCCAATGCCGCATCATCCCCGATGGCATGTCCGACCTCCTCCCACCAATCCCGTGCCCTGTCTTTCAGAAGACAGGACGCCAATCTAACCTTGTCCCCCTCGGGACACCTGCTAGTGCGGAAAGCGTTGGCCACATCCGCCAACCATCTGGTACTCGCTATGGGGTCCCGCGCCCCATGATAGTCTGGAGCTCCGCATGCCTTGAACTCCCTGAACGTAAGTGTGCGCGACCCCATCATGGCCGCCATCTCCGCACGGAAAATACCCAATCTCTCATCCATTAGCTCTAAAATACCCTCCTTGATCGAACCGAAGATCACAGGAGTCTGCTCCAGTATGATGCGGGTAACCTCAGAAGAAAGGAACTCTCTGGTCTGCTCATCCATCTGCCCGACCTCCGGGCCTGATCTCGATCCTGATCCCCCTCCAGCATCTGAGCTGCCGACTGCTGGTCTCGGACGCAAAACTACCATTCTGAAACATATCATAACAACATCAGAACACTGAAATATCTCAAGGGATCATGACACTGCTACTAGCTTCCTGGTCTTGTCTTGGCCTTCCTTGATTCGAGTACGGATCCTCTGCTTTCAGTAGTACGGGCCCATACTACCTTCCACATCTATCCGTACTTTCCTCAAGAACTGCCTTGACTCCACCAAGTCACTTCTACTACTGCTATTCTCTGCTACTCTCATCCTAGGCTTGCCCTAGGGAAACCTCAGGCTCAACACGACTGGTCCTCAGCTGCTGAAGGTCTCCTCATAATGCCAATTAGCCACCACCTAAACACCATCACATGTGATGAGGATCAGATAATCCTTCAAGTAAAAGACCCATCCCTATAACGGTTGGACTCAAAAAAGAGCTGCGCAATAGGGCCAGTTCCAGTACTCTGGGATTATTCAAACCTGATCACATGTGGTGTGACGTGTTCACCTAATGGCTAACTCCCATTACTCAGAACCCCACCAAGCACGAAGCAAGCAGCATTCGGATAAGGGAAACAGACTCAGGCAAAACTATTCTCATAACAAGAAACTGCACTAGCAAAGGATGCTAAGCTCATACTATCAGGCATAACCTAAACAGGCTATCCTACTGCTGTCTACTCAGTACTAGCATGCAATACTCATAAAGCTGTAACACATAAGCAGGCACATAAGGCATTCTCCTAGATCCTTAGTCCTATACTAGCATGCTGTTCTACTCGTATGGGTAATTTGGGAGTACTTACTCGAGCTCGGCTGACTGCATGCACACACCTATATCTTGTTAAAAACTATTCTTTCTTTCTAAGTGCTTTCAAAATTCTCTTTGTAATACGTTTTTATTATTTTTAAAATAAAATCTTTTATTTCCCTTAGTTTGAGTTCAGATACACCCGAAAGTGTATCCGAATCCCTCAAACCAGGGCTCTGATACCAACTTGAAACGACCCAAAAATACGACCCAAAAATTTCGTTTTTCGATATAATCAAAACCATAATCAGAGTGTCATATAATAAAACCATACGTGATGTATTCCAACATAATAGAAAACACTGTGCAGAAAACTGTATCATACTACGTCAAATCAGAACAAACTAAATCAATCCCAGGCTAAAAGCTAAAGCCGTGGTGTGTGCGATGCCGTCACCCCGAGCTCTTCCCTTTGCTTGCGGAAGTACCTGAAACCAAAACTGAAACTGTAAGCACGAAGCTTAGTGAGCTCCCCCCGAACTACCACATACCCTACAATAACATATAAACACATATTGGGCCTTGCCCACTGCATCGGGACGAAGCCCAACAATTGCATCGGGACGAAGCCCAACAACTGCATCGGACCGAAGTCCGGAACTGACTGGGACCTTGTCCCCTGCATCGGATCAAAGTCCGGAACTATCTACATCGGACTGAAGTCCGGAACTAACTGCATCGGACCGAAGTCCGGAACTAACTGCATCGGACCAAAGTCCGGAACCGACTGGGACCTTGTCCCCTGCATCGGACTCAAGTCCGGAACTAACTGACTGAGCATAGCGTAGCATAACATAACAACTAGCATGAACACATATACTGCATACTACATCGGGCCGTAGCCCGGAACACATAATACATAACACATAAAACATAGCACACAATTCCTGTCTGAGCCACGAAGGCATCAAACATACTAGCTACTGCATCGGATCAAAGTCCGGAAACTACTGCTAACTGAACGGGCCGGCATTGTGGCCTTAGACCCGTCCCTACTGGAAAGGAAACTCACCTCGTAAACTGGTTGCTGAGTGTGTGGCTCTGGAAGCTAACGGCTGTTTCTCCTGTATCTCCCCGGCTACAAGTCCATAAACACACTCAATCAAATACTAAACACTGCACTTGGGTAAAATGACTCTTTTACCCTTGGTCAAAATCACTCTCATTTGGACTGACTCGCCGAGTTGGGCCTCCCAACTCGCCGAGTCCTACTCTCACTTTTCAATCCTACTCGCTGCTACTCGTCGAGTATGGCATCGACTCGACGAGTACCCTCTTGATCCAAGAACTCAGACAATCTTCGTCCGACTCGCCGAGCCGTATGAACATACTCGACGAGTTGTTCTTGATCTTAAGAAGATTGCCTTGGACTCGCCGAGTTGTATGAACAACTCGTCGAGTCCCTCCATCACTGAGTCTACCCTCAACTCGCTGAGTTCACTCTCTAACTCACTGGTTCCACTCAACACTGCTAAAAATGAAGGAATCGGGGACTCGCGACTCAACTCGCCGAGTCGTTCTTCCCGACTCGCCGAGTTGCCGCCATGCAATAGTTTTTCACCCAATTTTGCTTGAATCCAACACATACAAATGATAGATCTGAGTCCAATAAGCTGGTTTACCACGTAAAGTTTCCAGCTTTACGTGCACAACACATGAATAAGGGAAAATAAGGCTAAAAGATGCATAAAAGGGATAGATCTAGGGTTAATATGCAAAGTATCCTCATAAAGGCAATAGATCTGGACTATGGGATTTCTCAATGAATAGATCCAAGGTTATCTCGGCTTATTAGGGCGTTCATGAAAGCACAAGGCTTGGAACAAGCATCAACTAGTTCTTAGAAGAGTTCTAATGGAGGTTTAAAGCATAAAACAAGAGGGGAAATCCGAAAATACCTCAATTAACTCAGATTTGCCCTTGGATCTTGGCACTCCACCTCTTCTCCTTGCTCCTTTCTTCTTCTCCTTCTTCAAGCCTTCACAAAATCACACAAAATCACTTACAAACTCTCAAGGATGAACTAGGGTTTTCTCACAGCTTTAGAGGGTGAAGGAGGCGAGAATGGGGGCTATAAGGTGACTTAAATAGTGGGCAACCCGGGGATTTAGGGTTTCACCCAGACGGACAGACTCGCCGAGTCCGGGATATGGACTCGCCGAGTCACTAGCTAACACGTGGTCGAAGTTGCGATCCTACTCGGCGAGTCAGGCTATGAACTCGCCGAGTCCCTCTTGCAAAACTTTAAAACAATTACTAATGAATTAACATACCGGGAACAGGTCGTTACATTACAAGTTGTATCAATGCCTTGGTTTAAGGGATTCAGATGCACCTTCAGGTATATCTAGACTCAAACTGAGGATTTGAGAAGAAATTTCAAAAGAAAATGATTTTCTAAAGCGAGCAAGAGTTTCTAAAAGCAAAACGAGGAGGAGCAGTGTGTACAATCAACCAGAGCTCGAACAGTGACTTCCCAAAATACCCTTACTTAATTGTGTTATGATTTATTATTGAGATATTAGTGATGTATGCTATAAGATATGCTAGGTATTTCATATTTTAAGGCTAGAGTTTCCTTATTTGTGATGCCATAACCTAGGAATTTTGCTATCTGTGATGTGCTTTGAGTATGTGCGGAGTAAGAGTATCCAACAAGAATCTTTTAGAGAGAACTTTGAGTAGAGGAGTAATCTTGGAGAGATACCTAGATGAGCATTTGACGAGCCTACTGAGGGAGTAGTTAGATACCCACGAGAGGTAGGGTTTCTTGAGTTTGGTGATACCTTTTGAGTGAGATTAGAGCAAGTGGAGTTGTAAACTAGAGTGGTTTTATGTGTTGGTGGAGATTATTCGATGCCCAAATGTTGCTTGCTTTGTGCTTTGTGGAACTCTTCATGATAGGAATCAACTACTGAGTGAATATAACGATATTAAGGTGGTAGATGGTTGGCATCATAATGAGTTCTTCAGCAGCTGATAGCAGAGAAGTGTGAGAACCTAGGAAGAGCCGTGACTTTAGTCAGAAGAGTACGCTAATAGAGGAGAGTATTCGCTAGGTAGCGACTAGGTATAACGGGATTGGAGATCGAGAAGGTTGAGCAGCTACTTAGGAAATCTGGGATGATCTGTGTAGAAAGTATGGGTAGATGTGGCAAGTAGTATGGGCCCGTACTACTGAAAGCAGAAGACCCATACTCGAAAAAGGGAGAATTCCAGGAGTTCCAAGTAGTAGATTGAAAGGTGATAACATGGTTTGAGTACCATGATTCGTAGTAGATTGAGAGGTGCTACCTGTTGGATTAGGTGTCTAAGCCCATAACTATTTTGTTATGTAGTTGACTCGATTATGAGCATGGTCCTTATGGGTTGTCTTCACCATAGCAACTAATAGGATGAATTAAGGAGAAAGAGGATTAATTATGATTTATTAATATATTATGTGAATAATATATTAAAAGAGAAGACATATTGTTTAATTAATATTGATTAAGAATTAATTTAGAGTTGAATTTGTGGTCAAAAGAGATTAATTAAATTAAGGGGACTGATATTGTAATTATAAGGTAGGTACGGAGTTGGACTTAAGTTCCATAAGGAAGCAATGGACAAATTCTGTATGGTAGTCCATATAGAAATTGTCCAAGGGCCCTTCTAGAAGGATCTTTGGGCTGCTTAAGGACTAAGCAACTGGATTAGGGTTTCCAAGTGGAAAACCCTAGTAGCCTCAACTATATAAGAACCCATAACACTCCAAAAAAAGTGGCTAAGCATTCCTAAGAGCATATTGGATGTTTTTGGTGCCTATACTCTCTTTCTTGTTCATCCTTGGTGCTAATGGTGTTTGTAACTCCATTAGAGGTGCAACACTTAGGGCACTAGGCTTCAAAAGTCAAGATCAAGAAGGTTTGTGATTGTTATTGCTATATAACAATCAAGGTAATATTCCTAACCCTATTCATATGTGATTTCAAATTTGTATGTTAGTCATTGATTTAGTATTCAACGTTGTATGTTTACTTAATAAAACCTAGATAAAAGCAATTAGCATTACATGTACACCATAGGATTGATGTTATGCACATAACCCATCAGTACTATCAGAGACTAGGTCATTTTTCTAGTTGAATAGATGCAAAAGTGAACAGCCAAAGGATCAAAAAGTCTAATGTTTGTTGTCTATGCAGCCGACTCGGTGAGTCCATTAGTGGACTCGGCGAGTAACATGGACTCGACAAGTCCCAGGGTGTAGTTGCTGGGATTTTTTGAGCAGTTTTTGATGATGATAATTACCTAAACTCATTTTTCTTGTCCAAAATCAAATTTCATGTTTGGTATGTTTATCCTTATCAAAATTAATGGATTTGGTTAAATATGGATTATTACGATTCTAATATTTGACCTAGTAAGTATAAAAAGTTTCAATTTACACCCTTTAGGTTTTATAGTTTAAATTTGAACTTAAAAGTTTTAGTTTTTGAAATTTAATTAGTTAAACCCTAATATTTTGAAAGGTTTCTAAATTTATCCTCAAGTTTTGGAATTTAAAATTTAATTAAAAGGTATTAATTTTGAAATATTAAATTCTAAAAGCCTAGTATTTTGAAAATCTTATATTACACCTTTACGGTTTTATTAAATTAATTAAGTGTATAATTAAAAGAGAGTTAATAAATCCATAATGATATGGGTTGTGTTTAATTAAGTTAAAAGTGTAATTTTATTAAATTAGACCACATAATATTTTAAAAGTGTAAAATACATCCTTATACTATATATTATTAAAAGTCTAATATTATATATGTATGAGTAAAGAGTCAGTCTTACTATTAGTAGACCTCATTCATGAAGCTGGTCTATAACGAGTGTTCTAAGGAAGCAACCTGTAAAATCACTGCCATTGGGTATTGACTCTTACCTACCACACTCTTGACTAGTGGAGGGCCGTTAGCCGAACGGGTATGATAGGACACAACCTTCCATTATAAGTATAATCAAATACGAAGTAACTAAACACTTTTACAAAATTCCCAAATCTTAATTACTTTAGAAAAAATGTGGAATTGGTGCTAATCCATGAAATTGCACATTGGACCTTGTTGGTCGTTAGTGGAGCGTGTGTGGTTAACCAACACACTAATATGAGACCAATAAAGGATGGTAATGGGTAGCTCGTAGACTATCATATATCAATGGAGCGTATGTGATTAACCGACATATTGATTAGGTGATGGAAATCTTCGAGAGTACCAAGCTAATTTGCATGGTTATCCACACCTTGTTTGTGATCCTGGGCATCCCAGTCATAAACTTGAAGGGCATAATCGAGATTAAACATTCCATTGAAAAGTTCAATGAATCTCAAAGATATAGGAGTTTCAAAACATTTAAAACCTAATTTTCTTTTCATTTTTCATGGTGGAAATTGGAAAATCGTCATTTACCTACCTTCAAATATTCTGCAGCTGGATTACAACATCCATCTTCCGAGTTGTAGAATATTATGTTGGATCCTAGCCTTAATATCTCATTTGGGTGTTTTATTAAGGACTCAATCAATTAACTTAAATTTTCTCCCATTTTGTAGATGTCAAATGACTATGGTCTTCCTGAATCCTTTGGAAAAGGTTTTCCACATCAAGATGATGTTCCACAATTGGATTGTAGAAATGGAAATCATGCTTCACTTCCTCCACCTCCTCTAATATCTCTCCCCAACCCATCTGCTCGAAGACTTGAAAAGTTCAAGGTCACTCAATCCTTATTGGCAAGTAAACGCGAAGATCAAAGGTCTGTGTGTACACATATCTTAGAGATGAAGTCACATATTGAGAAGTATGGAATGTTGGGTGTTATTGTCTCAAGGAAGTTGGCTGTTGACTTGGTTCTTCAATCACTTCCCGAATCATATAGTGAGTTCATTAGAGAGTACTATATGATGGAACATGACGTGACCCTTATTGATCTTACCTATTTGCTTATTGCTGATGAATCAACAATGATTTGACGCACTGGTCAAGCAAATTTATCTGGTAGATCAACCTCCCATACTTCTATGGACAATGAAAATATTGGAAGTCCATAAAAGTTTTCTCTACACAAGAGAAAGGCTAAGCCTAAGATTATCCCATGTACCATTCCAAAAGAGTCCATTTTTTTCTACTGCCAAGAGAATGGGCATTGGATGCGAAATTGCCAGATTTACCTGAGAGAGCGTGAAGACGGGAGAGTCAAGATGTATGACTATGCTTCAGGTAAATCCACTAACTATATTAAGTTCCTATTTAGAGATTCTTAATACATGATGTGATAAGACTACATTTTGATGTGTTGTAGGATCGAAGAAAAGAAAGGAAGCTTAAAGGAAGAAGTGAGTTGAGTCTGATCACAAAGAAATGGATTTCGATCGCATGATTCGATGATTAGATTTTTAAGCTGCTGCTTAGAGATATGATAGATTACTTAGGAATATGTAATAGTATAGTTTTCATTTGAATTTGCATTGTAAGGATAAGTTTCCACACCTTTTTATAAATAAAATAAATTTTGAGTTTTGTCTTATTTATATCTCCTTACAATGTCATTTGTGAAAATTGATGCTTGTGTGTTTCTTTTATAAGAAATATTAAGTGGATGTGATTCTTAGTTATGTTATTTATGGTAGTGTCATAATTTTCTATGTAAGGAAAGATTCGCATCGCCCAAGTTTCAATTGGACAGAAGTTTGGAATCATATGATTTGAGTCATGTAATGTATGGAAATCTTGGTACATCTTCAGTAATTTTAAATCAAAAGGTGAATCATACTTCGTTCCATAATCAAGTCTTAGAATCGTACTCCAAGATTGTGATATTGAGTGATACGTCTTCAGTAAGTTTAAAACACTCATCAAGTGTGGAGCAAGAAAGTTTTTCTTATTCTTGCACATTTGAAATTGATAAGTTGTGATGTCTTGAATAAGACAAAGACCGACTAAGACCAATTGTGTGAAGTGTTGTCTTGATAAGAATCCGCACTAACTGTTGAGTATTTGTTTATCAAAAAATGGTTCTTGACAAGAGAATCTTATATGTCAAGAGGTTAGTGGTAGTCTAAATGGTCTTGAAAAGTTTCAAGAACTAATCGAGAGTAAACCTATTTTTTATCATTAGCACATGATTTGAGGTTTATAACCTATCGTTTTGACATATTCTTGGTTTCTATGCCATTCTAGTAGAGTTGTCTATGTATGTGAGTTATAAGACTTCTCATTTGAATACATAAAGGCAATGCACCTTGATAAATGAAAATTCATTGATCTGTATGGGTTAGCCATCTGACTACTTGGAAGACATGGTAGGCCCTTGTGCCACCAGGCGGTAGGAAATAAAGATTGAACAAGTTCTTTCCATATAAGTTTGGATCTGTCGAAAACCTTGTCTTATGATTATGCTTATGACAAATTCACATGGATAGGAACACATACAACATAAAATCTAAGTGTCATAAGGTTTCTCTCCTTCATGAAAATGATTGTGAGGAAATGCTTTCACTAGGAATATTTTAGAGATTGTGTAAATTGCATTTTCAAATTCGATTATGATTACGACATCCCTCTTCATAGTTTGAATTGTGAGATTTGGTAGTTAGTTTAATTTAAGAATTATTGCTATAAGTGCTGAAATTGTTTAGACACACATATGAGCTATCTAAGGAAAGATGTATGAGTTTGAGAAGATTAGATAAAGGCTTATCAAAGCATCTCATATCAGAAGCTTGAACTATGGTTATGAAAGTCAATAAGTATTGTTTTCTAGAAGTTTAGCTGATTTCTGAATACGTGTCGAAGCTAGTGGGATCATAAATGTTATGCTGGTATGGATATAACTATCATGTTAGTGGGAGCATGATTATTAATTTAAAGTGTTGCAAGTTGGCAATATTAATTGTAGAAAACAAAAGTTTCACTTTGCAAAGTTGCAGGGGTTGAAAAGTTGTTTTGCTATAATTAAGGTAGAGAATATTATACTTTGTTCCAAAATCCAAAAGCTTGTATCAAGAAATTTTAATTAAATTTAGTCAAAGGACATATATAGATGTTATGTTGAAAAGGTTCACCTTAAAAGGATTCTATATATGGCAATATTATAGCAAGAAACTGGTAAAGTATCACGTTTTTCATTATGACTCGTTTCTTGTACGCTTCGGGTATAGGGTCGATTGCATATGCTATAATATTCGACCGTTATATATTTTCCAAATGCTTAGGGCGTTAAGAGGGAAAAAGGACTAGAACCGGATTTGACTAAAATAATTAAACAACTGTCAAGGACGATCTAAGGTTCGGCAATGAATGGTCGCTTGTGGACAGTTGGAAGTATAGTAATGTATGGACCATATTGACATTATTATGAATAGATAAGACTCTATTTAGAATGAGTTGTCATATGGAAAATATGGAAATGTTTCCATATTGGGAGTTGGAGGTTAAGAATTTATGTTTAGATTAGAAACTTTTATGCAAGAAGGATGTTTAAAGGAATGTACTTTGAATGTGAGACTTTGTATCTATGGAATTGTCTTGTAACAATCTCCAATAGAGAAATTTGTAATTTCATTGGAAAAGTCTTGGTGAATTTGGCTCTTTGATATTACGAAAGGGTCATTGCATAAAACGTTAGAATCTAGCATATTCTAATAGTGGCAAGACTTTGGTATTCTTACACTAGTGATAAAGATTAGGAATTGTAAAATGAGCATCATTGGAAATGTTTTCAGTTGATCTATTTCACAAAATAAGGACCATAGGTAAAAATAGTGTGCATGCTTGGAGCATGGGACAACTGTTGTTATAATTCAAGTAATAAGTTGATTATCCAAAACATTATAGAATGAATAATGAGTAATCAATATGATGATTAAATAAAGGTGTTTTATTTATACTCAAAAGTTTTGGGGCGATATAGGATTAGTATTATTTTTGTGTTTCACTTAGCATGTTTTGACTTCCTGAATAATAAGATTATTCAAACTATCCACAATCACTCATGCTTTGGAAGTAGGTATGGAAGAAGAATGTCCTGAATTGTCTTGTAGATTGTGTAAAGTGTATTAGACATAGAAAAAGTCAACTGCAACGTTCATGAGTACTTATAAAATAAGAGTTGAGTATTGGATTAAACCCACACTCACTTGAATCGTTTCATGGATTTTATCACGAGTGATTAGTGAGATGATAATATCTTATATTCTTCAAACGGAGACATATAGTTGTAGTTTACGAGTCGGTTGTTCATTGATAATATGTAAACGCACCAGTAACCTGGTGATATAAAACATATTGTTTTGTGTGATTTGATGAGTAAATAGAGCAAGCATATGAGTCAAAGTTTATCCATTCCCTTTACCCAAAGTGGGTTAAAAGCAATATTTTTGGGCCTCTCGATGATTTAGTGATGACACCCTAAGCGCTTGGCCAATCCGGGACTAAGTTGATGTATTCAATTTTAGTCTGTTGTTAATCGTTATAAATTGGAAATCGGGAAACAACTCATAGACTGATAGGATGATTATAATCCATGTCTCATGTCTATACGATATCTACAATGGAGGAATATATGATCCCTTATCTAAAGGACGCATTACTGATAAGATCAGAGTTGACAACAACTTTTGAAAGCTACGATTGTTGATCAGGTTCTGAAGTTGAACTTGCAAAATAGTTATTAAATTTATCCAAGTGGGAGACTGTTGGATTAGGTGTCAAAGCCCATAACTATTTTGGTATGTACTTGACCTGATTATGAGCATGGTCCTTTTGGGTTGCCTTCACCATAGCAATTGATTGGATGAATTAAGGAGAAAGATCCCTTATTTGAGAAAGGTGGCAGATAAGTACGCGGGGTTTACATGTGTGTATGCTTAGCGTACTCATAAGCATAAAAATGAAGCAGAGCCACCTAGTACGTTGGGCGTACTAGGCACACAGTGAAAACCTTAAATGAGGGGGTATCCCTATATAAATAATAAGATGGCCTCATTCCTAGCTATCATTTCCAGAAACTTAACCCTCTCAAACCCTAATTTCCATCCCTTGAGCTTGACTGATCAGTTATGAGCTTATAAGTGATCTTGTTGGATTTTTGGAGTGAAGAAGGAGCATGGAAGAGAATGGAGTTGGAGTCCAAGCTTTGAATCTGAGCTTTTCTATGGTTGGAGCATCATTTGGAGGTATAAATCTCAAAGTTTTCCCATCCTTTTTGATTTGTTCACGATATGGTCCATTTTAGGGTTTTGGTCCCAAAGCTTGAAGCTTTATGAGTTGTTACACTCCAGAGTCTAATATTTGTCCATTTAAGTGGTTCTAGTCAAGAGGATCCATAAATATGAGGCCTTGGAGGTAAGAACCACCTCATGCATGAGATATGAGATAAAGAGTGAGTTTTTGTGTTTGGACTTTATCAGCTATGCAAAGGCTTGAAGTCACAGACTTTATGGAGTAAGAGCCTCTAGGGAGTCCAGATATGTGATAAGAGCTTAGGTCTTTATGGGTTAAGACCAAGAGAGTGGAAAAAGGCATACTAGACGTACGCGGAGCGTAATCCTAGTATGCCCCGCGTACTGGATTGGTGTCCCTGATCAGATTTCGTGTGTACGCTGAGTGTACCAAGGGAGGTACGCCCCACGTAACCTCGTTGTGGGCTTTTTGGGCTAAATCTTATTTTGGGCCTTAGGGGTTGGGCCTGAAACTTTGGGATTGTATACTAGAGATTTTGAGCATAGAAATATTATATATATGCCTTAGGCCCTTGTGTTGGGCTTGTCGCTTGGACTTGAGAGTTGGGCCTCGGGAGAGCCTATTCATTAATGGGCCTTGGCGGGCCCAATGAGTTGTAGGTTTTTAATGGGCTAGTTAGTGGACTACCTTTACACCTAAAGAGTGAGGATTTGGACTTAGATCTTATTTGGGTAATTGTGGATTTTGGTCCAGTGTTAGAGGTCGGTGCAACAACAGCATCTATAAGAGCTGTTCATCATCCGAGTTGAGTCTTCTCACTATACATTACCTAGAGTGGTAACCTTTGTGTGATCGGAGCATCTTATGTGCTTATATTGAGTATTTGATATCCTGCATTATGTCTTTGTGATTTATGTTGTGTATTATTCTGAGCTTACTGAGTTAGGACCAGAGGGTCCACCCGAGTTGTGGGACCGGAGGGTCCCACTGAGACACATTGACCAGATGGTCTTATCTGAGTACAACCATGAGAGGCTAATGAGATATGTCTAGTATTTTGGGGAACTCACTAAGATTCGTGCTTACTGTGTTATGAGTTATGTGTTTCAGGTTTTTCTCAGGATCGCGGGAAGGCTTCGACTTGATTGTACATACGAGAGAAAAAGTTGTGTTTTGAGGGTTGTGGGTTATTAGTCAAACAGTTGTGGTGTTGCGTTTTGTTAATAAGATAGTTAGGATTTTTGTGAAATGTGTTATGAGAATTATCTGATTTTAAAAATGATTTTTTTTTTGAAATTATACGGTGTTACAACCTCACTACATCAATGCATGCTACTGGAAAAAATAAAGCCATAATAGATATCATGCAGATCTAATAGATCACTAAGCATAACAACTTCCTAACTACCAGGATACCGATCTAACAGATCATAACAACATAGCAACATCCTATCTACCACGATACCGATATAACATATCATAAGAATACAATTGCATGCATAACATGATATCAATCCAATGCGCCTGCATTGGTTCCTTCGACCTGTAAGTACAGTGACGACAATTTACCTCGAATGTTTAGCTCCCCGAAAGATATCCCTAGTTATTGCCCTGTTGGCTTCCCGAGCTATCAATACCAACAACATACACACATTTAGCAATAGGGTTCCATGCCATAATCGATAATCCATACTTAGGGATAAAATGATTATATTACCCCTGACTCAACACGCACCAAAACTGAGGCCCAAAACCAAAAGATCCACAAAGTCCCACTAATGGCCCAATTTTCTAAATTGGGCCAACCCCATATGGGCCTTATCCTAAGCCCATAATTTCCTTATTATAATTAAGATTACTTCAAGCACCCTTTGGGACAAAATTGGTCAAAGACATAAATCAAAAGTCAAAGTCAATGGTCCAAGTTGACCCAAATCGCCGAGTTGTCCTTCAACTCGTTGAGTTTCTCCATCAATCTACACAGATCGGGAAAAACCAAGTCAACTCGCCGAGTTGACCCACCAACTCGCCGAGTTCCTCTAACAATATGAAAATGTCGGGGAAAATCGAGCCAACTCACCGAGTTTATCCAACAAACTCGCTGAGTTCGACCGAAACCCACCTCTTAACACATTAAGCACTTAATCCATTAGGACATGACTCCAAAACAAAGATCTGACTTCCTTGAGCTGGAAAACCATGTAAAGTTGCCAACTTTACGTTGATACATATCTAAATGAAGCTCTTAAGCTTGGAATGGACTTAATAATTTACTTAATGTATACATGACACCAAAACCCTCATAAAGTTTGCACCTTTAAGCTCAAGGGTACCAAAACCAACTCAGATCTGAAGGAACAACCCCTAAAATCACTTTACTCCATCATCATCCCTAAAAGAGGCCAAAACACAACAAAACCCAAAATAAGGAGATCTAATCATCCATAAGTCAAGGTATGAACTTGACACCTTAAAGTGATTGCAAGAAATGGAGTGATTCTGGATCCAAGACATTCTTCTCCAAGCTAGAAACTTCAAGATCTTCTAATTCCTTCACAATACACAAAAGAACACCAAACTTCCTTTCAAGGCTCCAAAAACTTGATAATGGAGGCTACAACTCGATTTAGGGTTTGGACAACAATGAAGACTAATAAGGAGGCCATAAGAAAGACTTAAGGACTTTAAATAGGGTGCAAAAGCCTAAAAATTAGGGTTTCCTTCCCAGCTGCCAACTCGTCGAGTTGAGGCTCCCCAACTTGTTAAGTTGGTTCATTAAACCCATGAGATCCTTCCATCTTCAACACAAGAAGTTGGTCCCTACAACTCGTTGAATTGACAAAGAAATGGGGTTATTCTCAACAATTTCTATTCAAGATTTCAGATGTTACAATTTTGGTGTTGGGTTTGGATTAATGGGTATGAAGGTTGTGTTAGTCATTCGATAGTGGTTCTCAGTGAAGACGGTAGAGGATGGCGATGATGGTTGATTAACATGATGGAAATGTTAGTGTTAAACACAGTGGGTAATGTTGGGTCTGTGATCACAACTCATACAAAAAGAAATAAGAGACAATATAAATAGGAAAGAGGGCGGATAAATTGCTCATGACTTTGGGTATCTGGAAGACTTGAAGTGTTTCGAAGGGTTTTAGTGTTCTTGATTTTGAATTTTTTTTGTATTATTTAACATTTTTTGGAGGTCCCTATCATTTTTTGTAATTTTTTCTTGCATTTGTAAGTCAATTTTGTATTAACTTTGTTTGGGTGTTCTTCATTTTGTGCCTTGCTTTTTCTCTATGATGAAGAACACAAAGGAACCAAAAGTTTGGGTATTCTTGTTTTTCTCTTTCATGAAGAATATGAAGTTCGATTTTATATTTAGGCATAATAACTCTTGGCTTTTGTAGCAACGATGAGTCAACTCACTTGCTTAGTTGGTAATTCATAATGCAGTGTAGCCTTCAAAAATGGGTAAAGGTACGAAATTAACCAGTAAAACACAAGTTCGTACCTTTTAAAAGAAAAATAAAATCACGATGGACCATTTAAACCAATATACGAAACATTATTGGGCTACAGTCACAATAACTCATTATATGTGTCGCATGTTACTAAAATAACCAATATATTTATAGATCTATTACTAATGGACTACATACCCTAGTTATTTTTACTAGATCCGCCATTGATCGATACACATCATGTCATTATGTTTGAGACTCGGTTACTTTCGTGCCTGCTAACATGATACATCATCCGATCGAAGAACATAACTAAACCCACCATCCATTTACTAGCACTATACAAACACCAAATATCCATTGCTAGATGATGTTCTACCGTCATTCATCATGCTAATAGGAACGACAGTAAAGTCAATGGAAATCGCTAGTTGTTTCTAGGTAAACAATTCAACGGATCACCAATTAATTCTCCCAACTACTAAAGAAAAGTGATGAAACCTTGAGAGAGGAAGTAACCTAGCCGACAATTAAAAGTCTTCTTTCTAGCACAATCAAGAAACACGTAGCCACAGTAGTGGACACTGTTTGCCTCTAATCTAGTTTTTAAATCTAATAATTATGGGTTTAAGGAGAAATCATAAATGCTAAAAAAATGTTTGTCATAACTCATAATTACAATCGAATCAGGTATTTATTCTATTGCTAAATTTCGAGTCTTTCTTTAATATAAAAATTAGTTATTGGATATCAATATTTATATATGGAAGATATATAATTAATTCATTAAATGATGAAATCCCGGAGATTTTGTTCTTATTTGTGGGTCATAGTCCATTTTCTATATAAACCCCCTTCCACACCCAACATATAAGCCATATGCAGAGACTTACACTTTGGTACGAGAGACAACAAAACTACCTGCTTTGCTTCTTTACTTATACAGATGGAGGAGAGACAAGGAATCATACTATTGCATGTGTTCGTGTTCCTTGTTGCTCTTATCTGCTACATTTTCGTAAGAAGGAACCAAAGGGACTCCGCCAATAAGCTCCCTCCAGGTTCACTAGGCTGGCCGTATATCGGTGAAACACTTCAACTTTACTCTCAAGATCCAAATATTTTCTTCGCTACAAAACAGAAAAGGTCTCTCACGACTAATTCCTTTCAAATTAACTTTCGATGTAGTATATATATTGTATTATCTCAGCAATTCTTAACGCCATAGACTTGTTCTTTTGTGCTGATTGTTCAGGTATGGTGAGATTTTCAAGACCCATATTTTGGGGTGTCCTAGTATCATGTTGGCTAGCCCTGAAGCAGCTCGGTTTGTGTTAGTAACACAAGCTCACTTGTTCAAGCCCACGTACCCAAAAAGTAAAGAAGACTTGATTGGTCCTTTAGCACTGTTTTTCCATCAAGGGGAGTACCATACTCGCTTAAGGAAGCTAGTTCAGAGCTCCTTATCACTTGATAATCTCCGAAGTTTGGTTCCAGATATCGAATCAATGGTGGTATCCGCGTTGGACTCATGGGCTGATGGCCGAATTGTACACACGTTTCATGAGATGAAAAGGGTTGGTTTTATGTCCTGTGTTTTTCCTCCTATATATGTCATCTTTCATTTGGGTTTATTGAATTCACACACCAATGTTTTTGTCTGCATCGATCTTTATGTACATTACAATAATCTTTTTGGGGAATTGTTAATTACATACTTGTTTGATTACAGCTATCCTTCGAGGTTGGTATACTCGCTATATTTGGACACTTGGAAGCCAGCCAGAAAGAGCAACTAAAGCAAAACTACAGCATAGTAGACAAAGGTTACAACTCTTTCCCAACAAAATTACCAGGCACACGCTTCAAAAAGGCTTTTTTGGTAAGCCAAGATTTTCGTATTTCATTTGCCTTTTGTCCATTTTCCTGTCGAAGCATCCGAAAATAACATCTTCTTACTTGAAAGTTGAAAACTAAGTCTAAAGTTGGTGGCATAACATTATGTAAACACGAATCTGCCTTTCGAGTTTTTAGAGACTTGCGTACTTAACCAAATGCCAACACACTCTCTCTCTCTCTATATATATATATAGGCCAGGAAACGGCTGCAGAAGACTTTGAGTGAAATCATATCTGAGAGGAAAGAAATGAGGGCAACAGAGAAATACCTGTTGGGATGTTTAATGAACTCGAAAGATGATAATGGTAAAACCTTGAGTGAAGATCAGATCGCTGATAACATTATCGGAGTTCTGTTTGCTGCTCAGGACACAACAGCCAGTGCATTGACATGGATTCTGAAATATCTGCATGATCACCCGAAACTTCTGGAGACTGTAAAGGTAAAATGACGCATTTGCTTAATTCTCTCTCTAAAAAAGCAAGAGCTTCTCTCTCATAGTATTGGATTTTCCCACGAACGAAAATATTATATGATATTTAATAATAAAACTTTATGTCTTTGTAGGCTGAGCAGAAGGTTATCTACCAGTTTAATGATGATGGTCATCTTAAGTTGACATGGGCCCAGACTAGAAACATGCCGATTACGTACAAGGTATGCACTTTTGACAAACAGGTTCTTCTATAGCAATTTAGACTTTTCATGCACAAGGGAAAAGTAAATATCAAATCCAGACATGGATGGGGGAACATACACAGAAATCAGGGTACCCATGTGTCTATTTATATGTTGAAAGTTTTCTCGATGTGTATATATATGTTAGGTGATATTGGAGAGCTTGAGAATGGCAAGTATTATATCATTCACATTTCGAGAGGCTGTTACTGATGTCGAATACAAGGGTAAGATAACAATCCCACACGATCATCTTGGAAGTTTTCTTAGCTTATGATTGTTCTTATATATCTCGGGTTTTTGATTGCACTATGTTCCACATAGCTATGTAATTCTCCTTAATAGACTGCGATGCTTAACAAACTACACCCAATAATTTGAAACAGGTTATCGAATACCAAAAGGGTGGAAGGTCATGCCATTGTTTAGGAATATCCATCACAATCCTGAATTCTTTCCCAATCCTCAACAATTCGACCCTTCAAGATTCGAGGTAAGATCAATGAAATTTGATTAATATTGGTGCAAGTGTTATATATAATTGTTTTGAAATTAAAAAAAAAAAAAAAAAAAAAATCTTGTTGCATATGAAGGTTGCACCAAAGCCGAACACATTTATGCCGTTTGGAAGCGGAGTCCATGCTTGCCCAGGAAATGAGCTTGCTAAACTGGAAATGCTCATTATGATTCACCATTTAGTCACTAAATATAGGTATGGGATTGGGATTTCATTTTAATCAAACCCATATTACAAAGTACTAGAATTATGTTTTGAATAACAAAGAGTGAAATTCATAAATCGATGATTGTGGTTGCAGATGGGAAGTGGTGGGATCTGAAAGTGGGATTCAGTATGGTCCATTTCCTGTCCCGATGCATGGACTTCCTGCAAGATTTCAGAAGGAATCTATCCAGGAAAAGGGAGAAGTATGTGGTGCTTGTTATGATACTTAGAAAGTAGTTTTCATGCCTTCCCCAAACTTAGCTATCAGTTGTTAACGCATCCCCACAATTGAGTCATCTGAGGATAGAAGATTCCTGCCTTTTCTCTATATTATTATTGCCTTTTGTACCACTTCTGTTAATGGAAGAGGTATCTAATGTTATTAAAGGAATCCGTGTAACTGTGTCTTTCATTTTCTTAATATATGTATTTCTTTAAAACGAGAGATGTGGAAGTCTCATCCAGTCGACAAATACCATGTCTCTGGCGATTATATATAAAAGCAGCAGAGGGACATTCCTTCAGCTCAGGACCCCATGGTCCAATAAACTTTCATGCCCAAATTCATGGACCTTTAACACAATTAGGATGTGTGCACGCGACTACTTTGTGACATAGGCTCATGGTTCGCCTGATAATAATATTGGGCTTTATACTTTAATACAAACAGCCTTCAATACCTTTAAACAAGATTGCATTTAAGTTGAAACTATCAGAAAATATTATTGATTCATTTGAAAACTGGATCTGAATGTTGACTTATTTTTAATGGCAAACTAATATACTCTTAATCTAGCTACACCTTAATATCATCTATGTCTCAAATGAGACTTGAGCTGTCAACCTCCTGTAAGAGGGAGGACACACGATATCGTTAGGCCAAAGGTCTTTTGGTAAGTGCATGTTGATTGAGTGAAGCGTAACACACACTTTATTTAAAAAACAAATTCCACCCACAATACATAAAAAAGTTGTCATGACTCACATGTCATCGTGTTTAGCAAGTTACAAATAGTGAGCATAGTGTTTGTTGTAACAACAGGAACAAATCCATAATTGAAGAAGAAATTTGGTTGAAGAATCTAGTGTTGATAATTTGGTTGGAATAATAGATATTCCTTTTCTTCGATTTAGTTTTAAAAATCTTAGAAGTCTCATAGCAATTTCCAGGTGTAATTTTCTTTGGAGTGGGTATAAATTGACTTAATTTCTGCTAAGTATAAGATATGTCAAGCTTGATAATAGTCAAATAAATCAATTTACCACTTAGTTTTTGGAAATCAATAATATTTATTAACAAATCATCAGTCTTATTAACCTAATATTTCTTAAGTTTAAACAAGGATCTAGATGTACTTTCATATGCTTACAACCAAGCATTCTAATCTCATCTAAGAGTTCAAGGCAATATTTTGTTTGTGAAAGACAAACACCATTACCAATATTAACAACTTCAATACCCAAAAAATATTTTAACTTTTCCAAATCTTTTATTAAAAAGAGAGATTTTTCTAAAAAAAATACCTTTCCAATTTTAGTAACATTATCACTTGTAAGGATTATATCATCAAGATACACATGAAGAACAACCATCAGCCCATTTTTAATGTGAAGAAAAAAAGAGAAATAATTTATATTTTGTATGAAACCATAATCAGCCTAAAAGTTGTATAATTTTTCATTCCACTTTCATTGAGCTTGCTTTAATCCATAGAGAAACTTTTGTAACTTGCATACATGATTGCCCCTCTTTGTATGATAGCCTTGGTGTAATGTCATATAGACATCTTCACCCAAGCTTCCATACAAGAAGGAATTATTAATATCAAGCAGGAATAAAATCCAATTATTATTAATAGCAAGAGTAACAACAATTCTAACATTAACTAATTTGGCAATATGTGAAAAAGTCTCATCATAATCATTTCCTTCCCTTTGGTTCTACTCTTTAGCAACCAATCTTTTTTTATATCAATCACTTTGTCCTGTAGATTTATATTTAATTTTATAAATCCACCTACATACAATTTGTTTTCTAGTTTTTGGTAAATCAGTTATATCACAAGTATTATTTATGTATAATGCCTCCATGCCTTCATTCATAGCTTTGACCTAATTTGGATCATTGCAAGCATCATTATATGTTTGTGGTTCAAGAGTTTTAATTAGGTTAGCAACAAAACATTTAGTCTCTTTATCAATAAATGAATGGTAAACTGATTTTTCAATTCCATATAGTCATTAAATTTAGTGGGAACTTTAGGATTCATTTGAGATCTAAAGGACTATACAGAATGACTAGGAGTAAGAGTTATAGATTCAAAACTATGTTACTTAGTTTGATTTGATGTACTAGGAACATCTGCATCAAACCAATGCATAGATACTTCCACGAGATGACTAGTATCTATTGTTGTAACATCCCAGATTTTTCACTCTAAACATTCTAGGGGTTATTATAGTTTTCTATAAAAATTTGTTGGATTCTAAACTCATAACATTTACATCGCACGTTATATTCATGTTTACAAAAAATTATAACTCTAATATAATGCAACAAGGAAATATCAAAAGTAAAAGTACTTTCACTCCAAATCCTTCGGGTCATACCTCCTCTCGTATTGTGGCTACTACTTGAACCTACAAACCATGAAAGAATCTACAATATCAGACCATAGGTTTAGTGAGTTATAATTTGATAGTTTTTATGTATTCATACTCGACTACTATGTTCTTCCTTTCATTACTCTTTCTCTATCTCTCTGAATGCATTCTCATCTATTCTCACACTCGTATCATGCTCTATTCATACTATATTTCAGCTTCTTCCCATCTTATCTAATTCCTTCTTCTCATCTCATATATTTCCTATTTTTCCACTCTATCTATATCTCTTCTTATGCCCTTCAATCTCAAGTCCTACTCTCTTCTCGACCTAGATCGTACTTCATCCTTGCTCTTCATCCTAACTCATCTTTACTCCGATCTATTCTTGCATTTTGCCTCTCTATTCTCATTTAGACCCACTTGGTCTAACTATATATGATAGCTTCACTTATCTTATAGGAGATAATGTGATTCTAACTTAATAGAGTACAACAATATGGACTAAGTCCCCTCACTTTGATCACACACAGATCCTTTAACCACCTTTCTTTTCTGGAATTCCTCACATATTATAATGATTACTTATGTATCCTCTACACTTAATCCCTCATGGATTATACCAAGGTTCTCTAAAGAAACCTCTTAACATGTCCCACTCATGGAAACCTTTCTCAAGCTTTTCAAATCAACATAATCTTATTCCTATATGAATCATCTATTTCCATTCTTGAAGGAATCACCATCTTTTTCCCAAAGAAATCATTTATCTCATTCTCGAATGAATCATCTATCTCATTCCTTAAGCAATCATATATCTCAGAATGAATCATTTATCTCATTCCCAAAGGAATCATGTATCCCATTCCCAATGAATCATTTATCTTATTCCCAAAGGAACCATCTATCAACATTCTCATGAACTTTCATGTTACTGGTATGGTCACACCATAGTCTTCAACATCACATGTCTCATATCAAGCTATCTCAGTATCCCCTTAATAGATATTCTACTACCACTCTACTACTTAATTCATTAAGTACTTAATCTAATCTTTATCTACTAACAAAGAGGTATTTAACACATACCATTAATGTCTAACCATACATCCATAATTTATCTACATCTATTCTATGATGGTTTTCTTACCCATTACCATCATTACCCAACCACACATACATACTCTATCTTCACTACCCATACATACTCTATCTTCAACCACATATATACACTCTAAACATACATACATGCTCATTTACATGATTATAAACATATATTCATATCTATCTCCATCTAATTTCTTGTAGGTATTCAACATAATATCATTTACATCTAATCACACTTTTGTATTCTATCTTTTATTTATTATATTACGTGTATTTAAAAAAATTCCACTAACATCTACTCATAATTGTATAATCATGATGGATTTTCTACGTTACAAACAAGAATATTTACATATCGGATTCATAATCATATCATGGGTACATGCAACCTAAAAGTACATGGATTTTTCGTAAGTTATAGCAACATACTTATGAAACAAACTTCTAACCTATGTAAATAAAAAATTACAAATGCGAACAACTTTCTTGAAATCTTCCTTGGAATGCAAGCACCAATAACGTGGATGCCTCTAATGGTTTACACCCAAAACCCTAGAAACTCTAGGATCGAAATATATGAGAAAGGAGGAAGAAAAAAATCCCATTTCTCTATATGTATATGTAGGGTTCGATTTTTCTAAGGTCATGGATCTATTTATAGTTGGTGGAAACCTTAATTTAAATAATAAAATAATTTCATTTTAAACCAATTCAAATTAGTTTCCTTATCAGCTTCAGGAGGCTTCCAGGACCCTTCTTGTTCCTCATCAAAATCGTCCAAGGCATGGGAGGTTCTAGATTTGCCTCCCTTGCTCAAATAATGTATATTTCAGTTCAGCCCTTATACCTTCAATTAATTCTATTTAATCCAAAATTAATTCCAATTAATTATTAATTAACTATTAACTATGTCCAATTAATATATTAATTATATAATATATTAACAAATCATTTTATATCTCCACTAATAGTAATTCTAGCTACAGCTGGTTATGAGAGCAAACCAAAAAGGATAATACTTTTATTCACCAATATTATACCAATTTAGTTAAGACCTTAAACACCTTAATCCAACAAATCATTTGTAAGATTATAATTCATATAACCATGCATTATCTTTATCTAATGATTTATGGGAGTTTAATAAAATACCATAAGCATTAAAACATTTATACATAATAACATAAACATACATACATAATCTAGTGAGAGGATGAGAGCTATAACTCACCTTGTTAGTTAGTGAAAACTAATTATCCTTGGCTCCTTTCTTCAATTGATGCATCTTGATCCATTTTCCTTTCTTAGAGCCTATTCATAAACATATCAAGTCCCTTAGAAATTGTATTATCCTATTAAGAGTTTAATCACTCTCTATGTCAAAATGATAACTTAATTTATATATCATAATTGTCTCATTTCTTCTTCTGCTTCTTAATCTATTTTACCGAATGAATTAAGAATCTTATACTACCTAATTCATTACACTCTAATCTCTATTGCATCAATTCATTCTTCTCATTAGTGAGGGTTTTAAAACCTAACTGTCCATGGATGGATTTCACTATGGAAATCACTTCCAAAGCTTTAGTAAAGCTTCTAAACACTCTCAATAACATCATAGAAAAGCTATAGGTTGATCAATTCAATCATTCTAGTCAATCTAACAATCTCACCATTAAAGCTAAAAGCTTAATCATAAAGAGAAATCTTTACCTTAGGAGGAAGAGGATGATAATCTTAGCAATCTACCGTCTTTAGCTTATCTTGGTGGAATGGTTTTGGCATCAAAATCGCAACCTTCAAACTCTCCAACCAATTTCAAGAGAAATGGTTTGTAGATATGCTTTTAACTCGATTAAATATGTGTTCTAATTATAAAATCATGTCGTGGTGATATCTCTACCACGCCGTGGTAGGTAGTCTTAGGATGCAGTCTTCCTCTGACTGAGCTATGACACCTTTTCCATATATCATCCAACTTTTTCCACCATGTCGCGTACCCCATAATACCATGTCGTGGGAAAGTACATTTCCCCTAACTTTCAATGAAGTTTTCGTATGATAGCAGCCTTCATGGTTCATACCATTCCATATTTGGGATGATTTTCTTCCAATCTCCTAACACTCATATCTTCATCTTTTTACCCATGATGAAGAAGTTTATGAAAAAGAGATAAGAAGAAATTTACCTTCAAAGTCAGCCGGTAATGATCGAGAAGAACTAAGAAAGAGTAAAAGAAAAGTTACCATTAGCTCCTATTTATAATGCCATCTGAAGAGATAGGCATATGATTTGACTGCCTCGAAAACATCTCTTAAATGGGTAGAAAGCTAGCCGTTGGAGATTTTAAATTCAAAAATCTTATCTTTTTACACTCGTCTCTATTTTTACTTATTTATTTTAATTTATCCCTTCAATATATCTATAACTAATTCACTTATTTTCAAGGATAACTTGGGGGCAATTGTTAGGGATAGGATCTTTGAATTACAATAAACATTCTCAAACATCAAGTTCCTTAAACCTCAGAATCCTCAAACCTCAGGATCCTCAGACCCTAGGATCCCGAACATGCTACAAGATCCTGACTATTATTTTCCAAATATTTATAACGATTATATATTATATAAAGTTTCTCACATGTACAAAAATAATCAAGCTAACGGCTTATTCTCTACGAATAGTCATCACAAACATGCAAGAGACCAAGAAGACCAAGTCAAGAAACGTCTATAAAATGAACTCGAAAGATCCTGGAGGTTTCAGAGTTCTTTTTGTTAGCTTTATACTATAAAAATCACTTGTATTGATCACACTACACACGAGACTTAGCATAACAATAACACTTATACTTGTACTCTTTACATTTTCTCAATAATCAACATATTCAATCAATAAAATCATCAAGGCAGGTGATCATTATCACCTCCCAAGGTTTTATGCCAGAGATCCTAGCAAGGATCAAGGGCTTTCCATGTAAACAACTTGTGTCAGTTTGATCAACATCTTATACTTGCATTCTTCTGAACATCACAGCCTCTCATACACTTTGATTGATTCTTGCTTGTCCATTTTTTGACCAAAAAATAGGCATATAAAGGCATCTCTCCTAGAATTTTATCATGCAAATCCTAAGTAGAGCCTTAGCCCTAACTAGCATGCGATTCACATATTCAAAAATCAAAGCATGTCATAAAACATGTATGGGTATTTTGGGAAAACTTACTTGAGCTCGGTCGATCGCATGCACCAAACCCTTTTTCTTTTATTTGAAAACCCTTTTTATAAAACATTTCTTTTTGAAAAATTCTACCAAGCCCTCAGTTTGAGTTCAGAAACACCCGAGAGTAGGTCTGAAACCCTCAAGCTAAGGCTCTGATACCAACTTGTAACATCCCAAAAATTAAGACTAAAAAATTCTGATTTTTAAACTAATAAAACCAGTATCCAAAACAACATCGTAGAAACCCCGATGAATCAAAGTGTATCAATAATATCTAAATACATCAGAGAAATATAAAAGGTGGAACGATGTGGTGTGCGCATTGTAATCATCCTGAGCTCTTCCCCATCGAACCAGTAGTACTTAAAACACAAAATGAAAATGGTAAGCCAAAGCTTAGTGAGTTACCCAAAATACCACATATCAAACATATAAAATGGGTAATGGGCCTCGCCTGGCATCGAGTCCCACTCGGTAAATAGATATGTCAGTCATCAGACCTCACATGGAATCGAGCCCCACCCGGTATACATATAACATATAAACACATGCATAAAAATCACAAAGATAAATAGCATACAATACAATCATCAGGCCCCACCCGATAATCATATAAACACATGACACATGCAAGAGTCACACAGAAAACTAGCATCCTCAACATAACAAACGATGGACCGACATTGGTGCCTTCGACCTGCTAAACATAGTGAGGAAACTCACCTCAAACTGTAGTATTTATCAGATAAATCTCAATGTGTTGGTCCAAAAATTCCCCGCACTAACTGTCACACCCCAAAACCAATAATGGTGGAAACGTTCTGGGGTGGAGGACGTCATGTGTAGTATCACAACACAGTAATTGTAAATAAGCAAACAACATCATCCATTGCATTAAATATAAACATTTTAATACAAGTGTGTTCCGTACAGTTTTAGACACCAAAAATATAATGTATCAAAATAGTATGATGAGACTTGAATGCGCTCCATCTTCTCAAAAGCTAGCATCGGTACCTGTCTACTGATGACCTGAGAATACAAGTTATTTTGAAAGAGTTTGTCAGCATTAAGCTGGTGAGTTCATAAGTATTTTAGTGTCGAGGTTCGTTTCTCAAAAACGTTTTGAACCTGTTGCAAGTATGAGTTGTAAATGTATGTAAGTGTTTATAAACATTTGAATCTCTCAGAAAAACCTATATTTTCTGTTAAAAGTATAAAAGTAGCCCTTTAACAAGGCTTAAAAGTTTGTATGCTCGTTTGATGTAAAAGTGTGAAATTTCCCAAGTGTAACTATCATTTGACAAAATATAGTTTGTACATTTAAGTTTAGGTGAGGCTATCACCAAAATGTAATGGGTAATTTATTGTAGTACGGTAGTTTCGTTTTATATGAACTACTGTGGTACTAACTACCTTAAACCGGGTTTATATTAAGGTATCGTGTGATAAGTTGCACCATACTATTGACTTGTACCATCGACAACGTTTAGTCGAAAAATAGGTTATGACGTTTGGCACCCGTAGACCTGCCGGTCCCACTGTAGCTAACAGAAAGGTGTAGGATAGTCAATCCAGTATAGATCTATACGCAAACTCAACGCTCTCCCTCCAAGAGACTCTGGCTACAACCCGGGTCATGACAATTAAGACATGAACCCATACAGTGGATCACAATTGTTAAAGTATTCGTGTGTTTGTAATAAAATATTACTCGTTCTAGTATCGTTGTATATGTTCTCTTAGTAATGAATAATGACTCATGAATGAACTGACTCGTTGATCTAGAAATCGTAGTAGTATGATCCCGTGTTACCCCGATGGTAACATACAAATGATGTTTTGATAAGCATGAAAATTGGAAGTACTTTTATGTCTAAACACGTATATATGACATATAACTAATATTGAAACGACCCTCGGATAGTCACCCTAAATTCCACCAGACCACATCCAAATCGAGGAAAAGGAAATAGGATAGGTGGCTTTCCTAAGCTCTCTAAACATTATTTATACAGCTATACATATATAGGCATGCAAATTTATAAGTAGTAAAACCAAGTTTAAAATAAAGCATTTGATAAATAAAAGAGTTTGTAAAACATTTTGGAGTAAAACCGTTTGCACAGTGATAAAATCATTGGTTTCTTAGTTATTAATCACATGTGATTAATACCGTCACATGTGACTGAAACAATAACTATAAGTGTTTAACTTGTATTCCCCCCCATAAAGCATTTAAAAGTATTTAGAATAATTAAAACGGTTGATTAAGGGGTATGAAACTCACTTGGAAATTCGAAGATAGCGAGCTCGAAAACCGGGCAGAGTTTCGTCTCGCGAAACGGATTTTTCTCGGGATTCTCGGGAATCTCGGGAGTAAAATCGACCCTCGGGACTTGAGCAAAAAGACCAGAGCTTCGGGTTTGAACGGGCACGGAAATCAAGGCAAGATCGGGAGAGAAAGAGAGGAAATGAACAATATCTTCGGAAAAGCTCGCATGCTATTTATTGAGTTGCTGAACCGCCTCCGAACGCGAGGCGTACGGGCGTACGCAGCGCGTACCCGTACGTCATCGCTTACGCACTTCGGACGGGATGGGTTCCTGGGTTCGTGGGTCGGATGGGACGGGTCGGTAGCTTCGCATAGGCGACGTGGTCGATCCGAGACCCTCCATTCGGGTACGCGGGGCGTTCGAGCGTACGCGGCGCGTACCTCGGCCCAAGGCTGACTCCTCCCTCGGATAATACCGAACTTTTAATAAAATTTATATTTAAATTATTTATTAAACTTCAAAAATTCATATCTCTTTCATACGAACTCCGTTTTCGACGTTCTTTATATCCCCGCGAAGGTGAGACTACGATCTACAACTTTCGTTTAGATTCCGTCGGCAAATTCCGAAATTATTTTTATTATTGTTTTTATTATTTAATACCAATCCATCGTTTTTAAGGAATTTCTTTAAAAACTCATAACTTCGCTATCTGAATTCGGATTTGGGCGATCTTTTTACGCACGATCATGGTTCAGAGACATTAAATCATAGAGGGAAATTAAGTAGAACTTATTTATACATTTTATTACTCATAAGTGGTTACAATACTTGACCTATTAGATCATTACAAAGAGTTGAAATATCGGGTTGTCACATCATCCCCCCGTTAGAGGGAATTTCGTCCCGAAATTCAAAGTAAGGGAACACTCGTGGACTAGGGAAACAGATGTGGGTACTTGCGTTGCATCTGATCTTCGCGTTCCCATGTGAATTCAGGTCCCCGTTTAGCGTTCCAGCGAACCTTCACGATGGGTATGCGACTTTGTTTTGTTCTCTTGACCTCACGGTCCATGATTTCCACTGGTTCCTCCACAAAATTGAGGCTCTCGTTGATCTCGATTTCGTCGAGTGGAATTACAAGAGTCTCGTCGGATATACACTTTTTCAAGTTAGATACGTGGAATGTAGAATGTACGTTATGAAGTACGCCTGGTAGATCGAGTTTGTAAGCTACAGGGCTGACTCTTGCAAGAATCTCGAAAGGCCCTATGTACCTCGAATTTAGCTTCCCACGCTTGCCGAAGCGTATCAAGCCCTTCCAGGGTGAGACCTTGAGAAGGACTCGGTCTCCCACCTGAAATTCCAAAGGTTTCCTTCGTTTATCTGCGTAGCTCTTCTGTCGGTCTCTAGAGGCTTTCAATCGTTCACGGATTTGAACGATTTTCTCTGTTGTTTCTCGGATGATTTCCGGACCGGTAAGAGTAACGTCAGAAACGTGCCCCTTCGCTAGTTGGGTATCACCCACTTCAGCCCAGCACAGAGGGGATCTGCACTTTCGGCCGTAGAGGGCTTTAAACGGAGCAGCCTTGATGCTAGTGTGATAACTGTTATTATAGGAAAACTCGACAAGGGGTAAATGAGTATCCCATGCTTTCCCAAAGTCAATCACGCAGGCTCGCAACATATCTTCCAGAGTTTGGATGGTTCTCTCACTCTGTCCGTCGGTCTGAGGATGGTAGGCTGTACTCATGTCTAGCCTTGTTCCCAGGGAATGTTGTAGTGATTGCCAAAATCTTGAGGTAAACCTACTATCTCTATCGGAGATAATAGATATAGGCACACCATGTAGCCGTACGATTTCCCTAATGTATGTCCTGGTCAGTTTCTCCATCTTGTTGGTTTCTTTGATAGGTAGGAAGTGTGCAGACTTGGTCAATCTATCGACGATGACCCATATGGTGTCAAGTCCACCCGTTGTCTTGTGCAACTTGGTTATGAAATCCATAGTGATCCGCTCCCACTTCCATTCCGGGATCTCTGGTTGTTGCAATAAACCAGAGGGCTTCTGATACTCGACCTTAACCTTTGCGCAAGTAAGGCATTTACTCACGAAGGTAGCAATCTCTGCTTTCATATTAGGCCACCAGTATAGCTTTTTAAGATCCAGATACATCTTATCTGAACCTGGGTGGACGGAATACCGAGTGTTGTGCGCCTCGGTCATGACCAAGTCTCGGAAACCACCGTGTTTCGGTGTCCAGATCCGATCCATGAAATATAAGGTTCCGTCACCCTTGGCTTCTAGATTCTTGTCCATTCCTCTGAGAGATTCACTTGCCACATTTTCAGGTTTCATGGCTTCGAGTTGGGCCGTCTGAATTTGTTTAGACAAGTGTGAATGGATGGTTATTGACAATGACTTGATTTTTCGACCAGAATATTCCTTCCGACTCAGGGCGTCTGCTACTACGTTGGCTTTACCCGGATGATAACGAATATCGCATTCATAATCACTGAGTAGCTCGACCCACCTTCGTTGTCTCATATTGAGCTCCTTTTGATCGAAAATGTGTTGTAAACTCTTGTGGTCGGTAAAGATAGTGCTCTTCGTTCCATATAAGTAATGTCTCCAAATCTTCAGAGCAAACACCACTGCTCCTAGTTCAAGGTCATGGGTCGTGTAGTTAACCTCGTGGGTCTTCAACTGTCTCGAGGCATAGGCGATGACCTTACCTCGCTGCATCAGGACACATCCGAGCCCTTGATTCGATGCATCGCAATAGACTACGAAGTCTTCTATTCCTTCGGGAAGGGATAGTATTGGTGCGGTGCACAAGGCTCGTTTGAGTGTTTGGAACGCTTCTTCTTGTTTCTCTTCCCAGTCAAAGATCACGCCTTTCTGGGTTAGGGTAGTAAGAGGTTTCGCTATTCGGGAGAAGTTCTGAATGAATCTGCGGTAGTAGCCAGCAAGACCTAGAAATTGACGAATTTCTGTCGGTGTTTTAGGTGCTGACCAGTTCTCAATGGCTCTAATTTTGGATGGGTCTACGTGGATTCCTTTTTTGCTCACCACGTGTCCTAAGAATTCGACCCTCCGAATCCAAAATTCACATTTCGAGAACTTCGCATAAAGCTTCTCCTTTCGTAATGTCTCTAGAACTTGTCGCAGGTGATCACCATGCTCTTCCTTACTTCTGGAGTATATCAGGATGTCGTCAATGAAAACGATGACGAACTGATCCAAATAAGGTCGGCATACTCTATTCATCAGATCCATGAAGACTGCTGGCGCGTTGGTCAATCCGAAGGGCATCACCACGAACTCGTAGTGTCCGTAACGGGTTCGGAAGGCTGTCTTTGGAACATCCTCCTCTAGTACTCGTAACTGGTGATATCCGGACCTCAGATCAATCTTGGAAAAATAGTTCGCCCCTTGCAGTTGGTCGAATAGGTCGTCTATGCGAGGCAGCGGGTAACGATTCTTGACCGTCAGTTTTTTGAGTTCTCTGTAGTCAATACACATGCAGAATGATCCGTCTTTCTTCTTAACGAACAAGACCGGTGCTCCCCAAGGTGAGAAACTTGGTCTTATAAAGCCTTTGCTGAGCAGTTCGTTAAGTTGACCAGAGAGTTCCTGCATCTCAGCTGGTGCTAAACGGTAGGGCGACTTGGCTACTGGAGTAGCTCCTGGGACCAAGTCGATTCTGAACTCGACCTGTCGTTGCGGAGGTAACCCGGGTAGTTCTTCTGGAAAAATATCGGGAAAGTCGCTCACTACCGGGATGTTCTTTAGTTCTTTCGTTTCAAGGCTTGTGTTGACGACGTGAGCAAGGAATGTGTGGTATTCTTTGCGCATATATTTCTGTGCTTGAATACTTGATATAATGCGAAGACTCGTACCAGGTTTGTCACCGTAGACTATAAGAGTTTCATTTGACGGGAGGTTTAGACGGACTGCTTTCTCATAGCACATGATGTCGGCGCGATGAAGGCTTAACCAATCCATGCCAATGATAACGTCGAAACTTTTTATTGAGACTGGCATGAGGTCGATTGGGAATGAATGGTTATCTAACGTTAGGGTACAACCTAGGTATATGCTACTCGTACTTTCGGTTTTTCCATTAGCCATTTCCACCGTGAATAGTTCTTTGAGTGCGTGTGGTGGTTGAGCAAGCATGCGAGTGAATTTATGGTTTACGAAGCTTCGCTCCGCTCCACTATCGAATAGAATGCATGCATAGGAGTCATCGAGGAGGAACGTACCAGTCACTACTGTCGGGTCAGCTACTGCCTCTCCGTGGCCTATCGCTAGTACCCTCCCTGTTCCGCCAGCATTTTTCGTCTTGGGGCAGTCCCTTTTATAGTGGCCTGTTTCGCCACATCCATAGCATGTCGGGCTCGTGCCAGAACCGGGAACTTGGGCAATCGGTCTCGCCTGATATTTACAGAAACGGACTGTGTGTCCTCTCCTGTGGCAGTTAGAGCACTGCATTTCCTGGCAGGGGCCATTGTGGTGGTAGTTGCATTTGTTGCACTTGGGTGATCTTCCAGCATAACCACTCACCGGAGTAGTTGTAGCAGCAGGGGTTATTGCGGCATGTATCGCCACAATTTGCTGCTTCCTGGCCGCTTGTTGTTTCTTCTTTTCATCCCAGTATTTCCGTTTCGTATCAGCGGGTTTGGAGAGTTCCGGGATGGCTAGGGTGGTTGTGATTTCAGTGGTTTTGACTCCATGGTCAATGAGTCGTTGTGCCAACCGTTTGGCACTGTCGAAGGTAGCGGGGTTTGATGCTAGGACATTCCCCTGATACGGAGGTACAAGCCCCCATATGTACCTTTCGATCTTTTTCCCTTCAGTGGGAACCATGTTGGGGCAGAGGGCCACCAGTTCGCTGAATCTGGCGGTGTAAGCAACAATATTGGTGCCCTTCATGGTCAGGCTCCACAGTTCCTGCTCTAGTTTCTGGATCTCGCCCCTCGGGCAATATTCCTCAATCATGAGGTCTTTCATCGTTTCCCAGCCTATGTCGTTGGCTACGACAAGAGTTAGAGATTTAACGTGGCCGTTCCACCACGTTAGGGCTTTTCCTTCAAAAGTGCATGCGGCGTATTTCACTTTGCTCGCAGCAGGGCATGAACATATTTCGAAGACCGCTTCAGTCTTCTCGAACCATTGTGAGAGAGCAATGACTCCGCCGGTCCCATGAAAGGACTTCGGCTTGCAGTTGGTGAAATCCTTGTAAGAGCACTCTCTCGAGCGCACAGGAGTTTCAACTGGAATTGATTCCACATGGGTTCCACCTCTGCTGGCATCAGAAGAGTGATACTGGGCCATGGCAGTTGCCACTGCTGCAGCTACGGCAACATTTAGGGCTGCAGTATCGATGACCGGAGGCGGTGGAGGTGGTGGTGCAGGATTATTCCTGGGAGATTTGCGAGGAGGCATCCTTTAGCTATAAGTTTATAAAGGTAAGAAAATGGTAAGAATCAATTTGTAAGCAACGTGGGAGTGATACATGGACTAAATAACCATAGCCCAACAGTTGTATGAGTGTTTGAAATCACAACAAAATAGTAGTAGGAAAACACAAGTGTATAGATTTTTCCCACAATTTAGATAGATTTCAATAATACAGGTATTACTGATGTAATGAGTTTAATGAAAATTGACCTAGCAGTAGGTCTTACATCATACCGCATAGAAAAGTTTGATAGTTCCTAGATTCCTAATTAGAGTACTGAGAGTTAGGAATATTTTACATACAAGTGCTACTTAGAGCATATATGTTAAAGGCAATTCTTTAACCCAAAAGATAATGACGTACTAGACATCATCTAACGGCGACGAATATTCCTTAGAAGAACCCTAAGGTCTCTCATTTGACGGTCCATTTCTTGAAGGTGTTTCTCATGAGCACTTTGACGAGTTCGGAGTTCCATGACTTCAGCTTGAGAGGCAACCAGATGTTGCTGTAGGGTTCCATTGGTTCTCCGGGTCCGTTCCATGTCTTCTTCAAGACGGCGGATGCGGACTGTGTTGACACCTGAGTTGGCATCAATTTCCATGACTTGGTCGATGGTTGCTCTACCTTGTTCGACATTTCGAGCTATCCTGCGGATAATGACAGGCAGGGCTCGGTCAGCAGAGCCACCATTGCTGATGTTGTGAAAGCTTCGGTCCCCAAAGTACGGCAAGGGTTGACCCTGTTCTTCACTCCAACGGTTCAAGTGGTTTGCCCATAGGGGAGTAGGATCTGGAAAAGTTGGTCGAGGGTTGTTGTTCGGGGGTTGACCTACGAGTGGTAGGTTGTTGACTTCAGGCTCAGAGTCTGATCTATCTGAGAAGCCTTCAGCTTGATGATCATCCAACGGAATTTGGTGTTCATCCTCAGACTCTGCTTCGAGCCTTCCCATGTTGCCCTCATTTGGAAAGTACGGGTTGTCGTGACGAAATCCAGCCATTTAAATCTACGTGAGAAGAGAGGTATAAAGATATAGTATGTATGTAGCACAAAATACGCCTATAGTTTTTTTTAAGTTTCAGTTCTACCGATCTTTTTGTGGCATTTGTTGGTAAGTTTTTAGACTTGTTAATACATCACAACTATTCTAGGGCATATGCTAATCATTCCTCGGACTAGCATAGTTGATCAGGCTATGCCATTTCCAGGACTGACCATACATCCCCTAGCTCACCTGTGATATTTTAACAATCGTAATACTTTTGTTTTTGTCGTTTGTGACACCGGTTTTAGCATGAATGCAGAATAGTATACTTAATTTACTATTTTAAAGTATAAACTCCCGGTCAGAGTGTTTTAATCCCAAATGGGTTTATAGTTTAGTATATCTTTTATGGGTTGATATACTTGCTTCACTATAACCAATGCTCTGATACCAATCTGTCACACCCCAAAACCAATAATGGCGGAAACGTTCTGGGGCGGAGGACGTCATGTGTAGTATCACAACACAGTAATTGTAAATAAGCAAACAACATCATCCATTGCATTAAATATAAACATTTTAATACAAGTGTGTTCCGTACAGTTTTAGACACCAAAAATATAATGTATCAAAATAGTATGATGAGACTTGAATGCGCTCCATCTTCTCAAAAGCTAGCATCGGTACCTGTCTACTGATGACCTGAGAATACAAGTTATTTTGAAAGAGTTTGTCAGCATTAAGCTGGTGAGTTCATAAGTATTTTAGTGTCGAGGTTCGTTTCTCAAAAACGTTTTGAACCTGTTGCAAGTATGAGTTGTAAATGTATGTAAGTGTTTATAAACATTTGAATCTCTCAGAAAAACCTATATTTTCTGTTAAAAGTATAAAAGTAGCCCTTTAACAAGGCTTAAAAGTTTGTATGCTCGTTTGATGTAAAAGTGTGAAATTTCCCAAGTGTAACTATCATTTGACAAAATATAGTTTGTACATTTAAGTTTAGGTGAGGCTATCACCAAAATGTAATGGGTAATTTATTGTAGTACGGTAGTTTCGTTTTATATGAACTACTGTGGTACTAACTACCTTAAACCGGGTTTATATTAAGGTATCGTGTGATAAGTTGCACCATACTATTGACTTGTACCATCGACAACGTTTAGTCGAAAAATAGGTTATGACGTTTGGCACCCGTAGACCTGTCGGTCCCACTGTAGCTAACAGAAAGGTGTAGGATAGTCAATCCAGTATAGATCTATACGCAAACTCAACGCTCTCCCTCCAAGAGACTCTGGCTACAACCCGGGTCATGACAATTAAGACATGAACCCATACAGTGGATCACAATTGTTAAAGTATTCGTGTGTTTGTAATAAAATATTACTCGTTCTAGTATCGTTGTATATGTTCTCTTAGTAATGAATAATGACTCATGAATGAACTGACTCGTTGATCTAGAAATCGTAGTAGTATGATCCCGTGTTACCCCGATGGTAACATACAAATGATGTTTTGATAAGCATGAAAATTGGAAGTACTTTTATGTCTAAACACGTATATATGACATATAACTAATATTGAAACGACCCTCGGATAGTCACCCTAAATTCCACCAGACCACATCCAAATCGAGGAAAAGGAAATAGGATAGGTGGCTTTCCTAAGCCCTTTAAACATTATTTATACAGCTATACATATATAGGCATGCAAATTTATAAGTAGTAAAACCAAGTTTAAAATAAAGCATTTGATAAATAAAAGAGTTTGTAAAACATTTTGGAGTAAAACCGTTTGCACAGTGATAAAATCATTGGTTTCTTAGTTATTAATCACATGTGATTAATACCGTCACATGTGACTGAAACAATAACTATAAGTGTTTAACTTGTATTCCCCCCCATAAAGCATTTAAAAGTATTTAGAATAATTAAAACGGTTGATTAAGGGGTATGAAACTCACTTGGAAATTCGAAGATAGCGAGCTCGAAAACCGGGCAGAGTTTCGTCTCGCGAAACGGATTTTTCTCGGGATTCTCGGGAATCTCGGGAGTAAAATCGACCCTCGGGACTTGAGCAAAAAGACCAGAGCTTCGGGTTTGAACGGGCACGGAAATCGAGGCAAGATCGGGAGAGAAAGAGAGGAAATGAACAATATTTTCGGAAAAGCTCGCATGCTATTTATTGAGTTGCTGAACCGCCTCCGAACGCGGGGCGTACGGGCGTACGCAGCGCGTACCCGTACGTCATCGCTTACGCACTTCGGACGGGACGGGTTCCTGGGTTCGCGGGTCGGATGGGACGGGTCGGTAGCTTCGCATAGGCGACGTGGTCGATCCGAGACCCTCCATTCGGGTACGCGGGGCGTTCGAGCGTATGCGGCGCGTACCTCGGCCCAAGGCTGACTCCTCCCTCGGATAATACCGAACTTTTAATAAAATTTATATTTAAATTATTTATCAAACTTCAAAAATTCATATCTCTTTCATACGAACTCCGTTTTCGACGTTCTTTATATCCCCGCGAAGGTGAGACTACGATCTACAACTTTCGTTTAGATTCCGTCGGCAAATTCCGAAATTATTTTTATTATTGTTTTTATTATTTAATACCAATCCATCGTTTTTAAGGAATTTCTTTAAAAACTCATAACTTCGCTATCTGAATTCGGATTTGGGCGATCTTTTTACGCACGATCATGGTTCAGAGACATTAAATCATAGAGGGAAATTAAGTAGAACTTATTTATACATTTTATTACTCATAAGTGGTTACAATACTTGACCTATTAGATCATTACAAAGAGTTGAAATATCGGGTTGTCACACTAACATCATCAAATAATATCCAATTAATAATTGGACCTCGACCCATAATCAATAATCTAAGCTACTTAACCATTAGCTAGGGTAAAATACCATTTTACCACTTTTTCTTACTTGACACAAAACCAAGGCCCAAGCCATTTGCTCAAAAGGTATAATTTCCTAAATGGCATTACAAGGCCCAACTTCCATATTAGGCCCAAAAGTCATCATGGACCTAATCCCAAGAAAGTCCATATTCTATCCGTGGCCCAAAGTCAGAAGTTTAATAGCCCAACAAGGCCCAAATCCTAAAAGCCCAAAATATGGCCCAAATCAATGAGGTCAAACCGAAGGTCACTCTGCTGAGTACACGAGGCGTGCTCAGCTCGTACGCTTAGTGTACTCCTTCTAGGACCAGTACATGCAGCATACTCCCCAGATTACTAACACAACCCATTAAGCACTTAATTGGTTAAGCTAACATGTTAAACTCTCAGATATGATTCTAAATGGTGACTTAATACGTAAAGTTGACAACTTTTCAACCATGCATGAATTAATGGGGGCCAACACTAAAAAAGGAACTTAATAAGACTCTTAACACTTGCATGGACCAATATTTTACATAAATTTTGCATTTTATGGAAAATTGACCTTAATTAAGCTAAGAGTTAACATCCACGTCTTCTGGAGTGTACCATAAACTCATCTTTAGCTCAAAAGACGCAAAAATGTATAAATAACACCCTAAGTTGGATAGAATCATCAAGATGAGACCTTTTTACTCAAATGGCTTACTAAGGTTAAGATAACTCTGGATCTACAAGCACAAGCCACTCCCAAGCAACCTCTTAGTGTTCCTCTTCTTCTTCTACACCACAAAACACCAAAAAACACAGTTTCATGCTCAAAACTCACCAAAAGCACTTAAGGTTTCATTTTTAGGGTATAGAGTGATGGAGGATGATCAATAAAATGTAAAAATGTAGTATAAGTTCCTTAAATTGGGTGCAAACCCTAAAAATTAGGGCTTTCCCTTGAAACACGTACGCCATGCATACTCCACGTATGCTGTGTGTATGTGGGTGAATCACGCATCTAGAAAAGAGCTAGTAAGCATAGCGTACTCATAGAGTACGCCTCGCATACTAGCACTAGCTAGGGACCAAAAAGATATAGATTTTACATTAAAGGGCTAAAAGGAAACATACCAAATTACAAATGTTACATCAGTAGCATGGTTATGTATGTGTAGCCTAAAATGAATAAAAGAGTAGTAAGCACTACTCAAATACACCTTACCTTTGGACCTCAAACATGCTTACCTTTTACAAATCATTACAAAACTCTCATTTTAATTCAAGCTTACAAAATTTCTCACAATTGATTCAAGTTTCTTCTGAAGGTTTCCTTAATCATATTTATAATTTAATTGTCAACTCATAAGTGTTAGGGTTTAATCATTTGAACAAACGATAAGTGATTTCACATATGGAGTAGTAGTGCATACGAAAAAAGAACATGGTATTGTACTATTTTACATGATTCACATGATCAGAGTGATCAACTACATCTATTGGAGAACACAAGAGAGAAATTTCATTGATTACTACCAAATTATAGTTTTCTTATCTTCCATACTTAGGTTACACAAACGCGAGGAATATATTTAGGAGAATAATTACCTAAAATATACCATAAGGCCAATCACATAAACTATGATGAATTTTGGTCCACGACATATGTATGGTCTACCTACCGTCTATAAGGTCAACCGATGAATCAGGCTCCACAATTTAACAATCTCCCACTTGGAGGCTGATCAACCAAAACAACTACCATCAAATCTAGGACTCTATAATATGATATATTTGTCTACTCCATGTATTCTCCTTAAGTATTTGGAAGGCTAGTTAAAGCCATATACAACTTCACATTCTTTATTGTCACCACCTTAGTAACATATATGTTGGATTCTTCATGTCGAGGATTTTCTTTAGGTTTAGGGTACCATCACTTATCAATTACTTGATAAAGTGGTACCTCATCTGGATGTGTTTCGTCTTATTGTGAAACACTAGATTCTTTGCCACATGTATTGCATTATTATTCCTAAGTTCTAATAAAAAGTTCTTCAACCATATAAGCTCTTTGGTAGCTTCTGAAATAAACATGTACTATGATTCTAAGTTTGAAAGAGAAACACTCTTTAGTAACCTAGACATCCAATTTATTGGCGTACCTTGAATTACGAACACATAACCTGTGATGATCTTGCCTAAATCCATGCACCCCCTCCCCACAGAAAAATCATGAAAACCTTCCAAGACTATTTCTTTTCTTTTAAAACATAAGGCAACCTTGGTAGTACCTTTCAAGTAGCATAAGAGCTACTTGATTGCTTGTTGAGGCTCTTTTCTCGAATTTGACATAAACTGGCGCATAACTTCCACTACATGCACAATATTTGGTTTGGTTTACACCATATCATACACCAGACTGCTAAATATTGAGGCATAAGGAACTTTATCTATCTATTCATTGTCTTCTTCCTTCTTTAGGGACTATTTATTTGAAAGTCTAAAGTGACTATACGAAGATGTACTTTTAGCATTAGCATTTACCCTACCGGATTTCTCTAGAACATCCTTTATGTACTTTTCTTAAAAATGATTTAGAGTACAAGCAATTATGTCTCTAGCTATGCTCATGCCTAAAATATGTTTAGCGGCATCTAGGTCATTCATTTCAAACTCTTTGAACAACTCCTTCTTCAACATATTGATCTCCCCCATAATCTTAATTATTCAAATAAGTGGCCCTAATCTTCTCTTTCATCGCTGGTAGCACTTCCAGATCTCAGGGCGCCAAACCCTCCTTATTAGCCCGAAGAATAGATAATTGAGTTGACATTTGTTCTCGCTTGTGTTGCTCCTTCTCTTCTCACGCTTGCCTTTCAAGGAACTCCAAGTGCCAACATTTTAACCCATTTTTTTCTTTTTGTATTTAATTGTGCTCATCGAACTTCACTTTCATTTTCATCATTTCTCTTGTTTTCATCTAAAGGTCCTCCGCATGTTTTGCAGTGCGCTTCGCTTTGTTGCATCCTTCAAGTGGTCGTGGCGAAGAGATCTCATTGATGTCATCCGGAATCTCGTCAGTTTCGATGTTGAGTTCGATGTGAGTTTGTGAGTCTGAAACGTCAATCGAACTCGAATTTCAAGACCTCTTCAATTGAACCTCCGATGATGTAGGAGTTTTAATCCATTTTGGATCTGCTTGTACCAACTCCCATGCTTTATCAAACTTGATCACATGTTCCGTCTCGACCCGAAATTGATTTTTTTGTGGATTTGAACAAATCAGAGTCGTTGGTTTTGCTCTGCTGCTGCGACTGGATTCTATTGTATATACCATTGAATTTTGTGCACTACTTACTTATTGTGATATGGTTTTTTCTTCAAGATATTGTGGAATTTAACAAGGACCACTTCCCAGTAAGCACATTTCTTCATATAATTTCTGCAACTTTCTTTTTTAAAGTCTCACATCATGCTACCACTAAAGTATATTTCTCATCCAATGTCCACCATTGTGGAATTTCATCACTTTACGTTACAATAGATATAGCTTTTCCTTTCCCTTTTCCTCTCCATTTCCTACTACTCTCCTGCTTTCTTTTTTACCGATGGTTGTGTTGGTGGTGATGTTTGGGTGGTTGTTTATGGGATCGAAGAGAAAGTTGGGAAAAAGTTTTTTTGTACATTTGGGTTTCGCCCAAAAAGATTTTGTTGAATGTAAGGTAAGGTAGGATTGGCGGTCAAGTGAGATTAAAAGAAGCTCATTGGTATGAGATTTGTAGTGAACTCTGAGAAGATAAAATGTTCAAATAATTTTCGTAACCGGAAAATCCGAGAGGAGAGGTTGTGTTTGGATTTGGTGAGGGATGTTTGGGTTTTGTTCCATTTTTTTGTTGAATAAATAATGAACTTTATAAAATGCAGAGTAAAAAAAAAAGAATAGTGTAAAAAAATTGGGTTAAATGTATTGTATTTTTTTAAATGGCAAACTAACAGATTCCTAAAACACTAGATATGTCTCCTAGTGAAATTTGAATCTATGACCTGACAGGTCACTCCTTACCACTAGATAAAATACATTTTGGTAAATGTGTTGTATTTATAGGTAAATAATAAGGTTTTATTTAATCAAATATGATCGTTTAATGATCAAAACTACGTCTCTCATACCCACAGTCACATTTGTCCTTATCCGTGGTAATGCCGACGAGATGGTCCATAACAAGCACTCGGGACGGTGTTCATTGCCTTATAACGCCGTTATAAGACCACCTAGCAGACGATTACAGCATGGAAGGTACCCATACCATACCATACCATACCGTATATGCTCTAATAAAAAGACCTATAAACTTGAATAGAGCTCTCGGTCAAATCAGGTTGTATGGGCTTTTGTTGTCAAGCCTAGATGACACAATATTGGATAGAAAGAACACTTCCCGATGCCAATATCAGAATCACCTAGAACATCATCATGGGTATTCTGAAATTGATACCCCAAACTGTTGGCTTGTGAGTATCTTCCGTGAATTATATAAACCAGAATCCCTTCATGTTTTCTTTCCATTCCAATTTTTCTCGATCTCACTATCACTGCCAATGGCATCATCTGATCTCAAATCAGCCGCGTTATTGGACCAGATGAAGACCCACTTCTCTACCGACGCCGGCAAAGCCCTCACCAAAAAAATCGGACTTGTATATCAAATTCACATCGCTCCCAAGGTTGAAATTTGTTATTATTATATACTCTACTTTCTCAAAATCCCTAATCACTTGCAATCAAATCAAGTAATTATCATCTGTTATTATGTCGGTTCGACAGAAAATGGGATTCAACGAGGAGATTTACGTCGTCGATCTGAAGAAAGGAGAGGTTACTAAAGGTATGAAGTTCTTGACATCTTTCTACTGTTTCCTCATTTCTTTCTTCTTTATTCTGTGATGTTGGATTAAACGAAGAATTGATGCCATTAGTGGGAGTTTGTTTAGCTTATTAATTTGGAATTCTGATTTAGGCCCATATGAAGGAGGAAAACCAGATGCCACCTTTTCTTTCACAGATCCGGATTTCTTCAAGATTGCTACTGGAAAAATGAATCCTCAAATTGCTTTCATGAGGTAAAAAAAAAAAAAAAAAAAAAAATCCATGGTGACACCTTACTGATTACTATATGAAAGAATAAATCTTTCTTTAATCTTGGTTCATATGTGCAGAGGTAAAATGAAGGTGAAAGGGAGTTTGAGTGCAGCCCAGAAGTTCACTCCTGACATCTTTCCTAAACCCTCAAAGATGTAAGCAGGGTGTTTTATAGATTTGGTTTAGTGGTAGAGATGAAGTTAGAAACCAATTTAATCGAATATGAGCACCATATTGTGTCTAATAAATTCGCGACAATGTTGTTAATGTGTAATGGTGTTGATTTTGTTTGATATGAATGTGATTCAATTATAGCAATGCCAATTGATCCACAATAGCAAAATAATTTGGACATGGTTTTTGAGGCTTGAAACAACAGCACCAGAACATGTAAATTGCCAATTGCAACCTGCTTTTGGAGATGAGAACACTAAAACGCGAACTGCTCTATAATAACAAGGAACTCTTATCTAATTTTGGATCATGAAACAGCAACACCAAAACAACAAATTGAGAATAACAACGAGCTTTGGATTTGAATGTGAGTTGCCATTTAATCTGGTAGCAAAAATACGAAAATAATAACCTAGAAGCAAACGCAAGAACATGAATGTGACAATAACAAACGAACTTTGATGCCAATTAATATAGAAGCCATGACACGCAGAAATATCAAAGAAGTTTGAAAATGGGAAAAACAATCTGGTCGTGGACTCTCCTGTATCAGATATCCACCATGTCAGCACCATATACCTCGTCTGGTCTGTTTTAAATTGTGTCATATTCGTCTTTCATCATTCACCAATTTTATATTTATTTTTAATATAAATAATAATTATTAGTTTTAGAATATTTAACTTACTATATATATAAGCAAAAGTAAATATAAGATTAATAATAATTAAAAGAAATCATTAATTTAACCCAAAAAAGTTAAAATTTTTATAATATTTAAAAGGGAAAATGACAGGTTAACACAACATTCCGGCAAACATTCACAAGTGTGGCGACGGCAATCTCTTGTGCCCTCTCCGTTCCATCTCTCAATATCGTTGCCAGTTTCCTAATCTCATGAAACACCTCCGTGATCACCGCTAATCTCCCCCTTCTACACCCCCACCAACATTTGTCACCATTCTCTTAACACTTGTTTGCTTGTTGCATCACTTATTGGATTCCCGTGTTCTGTAATCTAGTTGCGAATCAAATAATAAAACATTATTTTATAGTTTATGAAATAGGCTATGGTTTTACAATTTTACCGGAGGTTAGAAGTACTGATTTCTCAGCGGCCCAATCGGGGTGAATCTCTTTGAGCAGTACAACTTTTTCCAGTACACTGAAACACTCGTTAGACTGAAAAGCAAGGTTTCCTTTTGCTTCCCAAGTCGCACACGTTCTTAATACTTCTACGATTCAGGTTACAACCCCTTCGATTTCCATTATCTCTGTCTTGTTTGTGTCGAGTATGGAGAGGTTTAGGATCTTTGTAATTGCGTTTACAACATGAAGTCACCAGCCCTACAAGGGTGACATAGTCTCCGATTTTGAAAGCTCCAATTATGGTGAAGCAGATGATGACTGTATGTCGATGTAAGCTTCCAGCATCTTCTCTGGTTTTGACTTGTTAATGAATTTTGAGAAAGGAACAAATGGTAAATATGTTCAATATGTTAGAAGTACTTAAAAGGACAAGTAACTTCGAAGTTTATTCCCTTATAAAACATGCAAATAAGTTAAGGGGATGAAAAAGCAAATTCGCAATACATTGTTAGGCTAATATATCAGTTCCCTATTTAAAAAATAGATCAACCCGACTGGAAAAACATAAAATCTTAAGTAATCAAAAATAAAATACAAATATCTAGTTTTTGTAGTCGTCGATAGTTGATTTGTGTAAATATGTTCCATCAAATCTGAATGAAGGTTGTTATACATTTCTCGGTTACATATTTCCCAAACATTAGTTTGGTATTGTTGGACATCAATTTCTTCTTGTTCAAAAGATGATTGAATATTGGTTCCATCATAGGTACAAATCACGAGATATTGGTCTTCTGTGATAATATTATGTAATATGATGCATATATATATATATATATATATATATATATATATATATATATATATATATATATATATATATATACATTATTTTTCTTAATTCTTTGGGAAGCCATGTTCGTGGTGGGGTTTTGCTATATGTTAATGTTGCTTAAGGACATCAAATGTTCGTTCAACATCTTTCCTTATTGATTATTGTGTTACCTTTAAATTTCTTCATTTTTCATCTTGTGGACATGTGATGATTTGAAAAATGTAGAATATCAAGGATGTATCTTATGAATAAGAGAAAACTTGTACTTATATTTTACTCCAATTACTTTAAACGGACACTCAAGTGTTATCCATTTAAGATGTATTTAAATATCAACGACTAATGAGGAACATTAATGTTAATGTTGGAACCATAAATGTCAAAGAATACATGTCAAATCCATAGATCATTTGACATCACTGTTTCTGGAATTATCGTTGGATGTGAATGATGACCTTGTATGATTGATTTTGCTATGCATAAGGGAACTTTGTCAACAACCAATGCTTCCAAGAATTCCAAGAAAGTCATGTTTGGATTCATGTGCCTCATAGAATTGCAGAATGTCATTCCAAATAGAATGTGCCAATATTGTTTTTGTAATGGTTAACGACACCTTCATAAAACATATAAATACTTTTCCATGAAGTTTTCTCATACATCTTGAAACACTAATCATGAGTCGGTGATAATGTGGTATGTTATTTAACGGGTGATGATATGCACTTCCGTAATAGTGTAAAATCATTCCATATATTACACCCAATGCTCATCAAAAAGCCGATAACACGTTGTAACGTCCCAAAAACCATAGTAAAATTTTTTATTTTAAAAAGGGAATAAACCATTTTCCATAAAAAAAAAATATAATCAAAATATTGATGCACAACCATATCATATAATCAGAGTATCAAAACATGGAATCTCTCGAAAACATATTAATCACTAGTCAAGTATTCACCTTCCCCCGATCCTCTAAATTACCTGAAACATTTAAATCCACAACTGTAAGCCAAAACTTTGTGAGTTTCCCCAAAATACCCCACACAAAAATAAAGATGTTCGAGGATTATTTAGACGCTTGAGGATATGTTGAGGGATTGTGTAATAGACTTTGGTAGGATTTGGGACTGCTACCTTCCCTTACCCGAGTTTTTGTACAATAACAACTATCATTCTAGCATTGGTGCACCGTAGTACGAGCTTTTATATGTGAGGAAGTTTCGTACTCCAGTTTTTTGGGGAGGTCGGTCACAGGGTCATGGGGAGGACTAAGGTGGCGCTCCAGACGATAGAGGTTATTCAACATATAAGACAGAGGTTACAGACAACACATAGCCAGTATAAGTGTTATGCTGATAGAAGATAGTCCGAGTTGGAGTTTCAGGTTGGGGATATGGTACTAATGAAGGTATTACCTTGGAAGGATGTTATACGCTTCATGAATCGGGACAAGTTGGACCCTTAATTCATTGAGCCTTTTCGAGTGGTAACCAGGGTGGGAAAGGTGGATTTTCCCAGAGGATTTGGATATGTGATCATGTCATCTGTCTTCTAGACTTTGAGGTAAGTTTCTCACTATACTCGTGGGTCGAAGGCACCAATATTAGCCCACTAGATTATGTTATGTATCCTTTGGGTATAGGATTTTGCTATACTATAGTGGTAGGTTAGATTGGTAGATCTTTAAGATTACCTATCTGTTTCCATATGTCGACATAATGTGGCTGGGTTGAGGTGGTACTACTTTGTGCTATAAGCCAACAAACTTAGGAGCAATCTATTCATAAGTTGAGGGTTGAAGCGGGAAATCTAGCCTTATGTTGTAGGCACGAGGGTGATCTAGTCATGATTTGTGGGTTGGGAGGGACAATCCAATCTGATGTTGTGGGCTCAGGGTAACCAAGTGTCATGTTGTAGGCCCAATATGAATGCATTGTATATATAAATAGTGTGTGGGGTATTTTGGGAAAAATCACTATGTTTTGGCTTACAGTTCTTTATTTCATTGTTTTCAGGTATTTCTGATGATCGGGGTAAGGCAAAGACGTGATCGTACACATCCTCTTAGGCTTTTGTGTTGTGAGAGATTTACTTGATACTCTGATTTTTTTGGACGTGATTTGAAAACAATGGTTGTTATCTATGATTTTTTAAGGAAATGCTTTTATAAAAATGAAAAATTTTATCATGGTTTTTTGATATGTTACACTATAGCATTTAGCTGGACCGTTCTCCTAAGCCTATAATATGGGCCTAGACCGCTTTCCTGAGCCTATAACATTGGGTTGGACTGCTCTCTTGAGCCTACATCACGGGGATGGGCTACTCTACGTGGGCCTATAATATCAAGTGGAGCACCCCGGGTATCTTGGCCTACATTAAAAAGTAGGACCGACTCAACCCAACCACAACACATAAACACTAGCAAACATACAAACAATAACTAGCAAACACAGGTAATCATTACAGATCTACCAAACAATGGCGGATGAGCGACAGCAAAGGCTGAGATTACTTTTCGTGGCAATGGGATTGTGGGTTTTCTTGAAGAAGAAAATGACCAGGTGTATGAGAGAGAGATAATGTGTGTGTGTGTGAGAGAGAGAGAGAGGGGGGAGGGGTGTCTGTCCAAATTAATTATTTATTTTCTTTTTCATTTAAATTAAATAGAAAAAACATTAAAAAAATATATCAGGACATTACAGTCATTTCAATTTTACAAGGGACCAAATTTACGTACAAACATGACCAAAATGACTATCAATCCAAGAAAGTCGTGATTCTGACTAAAATCCCCCCAAAAATGCATATCATATGGACCATTTTTGCAATTTCCTTAAAAATTTAAAATTTTGGTATAATATTTGAAAATTAAAAAAATTGAGTTTTTTTTTTTTTTTAATATTTTCCGTTTATAGCCGCCAATGACTGCCAAGCCCGAGTTTAACCGATTTCCGCCAAACACCGTAATCCTAATCGATTCAAGTCCGTCAAACGATTAATAACCCGTCAAGACCGATTTTTGCAACACTGATCATAACATATATTTAAATAAATTTCTTTATTATGTGTATGTATTTAAATAAACAATTTTATATAAGGGTGTTTAGGATTGTTTTTTGAACTCTAAAACTGATATTTATATAAAAATGTTTATTGGTTTATAATGGTGGTAAAGTAATTTTTTAAGAAGTGTTTGGATTTGTTTTAATGGTGAAAAAAATCAATAAATTGATAACTTAAAAAAAATGTTTGATTGAAAAACTAATTTCTAAAATTATTGCTGTTAAAAAACCAAAAACAATTTCAAAAAAATCATATTTTACATGTTTTTTTAAAGCTAATAGAAATACTATTTAAAAAAAATATATTTTTGAGTTTCTGGTTATTAATTTTTCAAAAAATAAAAAAATCAATAAAAATAAATCCCGCACACCCCCGATCCCATAGTCCATTTCAAGAGTCTTGTATGCAATCTAAAGTCATCGAGTGAAAATTCTCAATCATTCCAAACGTTTAATCCACGACAGAAAGTCTTTTTAAAATTCCTATCCTTTCGGATTAATCACCAAATCCAATCATTACACATTCAAACATGAGTCTCGACAGAGTCGCCGCTTTCACTCAACGTCTGTTCTTAGTCACGTGCTTTCTGGCTCCCTCCCTTGCAGCAGCTCCTACTTTGCTCTTTCAGGTTCAAATCAACTCCTCATAACATCAAACATCTTACTTCTAATAAGTTTTAAGCTCTTACATAACTTTACAGGGGTTCAATTGGGATTCATGCAACAAAGATTGTGGATTATATAATTCCCTCCTTGCCTCCATTGATGACCTCGCCGCTGCCGGAATTACCCATGTTTGGCTCCCACCTCCATCCCAATCCGCTGCACCACAAGGTCGGGCTATCTTCCTTCCATTTACTTCTGTCTGAATTCTGATCATTTAAGTATAAAGTAATTAATCATGGTTTTGAATTTATTACTGTTGCAGGTTATTTGCCAGGACGTTTATACGATCTGAATGCATCAAAATACGGGAATGAAGAACAACTGAAATCTTTGATCAAAGCTTTAAACAACAAGGGAATCAAATCCGTTGCAGACATAGTTATAAATCACAGAACAGGGGAGAAGCAAGATGGAAGCGGGAAATACTGTATCTTCGAGGGTGGAACTCCAGATGAACGCCTTGATTGGGGATCTTCCATGATTTGCAAAGACGACGACTATTGCGTTGGCAATGGAAATCTCGACACAGGAGGTCCCTTTACAGGTGCCCCAGACATCGATCACATAAACCCTACAGTCCAAAAGGAGTTATCTGATTGGATGAACTGGCTCATGACTGAAATAGGGTTTGATGGGTGGCGATTTGATTACGTAAAAGGGTATTCCTCGAGTTTCACCAAGATCTACATGAGCAACACGTCTCCAGATTTTGCAGTTGGAGAGCTATGGAGCTCGTTAGCTTATGGGCAAGATGGAAAACCAGATTACAATCAAGATAACCATAGAAATGAACTTATGAAGTGGGTGGAAGAAGGTGGTGGTGGCGCTTTAACAGCTTTTGATTTTACTACAAAGGGTATACTTCAAGCAGCTGTGCAAGGTGAGTTATGGAGACTGATCGATCCAAATGGTAAACCTCCTGGGTTTATCGGAATTATGCCTGCGAATGCTGTGACATTCATCGATAACCATGATACATACTCGCAAAATCTTTGGCCATTTCCTTCTGATAAAGTTATGTTAGGATACGCCTACATTCTCACTCATCCAGGAATCCCATCGATTGTAAGTTTGCGTTTTTTTGTGCCATTAATTATTATCGATCAATGGTTTAACAAATTATTGACTTCTGTTTTGCGTTTGATTTGTAGTTCTACGACCATTTTTTCAGTTGGGGGTTGAAGGAAGCGATCATAAATGTATCAGCGATTAGGGCAAGGAACGGGATAGGTGCAACGAGCCAAGTGAAGATATTGAAATACGAAGATGATCTGTATGTTGCTGAGATTGATGAAAAAATCATGGTGAAGATTGGATCAAAAGATGATCTTGGAAATCTTATTCCAGACAACTTTGAGGTTGCTACTTCTGGGTTGAACTACGCTCTATGGGAGAAAAAACCATAAAGTTTGAATGTAGCAATTGTTGTATGTTGTAATAACATAATACTTGATAAATTGTTGTAATAATATAAAATATATTTAATCAAATTGATAACTAAAACGCGGCAAACCCATATAATTTCTATGTAGATAATATTGTTACAAATACAGAAGTTATGAGTAAAAATTGCTTTGTAACCCCCATTATGTATTATTACTATTATTATTATTAGTATTATTATTATTATTCTTGTTTGAATGTCCTTTCTTTTTGCTGAAGAACATTAAAAATCTAGGAAAGAACGATTTCTTCTTTTTCTTCCGAGCCTTCCCTTCACGAGATGATCCAGTCACATTGTTGTTGCTTTCAGAACTCTTGCCTTCTTTACCACGAACCAATCCTTTCTGTCTTCCATTTTCTTTAGCTTTTCTTCTTTGTTCACTTTCAGATCTCCATGTTCTAAGCTCCTGTTCTACAGCCAGTTTCCCTTCCTTAGCCTTCTCAGCTTTCTCCTTTGCAATCGAGAGTTGTTTCCTCTTTAAAACTATATCTGAGTTTACTTTCTCAAGGTTATTCACTGTTTTCACTTCCGATTCCTTTGCTAAATCAATCTTTGACATAGCTTCTGAAACCCTCGAATTAGCTTCGGTCTCAGCTTCTTGAGCTTTTCGAGTTAGTTCATAGTAATCCTCTAAAGAAATTGTAACTCCAGATTCTCCTTCACTCTTTCGAGCTGATTCGGTTTCATTAAGTGCAGTAATTGCTCCAACAGCTAATCTTTCTGAAGCTCGAGCTGCTTCAATCTCCTTTTGAGCAGCAATCAATCTGCTTCTCATTGTTTCTGCTCCAGCTTTCGCTTGATCCGCCATTTCTTTCGCTTTCTGTAGTTCTTCATGTGCTGACCTGGCTAGCGATTTAGCATGATCTGCCTCTTCGGCTGCTTTCTGAAGTTGTTTCGGGAGTTCGATTGCTTTTTCTCTTGCTAATTTTTCCTTCTTTTGAATTAGGGAAATCTCTGAAATTGTTCTATTTAGGTCACATTCAAGAGATGCTACTGTTACTGATGCCATTCCTTGTCTTCGTTTTATCGCGATGAGTGTTGATTTCTCTTTCTCGAGTTCCGATTTCAATGAATTTGCAGCTTGTTTCAATGATTTGACCTCATTCGTTGCTAATTCGATGCTTTTGTTCACTTCCTCAAGGTTAATCTTTTCCACATCGATAGCGTCTTGCATCTGTTTACGTGTATTGCTATTGTTATTTAACGATTCGTTATTTTCCATTTCTTTCTCATGATTTTCGCCCATGTAAGCAGCTAATTCGGATTTCAAGTCGTGAAGTAATACTGAAGCAGTTTCGAGTTTGGACTTAAGATCTTCAACTGAAACGATTTGTCGATCGACTTTTTCCAATTCCGATTCCGATTCTTTCAATTCCTTCTCCCAATTCAAAGTATCTTCTTCACGTGCCATTCCGATTCCGGTTCTGTATTCCTCCGCCTCCATACGAGCGGCATGTGCGGATTCCAACGCCTCTTTTGTTGTCATGAGTTTGATAGTCAACCCTTCAACTTGTTTCTCAATTTCTTTCGAATTAGAAACAGCCTCTTTAGCATCCTTTATAGCTACATCTCTTTCAGATATCAATAATTCATAATCTTTTTGGAGATCTTCAAGCTCCTTTTTAACAGTTTTCACCTCAGAAACAGCAGCTTCATGTCTCGCATGTGCAACTTCTCTTTGTATCTTCGCAGCAACACTAGAATCATCAGCAATCCCTTGCTCCATTTCTTCCACTCTTAGTTTCGCAAGTTCTGCATCTTGTTTTGCTTGACGCTCTTCTGTTTGTGCTCTTTCAAGATTAAGTTTTAGTTCTTCTACGAGCCTTTTAGTGTCATCGAGCTCCTTTAGCACATGTAGCTTCGATTCTTCGGCTTTCTCTGACTTTTTCTTAAACAATGGGATCTCTTCACGCGCCTTTTTGAGCTCTTGTATTATATACTTCCGCTTCTGCAAATTAGGTTTTAATGTTTTATATATCCATAGATTTTTTAGTGTTGATATAAACAAAATGGATGATATTATACCTCAGCGGTTTGGAGTTTATGGGCTTTCCAATCGATGATTCCACCAAACATGGAAACAGCTGCTTTAACAGATTCGAAAGGTGCAGTGGTATCGATAATAGCATTACTATAAGTTTTCTGAAGCTTTTTCCCAGAATCAGCCTTCTCCAATTGTGCAATGGTATCAACATTACTATAAGATTTCCGAAGCGGTTTCTCAGAACCAGTCTTCTCCAATGGAGAAATGCCATTAAATGCCCTTTGATCATGATTGCAAATCTCACCATTTGTTTTTCCGGAAGGTGATTCCGGATTTCTTGTTGGATTATTTGCTTCTGGTTCTGATGTTTCTAATGGAAGAGATGATGGAATTTCTTCTTGAACGTGATCATCTGGTTGTATTAGGGTTTCTTGGGAAGATGTTAACCGATCATCTAATGGTTTTGGATCAGTTGAGGCGTCTTCTTCAATTTCGGATCCTTTTGATGTATCTTGTTCAGAGCTTGAATTACCGAAATTTTTCTCTGCGTTCGATCCATTCTCAGTGTCTTCCTTCCCTACTTCTGTTTCAGATTCTAATTCTCCATTTGTGGTTAAATTTTCTTCCAGAGCTTTCACTTCATCCATTCTAGAATTGTCAAACAATCACCGTTTGTTGGATATTGAGATTCAATTCATAACACAAATCTTCATTCGTGGAGGCAAATCACGAAAAACAAATCAATTTGCAAAAAATTTCATCCAATGATCAACTGTTCTTGGTCGTCATCCCCCTCACATCATCGAATATTCATTGCATCCTTTCGCCAATGAATTCAAAGGATCATACGAAATAATCAAATAATTACAACGCCCTAACAAAACCCACAAATCAACATTCGATCAAATTAAACTCGGAGTTAGAACGAGATAAGAGAGATTAAACGCATACCAGGAAATCCCAGAATCAAATCCAGAGGTTTGATGAAAATATCTCCTGATATCGAGAATAATAACTTGATTAACTCCAACAAACCAGCGATTAAAGCTTCGGAAATCACTATGTAAAACAAATCCAAATGAAAATGATAATCAATTGATGAGGAAAGCAAAGGAATTAGTAAAATGGATGGAAATAATGAGCGCAAACAGAAATAATACCAATTTCACCACAACATGATCTGAAAGGCGCGCTGTTTTTCGAAAAAAAAATCCGTGTATGTGTCTATTTTTAGGTTTAAATATATTTTGATTGCTATATTTAGTTGAAAATGTATTTTTATTGTCATGTAAATAGAGATATTGTGTAATTTAATATATATTGTGAAGCATTAGTTATCTTTACTTTTTAATAAATTAGCACCTACATACATAACTTTAAAAGAATTAAGAGGGAACCAAGAAGAATTAATGTTTTACTTTGTGGAAAAAAAAGAGCTTGTCTCCTTGTGCATTGTCTTCGTCAAAGAGGTTTCGAGAAAACGTTAATAGAAGGAAAATGCTGAAATGTAACCGAATGGGATCTCAAATCACAGATATAAAGCATCAAAGTAAGTCCTTGTTTGTTGCATATATAATTTTGTGTATTTTTTAATTTGGATTCGGTATTTTAATATGTAACTAAAATGACATTAATTTTTTTTTTTTTTCTGAAGATAAAAATATTAAAATAACCCATTCTTTTGACAAAAATAACTTCAAATTTTCTACTTTCCTGAAAATGGCCACATATTTCATAATAGGGTCATTGCATAATTATGGACTTCATTACGTAAAAATCATTATCATAAATCTTAGTTGCGATTTAGATTGGGTTTGACAAGTCAAAGTTAAAGTCAAAGCTAACTGATAGCTTAATTTATTTTGTAAACTCATTTAAGTTGTCTTGTTAATAACAATTAGCAACCCTAAAAGTAGTTTATAAGTTAGGTCCCGTTTGATACGCATCTTTCGAGGTTCAAACAGATCTTTCTGACTGAATGGACCGGAAAGACTGTTTGATTTGCACAAAAAAAAAAATCTTTCCCGGTAATATATGTCTTTTCCAGAAAGCCCCAAAATCATATCTTTCTGGCTGAATGTGCTGGAAAGACAATTATGCATCAAACCTCACCTTTTTCTTTTTTCCTTGGATTATTAATTTTTTAAAATTTAATTTTTTTTTTTTTATCATTCAGTACAGTCAATCAGATGCATAATCAAACAACATAGTTTCTTTTCCAGTCAGAAAATTTTCCTAAACAACACTTTACCGGACAGTACTTTTCCAGACAGAAACTATCAAACAGGACCTTAGTTTTGTAAGCTAGTTAGACTAGTTTTTATGAGTTTTTTTATTTTTTTTTTCAAATATACATTTAATTAATTATAGAAAACATATTCTTCTAAATGTTTTTTTTTTTTTTTTTTTTTTTTTTTTTTTTTTTTTTTTTTTTGTAATTTTATATCTTTCAACTAGCTTATCAGTTAGTTTTTACTAAACATCACTTCTATCAGCTATGTTTTACCAAACAATATTTTTATAAGCTAGTTTTTTAATTAATAAGTCAAACATAACCTTAATACGAGTAGGTTTTATTTATGAAATAACTTTTTTGTTTTAATTTGTTTCACCTATTACAAAATTATCCATATCACTTCGAAATTGGAAACTCTTTTTATAGAATGGGTGTTCTGAAATTTTAATCTCCACAATTATATTCAAGCATTTAAACAAATATTTTATTCCAAAATGAGTTCATCCAAGGAGTTATTCGTAGTTCTTTGTATTGGATGGTCGTAATAGATAATCGTTGGCGTTAATTAGTTCATCAAGACAAATGTGATACATTATAATGTAGATTTACCCTCAAATCTAAACCTTTATGGTTCTTTTGATTTTGTGGCAAGAAAGCTATGTATCGAATATACCATCAACTTTTTATCTTTCCAACATCCTAACTATAAATTTATTATAGTGATAATTGATGACAGTTAATTCAAACACTTGCTAAATATTCTTTGTGGCATATGTCTAAATATTGTACATATGTGTCTTGTGGATGGTGTCCATGTACATAGATTTGTTGTATATAGTGGAGATCGATATATTTTAAAGGGGGGTGGTGGAAATTTATCACACACGGGAAGCAACAAATTGTAGAAGTATTTTAATGTCATATAAGGTGGCCCAGTATTTTGTATATTGTATATGAAACACAAGCCATAGGTGTATAGTATGTTTCTATGGGATGGTGATAATCATATTAGTACATATAGGGACAATGAGTATAAAAACGTTTCTCCCCATTGTTAATGATTACAATCTAGATCCTCATTGGGTGCCACTAGAATTGTTTAGGATTTCCAACCTTAAATGGGGTAAATCTAGAGGATTAGACTGATTTTTTACTTTATATTTTTATTTAAAAATAACAACTTATAATAATCACAATGATCATTTTTTTCTTGGTCGTCTTGAACCTTTGATGATATTTAAATTCTCAGGACTGACCTTACCAAGTACATCATAAATCCACCATCCAATAACACATATGAAAAACCTACAAATTTTTAAAAGCAAAGAAGATCTTAAATTATCTCGAACTGAAAAATATTTAAGAGGGTTTTCATATCAAAATGAAAGGATTTAAAAGAAAAAGATCCCATGTAGCATGTGTTGTTAGAAACTATATATGAAGGACACATCAAACCTACCCTAGTTCTTGGTGTTGGTGTTTTCCCTATTGGAATTTTTTTATGAAGACACTCGCTCAAGAACGCAACTGCACCCCAATCATCACCAAGGCAACAAAAAAAGGTCTCGATACATATTAAGGGCGTGTTCGGCAAAATTAGCTGGTAGCGGGTGGCTTGTAGTGGGTAGATTGTAGCTTGTAGCGTTTTGTTAAACGCTACATGAAGTAACATTTGGATTTGTAGCGTTTTGTTTAAACTAAACGCTAAAAGCTTGTAGTGCCGGACGAGACTTTCTGTTCAAAATAAAACGTTTTATCAAACGTTAGCAGTTAAAAACTCTCAAACGTTTCGTGTCGAAGACGCCCTAAATAGGTTATGTTTAATAACCTCGGCATAATATATCCAAGAAGTGAAATCATCGTGGATTTCAATTTAATTAAAGTAAAAGGTTGACATTTCCTACAAAAAAATTTTGACGGGCTAAATGTATTAAAACATTTAAGGGAGATCCAAATCATTCTTCCGTTATATTGTCACAATTTTAAAAAGGTAAATATCACCATGATGAAATATTGTTAATGGAAGCAAACTATAATTTGAGTACATCTTTGTCACAATTGGTTATACAACATGCTTCATTTTCATTACCATGTGCTTACGAATATTTTTAGAATAATATGTGTGTAACACTCATGATTTGCGCCAGAGCTTTTACCTTATTAGATTAATTATTATTCTAATACAAAACAGTAAAATGGTCTTTGTGATTAGTTAAAAATTATTACTTTAATCCAAAAAAATTTAAACTAGTACCAGAGGTCCAAACTTTTCGTTGCAACTTGGTCCAAACTTTTTATTTGGTGGAAAAAAAGGAAAGTAAATATTATCTTTATTTAAATTCACTATTTAACTAAGCATCTCATAACCTACAACCGATTTCTTGATTACCATCTCCATTTGTTCATACTTTTCCTATAGTTTTTTCTACATCTCTTTTTCTAAAATTGTCGGCCAAACATCACATATACCAAATAAAAGATGAAGTAGTGATTTACGTAGTCAAGCTTTACATATTTAAGTAGCATAACAGGTAACAATATCTTTATAACAGATTACATCTATGAATATGTTGATACATAATTTACTCTGTCCATTTCTTTAACATGTCGATTTCTTGATAAATCAGTCACTTTTAGTTAATTTTATCCATTTTTTAAAAGCTATTCCCTTGAAATTCATTCTTCCCAGCCTGCCCCTGGATGCACGGGATAGAAGACAAGGTATTGTAACATTCTCATAAATCTGATTACTTTTAGTCACCATGGTTATGCTTAAATCACTAACTTTCATGTTTTGGAAGTCTATTTTAATTACCTTGAAGATAGAATCATGAAATATTCAAAAGCTATTGTTCCATCTCAGCTTTACTACCGATCCATCGGTTGCTTCCCAAGTAAGTCTTATCTCTATTTTATTAGACTTATTGATTTCCTTTTTTTATCATCTTTGAATAGCTTCTACAACCAAATTTATGTCTCTTGATTCCTATCAGAAAAGTATATTTGCGAAACACCGTGTTTCTATTGGCATGGGGCTATAATAATTTGATACAATCCTTGCATTAGAGTTATTCGACCTTTTGCATCGATTTTTATTGTAATTTAAAATTGACTAAACAACTTTAATCGTCCCTGCGGTTATGCAAAAAGAATACAGACTTCGCTCTCATCTTTAATTTTTAACCTCTTCATTAATCTTCACAATTCTCTTTAATAATCATTGGAGGTACCTTGCTACCTTTCGCATTTACCATATTAATTATGAAAATTATTTTACAATAATCATCCAATTGTTTTAGCTAGTTTCTTTTTATAACACCCATGACTTGAGGTAATAATAATTATTTAATAACTTTGTAATTAATTGTTGGGCTATGAGATAAATAATGGATTATGGAGTGAGCTTTAACAAGTGGGCCGATAGGATTTGGGCTGCCCGAAGACGCACACTGGATGTAAGCTTGGCGTACGCGGGGCATAGTGCAACATTGGATGCGGGGGGGGGGGGGGGGGGGGGGGGGGGGGGTGGGCGGAGGTGTGTACGCACAACGTACGCAAACAAACTCAAAACCCTAATTTTTAGGATTTAAGCCATATAAATACAACATTATGACTCAAACCCTAGCCTCCTTACCAGCCTCTCTGTAACACCGTAGATTTTCAAACAAATTTTCTCATTTTAAAACACAATAAAACACATGTCACATTCTTTCGAAAAATCAAAAGTATCAATTTATCAACACATTTTTAAAAGTTGTTTATTGCAAACCCAGGATCCTCAAATATAACTCTTTTCTCTTGTGTGTACAATCAAATCGGCGCCTTCCTACGATCCTGATAAGAACCTGTTCTTGTGATGATTCAGGTGTTGGAACTTGGGTTGAGAAGTCGAGGTTGAGGAGTACGATGATTTATTGTTTCAGTCTAAGAGTCAGTGATATTACTGGACAATCGAGATGTTCGGTATTAGGATGGTATGAGACTTTGAACAACTAGAATCAGTCGTGATGAGAAGTTCCTAAGGATTTCTTTTGAGATTCAGGGTATTTGAGGTTGCTTGATCTCTTTAAAGGAGATTATCAGGCGTTGCGTAGCACCTTCCAAGGGCAGGTGCGATATTGCTAGTGGAAACATTCTGTGGGATGGTGTGTGCGTCAATTGGAGATGGTTCGAACCCTAAGTAGGGGAGAACCGGGTATTTTATTGAGGGAACCAGAGATTTGTGCAAGAAAGGGTAGGGGTTGGATACAGAAATCTGCAGCTCGAATTCATGAGGCCAGGGTCATTGGTGATCAAATAAAGGTGCAGAGCGAGATAATGCATGTGGTATGTGTATGAGAAAGGATGGGTGTCTCCTCGACAGTTGGCCAATGATCAGGAATCCGGTGGTGGCTAGGGTCGTTTCAAAGGAACACTCGTATCGATGGTATGGGCAGTCGAGGACTTCTAGGTCGAAGTATGGATTATTTATGCCCTTTTTAGGGTGGATAGAATATTATCAAGCAGCTAACTCCGAGGCCGGTATGTGAATACTTGCTTGGATTTTGAGCAGTAGGGGAAAGGGTTTTAGAGGATCATCAGCGTGTTCTGAAGCGTTAGCGCCTTCTTTGTATTCCAATTGAGTGTTTGAATACACTGAAGTTGCGCATTGGGTAAAATGAGGAATTATTTATGGAGTTTAGAGGAAATGTGTTGTTGTATCTATATGGTGCTAGGAGTAGGAGATCAGTGGTTAAGGCAGGACATTGCGATGTTCTGTAACGGTGTTCTGTGGTGACCGGGTATAATGTTCCGATTTCGGAGTTATTTAGAATCTTGAGTTGGGACGAGTAGTGGTGTATCATGTATTTTCAGTTCCAGTGGGAGCCCTTCGGGTATTGGCATCAAGAGGGTTTATTTAAGAAAGTGGATCTCCGCAGAGGTAGGTATTTTGTTATAGCGGTTGCCGCCGGAGTCTGTGATGCATATGTGGGGCAAGTGTGTGTAGGTATCTATGATAGTCTACGGAGCATGAATTAGTGGGCGTAGTGTGTCGTTGGGATGAGAATGAGAGTATGGGGTGAAGCTACAGGGAGCCGTAATATTCACTAGTCCGAGGGTGTTGTGATACTACGGGGAGCCGTAGTACTCACAAGTCAGAGAGAGGGAGTCGTGGTACTATGGAGAGTCGTAGTACTCACTAGTCAGAGGCTATCGTGTTATTGAGGGGAGCTGTAATACTCACTAGACGGAAAGAGAGTGTGATGTTGGAATGTACCCCGATCAAGGTATTGATGGGTTTTGGTCATAAGACATCATATGTGCTCATACAAACCCTAATGCTTGGATCTAGGTTTCTCTATTGTACATGCTTTGAATCGAAGACTATAAACCCTAATTCTAGCATACATATACTCATATTAACATGAGAATAAGTTTATAGTGTTACCTTGATTGTAATGTAGCAATAACAATCCCAATTCTCCTTGTATTGACTTTGGAATGCTTAGAGTCACAAGTGTCACTCCTCTAATGGCTCACAAACACCATAAGCAAGAGGATGAAGAGGAGAGAGGTTGGAGGCTGCCAAAAATGTGTGTAAACCCTTACAAGAAGCTTAGCCACGTTTTTGAGCCTTAAGGGGTCTTTATATAGTTGGGCTATTAGGGTTATCTAACAAGGAAACCCTAATTTGGATGCTTAAGCCCTAAGCAACCCATAGACTCCTTTTAATCAAGCCCTTGGACGATTTCCTTATGGGCTTCCCCATAGAATTCGTCCAACCCTTGATACAAGGCAATCCATGGCCCAAATTATAATTATCTTATAATTACAATTCTAGTCCCTTAAGTTTAATTAATCTCTTTTAGTCACAAAACTAATTACCAATTAATTATTGACTAATATTAATTAAACAATATGATTTCTCCTTTAATATTTTATTCCCATAATATATTAATAAATCATATTTAATCCTTACTCTCCATAATTCATCCTATCAAGTTGCTTTGGTGAAGGCAACCTAAAAGGACCATGCACCATCGGGTCAAGTACATACCAAAATAGTTATGGACTTAGACACTAATCCAACAGTCTCCCACTTGGATAAGTCTAACAACTATTCTGCGTATGACTTCAGATCCTGATCTGCAATCGTAGCTTTCCAAAGCCGCTGTCAACTCTGATCATATCAGATACGCGTGTCCTTAGATAAGGGATCATATATTCCTCCATTCTAGATATCGTCTGAGATATGATTTCTAATCATTCTCTTTGTACTACTTCTCGATTTCTGATTTATGACGACAGACTAATTGAACAAATCAAATTAGCCCTAGCCCGGCCGAGCATTTACGTATGTCATCACTAAACCATCGAGGGGCCCAAAGATATCGCTTTTATCCTACTTTGGATAAAAGGAACGGATAAACTTTGATACAATGCTCGCTTGCACTCACTAACCAAATCACACACAACAATATGTTTTTTAACACCAAGTTACTAGTGCGTTTACATATTATCAATGTGCAACCGATTCGCAAGATACAACTCACACATCTCGGTTTCAAGAATATAAGATGTTATCGTCTCACCAATCACTCGTAATACAATTCATGGAGTGATCCAAGTGAGCGTGGGTTTAATCCAATGCTCAAATCATATTCATAAGCACTCATGAACGTTGCAGCAAACATTTGCTTATGTCTAATACTCTTCTAGACAATCCACACACCAATTCACGACAGTCTTCATTCATATCTACTTCCAACATATGAACGACTGTGGCCTGTTTGAATAATTCGATTATTCTTATTAAACTCAATTATTCTGGAAGTCAAAACATGCAAGGTGAAACACAAGAATAATACTAATCCCATATGGCCTCAAACCTTTGAGTATAAACAAAACACGTTTTATTTATCACCATATCGATTACTCATTATTTGTCGTTTCGGGTAATCAACTTCTTACTTGAATCATTACACTTGTCCCATGCTCCTAGCATGCACACAATGTTTACCTATGGTTCTTACTTTTGTGAAATAGACAAATTGAACACATTTCCAATCATTCTCATTTTACAACTCCAAATCCATTTTCTTAAGTGTAAGAATATCAAATTCTTGTTACTTATAGAATATACTAGATTCTAACACTTTATGCAACGATCCTTTTGTAATGTCACTGCACCAAAGTCTCAAAGACTATTGCCAATGATATTACAAATTCCTCTATTGGAGATTGTTACAAGACAATTCCTTAGATATGATGTCTCTCACTCAAAGTACATTCCTTTGAACATCCTTTTGCATAAAAGTTTCTAATTTAGACATAGATTTTCAATATTTACTTCCCAATATGGACACGCTTCCATATTTTCCATATGACAACTAATTTCTTAATAGAATCTTATCTATTCGTAATGATGTCGATATTGTCCATCCAATATGGAATCATTTCCATAATTTCCAATACTATACTTCCAACTACTCACAAGCGACCAATTCTCGTCGAACTTCGAATCGTCCTTTGATAGTTGTTTAATTATTTTAGTCCAAACCAATTCTAGTCCCTTTTCCCTCTAAATGCACTAGACATTTGGAAAATTTTAGAATGGTAAAACATTAAATCATTTGCAATCGATCCTATATTCGAAGCGTATGGGACATGACGCATAATTTTTTATTTTCTATGTTCTCAAAATTCGAATTGTGAAGAGGAATGCCGTAATCATAATCGAAACTTTAAGAGCACACTATGTACCTTTGACTAAATTTATTAACATTCCACAACCTAATCCTTTAGATTTGAAATGAAGCATAATATTCTCTCCCTTAATTATAGCAAAACAACCTTTCAACTCTTACAACTTTGCAAAGTATGACTCTTGTTTTCTATAATTAATATTGCCAACTATGCAATACTTACCTTAATAATCATACAATCATAACATTTATGCTCCCACTATCATGATGATTATTATATAAAACATAACACTTATGCTCCCACTAGCTTCGACATGTATTCATAAACATCTTAACTTTCAGAAAAAACAATACTTATTGAATTTCTTAAGTTCATGTTTCTAATACTTAGTGCTTTGATAATCTTTTATCAAGGCTTCTTGAACTTATACACCTTTTCCTTAGATAGTTCATATGTGTGTCTTAACAATTAAGACTAATTGTCAAACCTCACAATTCAAATTATGGAAAGGGATGTCGTAACCATGATCGAATTCGAGAATGCAATTTTACAATCACTATCTTTTAAAATCTTTCTTAGTGAAAGCATTTTCTCACAATCATTTTCATGAAGGAGGAAATCTTATGACACTTAGATTTAAATGGTGTATTTGTTCCTATCCATGTGAATTTGTTAAAAAACAAAGTTTACGACAAATTCAAACTCATATGGATCGAACTTTCTCAATCTTGATTTCTTGCCTTATGGTAGCACAGCTGCCCACCATGTTTTCCAAGTAGTTAAGCAGCTCACCTTTTCCTATCAATGTACTTTCCATTGATCAAGGTCCTTGCCTTTTATGCATTCAAATGAGAACTCATAGGACTCACATGCATAATTAACTCGATTGGATTGACACAGAAACAAAATAATGTCTTCACGATAGGTTGTAAACCTCAACTCGTGTGCTAGTGATAATCAATAAGGTTTATTTGATTTATTCTTGAAACCTTTCAAGACCATTAAGACTCCCACTGACTCCTTGACATATAAGATTCTCTTGTCAATAAACATTTGTTGACAACCAAATATTCAAGAGTTAGTATAGCTTTTATCAAAACACTTCATAAAATGGTCTTAGTTGGTCTTTGTCTTATCCAAGACATCACAACTTTCCACAATTGATGAATGTTATAAACCTTCTTAATACTATTCACTCAATGTCACAATCTTGACTTTAAGACTTGTTTTGGAACGAAGTATGATTGACTTCTTGATTTGACCATTTCTTCAATCTTTGATTCCTCTTCTTGGACATACAATTGTACCAAGACTCACTTAGAGGATCAATTGAGATATGGTTCTAAATCATTAAGACCTATCATAAAGCATAAAAGCTACTCTCCCTTCTTCTTAGAATGGAGAAACTCTTATCTTTCTGCCTACTTGATTCTTCTTATTCGTTTTGCTATTGATCTAAACCCTTTAATCAATTCAAAATTACACTTAATCTTGTAAGTGTAATCATATTTACTAAGCCTTTAGTAAATCATGACGAATATATTTGTTACTCTTATGGTGAACTTGATCAACACACAACTTTGTGTACTCGATCTCCTAATCCTTCACTTGACACTTTGTCAATGAATTAGTCTAATTTCCAAATACGAAATTTCTCATTCATCATGCAACCAAGTTGCGTGATTCCAAATTTCTGTCCAATTGAAACTTTGGGCGATGAGGAACTCTCCCTATTTGGTGAATTCTCGACGTTTCCATAAATAACATAACTAAGAATCATATCCATTCGTTGTAGAAATATGTAAACATCAGTTTTCATAACGATTTCATTGCAAGGAAATAAACAAACAAATAAGTAAGTCAAAATTTGTTTTATTTATAAAAGCAGCGGAAAATCATTTGTCCTTACAATGCAAAATCTATTGAAAACTATGTAAAAAGAAAATTTCTAACAACTCTATCATAACTATCTAAGCTCAAAATCCAATCTTCAAGTCCATGCAATCAAGATCCATCTCTTGTGATTAGATTCATCTTGCTCTCTTATCAAGTTCCCTTTCTTTTTACCGATCCTTCAAAACATTCAAATGCAATCTTATCACATCATGTATTAATAATCAATGAATAGGAACTTAATGGATTTAGATAGTGGATTCTTACCTAAAGCGTAGTCATACTTTTGACTCTCCCATCTCTTAGATCTCTTAGGTAAATAGGGCAACTTCGTCTCCAATGCCCCTTCTCTTGGCAATTAAAGCAAATTGACTCTTTTGGAACAACACATGGAACTACTTCAGACATCGCCTTTTTCTTATGATCAAACTTTTCGATCATTGCATGTCTTTCATTGCCATTGTCTATATCCATAGAGGTCTTGAAGGCAGATTCACCAATCAACTTTGCTTTTCTATTGCGCCAAACCATTGCTGATTTAGCAGCAATAAGCATATAGGTGAGATCTATAAGGGTCACGTCGTAGCTCATCATATAGTACTCTCTTACAAACTCATTATACGAGTTAGGAAGTGACTGAAGAATCCAATCAACAGCCATCGCTTCACCGACAACGGATCCCATCATTCTTAATCTATCAATGTGTGACTTCATCCCTAAGACGTGTGCACACACTGACTTGCCCTCTTTATGTTTACTTGCCAAAAGGGCTTGAGTGATATTGAACTCTTCAATTTTACAATCTTGTGGGTTAGGGAGAATAATTGGAGGAGGAGGAGGAAGTGAAGCATGATTTCTTGTTCCTCGATCGAATCGTGGAATATCATCTTCACGTGGAATGCTTGTTCCACGGGATTTGAGAAGACCATAGTTGTCGAACTTTGACATCGGGAGAAAAATGAATTCAAGTTAGTTGATTGATTGAGTCCTTGGTAAATCACCCAAATGAAATTCCAAGGCTAGGACCCAACACAATATCCTACAACTCGGGAGAGGGATGCCGTAACCCAAATTGCAGAACATTTGAAGGTAAGTGAATGACGATTCACTAGTTTCCACCATGAAAAACGAAAAAGAAATTTAAGTTTTAAATCTATGAAAACTCCTAGATCCTTTGAGATTCATTGAACATTTCAATGGCATGTTTAAATCTCGATATGCCCCTCTTGTTTGTGACTGGGATGCCGAGGATCACAAAGCGGGTGTGAATAACCATGCAAACTACATGGTGCCCTCACATGTTACAATCACCTATTCGATGTGCCGGTAAACCACACACGCTCCACCGAACTATGACAAACATTGAGTCACCCTTTGCTACCTTTGCTTAGAACCATTTAGTGTGCCGGTAAACCACACACGCTCCACTAACGTCTTCGCAAGGGCACAAAGTGTAATTTCATGGAATTGCATCAATTCACTTTTGCCTAAGTAACTAAGATTGGGAATTATAAAAACATTTAGTTACTTTGTATTTCATTATACTTATAATGGAAGGTTTCGTCCTATCTTACCCGTTCGGCTAACGACCCTCCACTAGTCAAGAGTGCGGTGGGTAAGAGTTGATACCCATTCAATCGCCATTTTATAGGCAATTTCCTTAAACACCCCTTATAGACCAGCTTCGTGAATGAGGCCTACTAACGGTAAGACTGACTTTTACTCATACATATATATAATGTTAGACTTTTAATGTTATATATAGTATAGAGTGTATTTTATACTTTTAAAATACTATATGGTTAACTTTAACAATTACACTTTTAATTCAATTAAAAGGTTAACCTAAACTTTTATGGATTTATTAAATCTCTTTTAATTATACACCTTAATTAATTAATAAAACCATAAGGGTGTGATTTGAACCTTTTCAAAACAATACAAGAGTTTTAGAATTTAACATTTCTAATTAACCTTTTAATCAACCTTTAAATTCCATAACTTGAGGGCAAGTTTTGAAACATTTCAAACCATAAGGGTTTAGAATTTAAATATGCATCAAAATCAAACTATTCAATCAAAATTTAAATTCCAAAACTTGAGGGCAAGTTTTGAAACCTTTTTCAAAACATTAGGGTTTTAACTATTTAAATTTCAAAACAACAAAACTTTTGGGGTTCAAATTTAAACTATAAAACCTAAAGGGATTAATTTGAAACTATTCCAAACTTTGTCAAGAATATTCTAGATCACATAATTCAAATAAGGCAATTAACTATAATTGGTGGTTATCTAATTAGATCTAGTTCAAATTCTTGCAAGATAATGATCAAATAATTTCCATAACTTCACATATATCAAATAAGGTAACAATTATCTAATTAGATGACCAAAATCTTTTATTTTGACAAGGATAATCATAAAGGATTAACAAAATTCGAATTTTATTAAGTTTAAACAATTATGGTAATTATCCTAAGTCATAATAGGTAAAAATCCCGAAAATCCGCCTGTCTGACGAGTTGACTCGTCGAGTCAGGCATGGACTCGGCGAGTTCAGCCATGGACTCGACGAGTCCAGCCTCCATAATCCAAAAAATCGAATTTTTTAGTTATACAATGCATCAATACAATTGAAACCAAGCTAGGCTCTGATACCACTGATGGGTTTTGGTCATAAGACATCCTATGTGCTCATACAAACCCTAATGCTTGGATCTAGGTTTCTCTATTGTACATGCTTTGAATCCAAGACTATAAACCCTAATTCTAGCATACATATAATCATATTAACATGAGAATAAGTTTATATTGTTACCTTGATTGTTATGTAGCAATAACAATCCCAAATCTCCTTGTATTGACTTTGGAATGCTTAGAGTCACAAGTGTCACTCCTCTAATGGCTCACAAACACCACAAGCAAGAGGATGAAGAGGAGAGAGGTTGGAGGCTGCCAAAAATGTGTGTAAACCCTTACAAGAAGCTTAGCCACGTTTTTGAGCCTTAAGGGGTCTTTATATAGTTGGGCTATTAAGGTTATCTAACAACGAAACCCTAATTTGGATGCTTAAGCCCTAAGCAACCCATAGACTCCTTTTAATCAAGCCCTTGGATGATTTCCTTATGGGCTTCCCCATAGAATTCGTCCAACCCTTGATACAAGGCAATCCATGGCCCAAATTATAATTATCTTATAATTACAATTCCAGTCCCTTAAGTTTAATTAATCTCTTTTAGTCACAAAACTAATTACCAATTAATTATTGACTAATATTAATTAAACAATATGATTTCTCCTTTAATATATTATTCCCATAATATATTAATAAATCATATTTAATCCTTACTCTCCATAATTCATCCTATCAAGTTGCTTTGGTGAAGGCAACCCAAAAGGACCATGCACCATCGGGTCAAGTACATACCAAAATAGTTATGGACTTAGACACT